>NC_142012.1:130770219-131370219 GCF_049901735.1 Notechis scutatus
CCATAAGAGCTTTATGAGAACTTTAAGAGTTCAAACTCTGAACTGGAACTGCAGATGTGGCTTTGTGACTGCTAAAATAAATATCGTGTTCACTGTAACACTTGAAGAGGATAAACAAAGTGCAGATGAAGAATAAAAGCCTTCAGTGTGTGTGTGTGGGGGGGGGGAACCCAGTCATTCTGTACATGCAAAACAACACAATGCAGCTTTTCGGCAGAAAAAAATCGCAAGCCAACTGACTATGCATACTAGGTGTGGACTATCCAGTTTAGATATAAGTGTGGACTATCCAGTTTAGATATGATTTATCCCTTAGCTGACAAGGCCTGATGTGATCTGCAGCTGCAGCACTTGAACTCCCTATTTTCCCATGCTGTGACGCCTCGTAAGGCACACATCCTAGCCCAGAGTTAGCTCAAGAGAGCCCTTAAAGAAAGGTATCTGGAACTGTGTCACACCTGAATGTCATGTGGCCGGCAGTACTAAATGCTGAAGGCTCACGGAGCGCTGTTCCCACCAAAGGGGTCCCTATTTTTCTGCTTGCATTTTTACATGCTTTCGAACTGCTAGGTTGGCAGAAGCTGGGACAAATAACAGGAACTCACTCCATTATGTGGCACTAGGGATTTGAACCGCCGAACTGCCAACCTTTCTCATCAACAAGCTCAGCGTCTTAGCCACTGAGCCACCGCATGAATGTGAATGCATGGCTTTCCTACTCCTGCCTTTGTCTTGGGTGCACCCTGGTCCCAGGGCTTGGTCCTTGCTCGGTAGGGTAAAGTAGCAGAGCATCTGATCACCTGACGCTCAATACCCAAGAGCAAGGTACTGGAGAGGGCAATCCTTTCAGTGAGCTATCTGGCTCAGGGAGAATCGTTGGAAATCTAATTCCTGTAAGAATCAAGAAAGGCCCATATGAAGAAAACTTGGATCTAATCCTTACCGTTTCCAAAGTCATTCCGCGACATGATGGGGCTGATCTTCGGAAAGTTACTATGTTTACTTAATTGAAGGAAAAATTCTGTATCTAAAGGGCCATTCTAGGACTGAGCCACAGCACTGAGAAGAACATTTAGCAAATGGTTCTGCAAGAAAATGTTGCAGTTTATTCTGATATTTGAATAAGGAGTCTTCAGATTCCTGGAATCCACATTATCCTTAACATGCTATTATACACCCCCTAAATACCACAAGTTTCGTTTTATTTTCCATCAGTCACCTAACTTTCTATTGTTAATGAGAGTTCTAATCAAATAAGCATATCCTGGGGGAAAACCTGATCTGAGATAACAACCTTAAATTAACCTTAACTTTTTTTTTTTAGTCTTGATAATGTAAAGACAATTACTGAAATTTGCTGCAAGAGTTTTGTTCTTCTTAAATTTTCTAGTGAAAAGAGCAGTTGAAAATTGTTTCAAAAACAATTAAAACAGGAAGTTTAAAACAAAAATAGCACCAAAAGAAACTTGGGGAAATATGGAGTTTTCCATTATATATATTACATTCATCATAAAAAGGGCCAGAACTGCATATTTAGGGTTGTTTAAATTTAAATTCTGATCACAATTTAAGTTATAGTTCAGAATAACTTGAATGGCCATCCTGTGGGTTGCATTCATCCCATTATGTCCCACTTGCAACCTATTAAATTTCTTGACTTTGCTTGTTAAGAGGTTGCAAAAGCTGATCACATGACCCCAGGACACTGCAACTGTCATAAATATGAACCAGTTGTCAGGCAGCTGAATTTTGATCATGTGACCATGGGAATGCTGCAACGGTCATCAGTGTGAGAAACGGTCATAAGTCACTTTTTCAATGCTGTTGCAACTTTGAACGGTCACTAAATGAACTGCTATAAGTTGAGGACTACCTGTATAAAGGTTCCTCACAAGCTTAAGCTCTCTACCAGAATCTGAACTACTAATGATCAAAGCAAATTGGCAGTAGATAAAAATCAATGGAATTCAGGGGGGCTGGACTTAGATCTCTTGTGGGTGCGAAGGGCTCGGGACTGATCAAAGGTTTGACCCTCTCTTCAAGCTCAGCCTGGTGATCTCCAACACCATCCGAACCCAAATATTTGTAACTGTCATTTTCTGGTTTTCAAAATGTAGGCAGTAGTCAGAGAATATAAATTTAAGATATGTATCTAGTATTATGAAATCGCAATACTATTAGATTATTCTGAGGATTGATTACTATCCTCCTTTCCCCAAATGTTAGAATAGTGAAGTTTCAGTGGCCTCCACATTTATATTGTAATATTTTGATATTAATGTATTTCCTAAATACTGTCAAAGCAAATTTAAAAAATGAAACTGAGCAGATGTGGACATAGATTAATCAGAAATTTGAAAGGATGTATCTGCTGAAATATATAATCCCTAACATGCATTTTACCTTTCAATCTTCATAGACACATTATGGTGTTTCTGGAAGGAGGCATGCAATTTCTTACTACTGGTACGTTACACACAGTGGTGGGATTCAAAAACTTTTACTACCGGTTCTGTGGGTGTGGCTTGGTGGGCACGGCCATGTGACTGGGTGGACATGGTTTGTTTGTTTGTTTTGCAGCCCCAATCTGTTTTGGGGAGCTTCTTAGCCACAGAGGAGCCTCTGGGGGGAGAGTGTTTTTGCTCCCCTAAGGCTCTTCTGGGGCTCAGGAAGAAAAGGAACAGAGCATGGGAGGGGCACACAGCACCCCTCCAAGCTCCGTTTTGGGAGCTTCCTAGTCTCAGAGAAGCCTCTGGGGAGGGCATTTTTGCTCCCCTAAGGCTCCTCGGGGGCTCAGAAAGAAAAGGAACAGAGCATGGGCACAATTTTAATTTTTTATTTGGTGCTGATGCTCAGAACAAACAGCACTGAAAAAACAGTTGTAGATAGGAATCTTTTCTCCCTTCCAAATGGTGAAGGATACAACACTGATCTTCAAGGACAAGAACTCTGTGCCCAAGCTGCAGAGTAGCTGATTCTCTCCCAGCACCTGCTTCTCTCTTCAGTCCAGAACGGTTCGATTTTAACCTTCATTCATTCTCAAATAAGGTGGCAATTGAGCAATGCTCCTTAGCGTAAGTGTGTTTATATGGAGTGTATATGTGTATATAGTTTCTCCACCTAGTATATTTTCCCTCTTTGCTGTTGCAAGAAGTCCCCAAATTTTTGAATGCCCTTATTGTGGCAAGAGCTTTTGTTTCTGCCTACTTCTATAGCTGAACACTGAATTACTTATTAAAAAGTTCCTCCATTTTCCCTGCCACTTTCTAACTCATGGTTTGCCTTTCTGTCATTTTCTCTTTTTCACTGAAACAATTGTGCTACATAAAGTCCTTTCTCATTAAATGATGTGCTACATTCTTTTGGGAGAAGTTGTTTGTTAATCTTCCTCCCCCAAAAACCAAATTACCTCCTCTTGATGAGAGCTAGAAAATGCTTATTTTTCAATCATGGCTATTTTACTTAGGAACACTCTCCCTTTAGAAGTTATGCTGGCCCCCATGGTGATTGTCTTCTGGAACGTTGTGAAGACAGTATTTTTCCAGAGGTAATATTTAGGTACTGATTAAATCCTGTCTGGAAGCAGTTTATATTTGTTAATTAAAGTATTAGTGGAATGTTTCATTTAATGAAGTTTATGTTGATCTAATATTGTAAGTTTAAAAAAAATAAAAAATAAAAAAGTATGACTTACTTATCTTCACACTTAGGACCCTTGTAGGATCCCTAGAGGGACATAATCAAAATTTGGATGCTTGGCAATCGGCATCTGTTTTTGATGGTTGCAATGTCCAGGGGTTACATCATCCCAACTGTCCTTCGTTTGCTGGCTGCTGGTAAGGATGTTTTTTGGTTTTTGTTTTATCCTTAACTTTTTTATTATCTCTTCTGAATGGTGTAAAAGCATGATTTATCTCTTCATATGAATGGGTTATTTATCTGAATGTCAAGTTTCCAGGAATTCCATAGCTTTGGGGGATTTAGTTTGGTCTAGAATGCTGTTTCCCAGCTGAAACTATGGTTGAGTCAGTCCGAGTTGTGTTAAGATTGAGTTTTTGTTGTGACTTCTGACTGTTATTGTAAACTATGTATATCCTGACTGTTGTTGTAAACTATGTATATCCTGTATACTATATGCTACTATATATACTGTATATACAGTAAGCTCCTATATCTATACAGGGAGCAAATCCCACACTTTCTAGTGCTGATGTTATCTAGTTAGATAATGAAATGACTGAAAGCAACCAAATTCATACAACCCCAAGGATTCCATAGTTTAATCCTGAGGTACATATATACTACCAAAAAGATGCTGTGCTTGTCCTTCTGAAAAGTCTGAAACACTTCTGAATCATTTTGGAAGAGTGCAGAACCTTAACAATTATATTGGAAGAGTGCAGAACCTTAGCAAGTAGACTTCAAAATTGATGATAATCAAGTACATTTGGCACAAGCTGTTTTTAACCATTTCTCCATTAAAAATTTGCTAGAAGATACCACTTTCCGTGTTGTCTGAAAGCATTTGTTGTACCTACACCACATTGTTCTATATTTGTGACTTAGTTGGCTTTTCTGTGATATACTGCTGTCCCCTGCTGTTAGAAATTTAAGAGGACTTCTCCACAGTATTCAGATCAGAAAAAAAGCAGTTTGAGTCTAAAGAAATATTACAATTATTCTCTTAGCAGCATACAAAGGATCACAATTTTAATAAAATCTTCTTGTCCGATAGCTAGTTTCAATCTTTGTATTGTTACTTTCTGATTCCAAAGCTTCATAAGTAGTCTATTTAGTTTTCTTTGATGAAACATTATTGCTTATTTTCAAATAGCTTAGCACACTAAGAGTAAGCAGACATTCCAGTAAGCTGATACGTCCACTAACCGAAAAAGCCTCTGCCAACCTACATTCTGCACCTACTTTTTAAGTATTTTTCTAACTTGTACCATCAACTGAAGAATGTTAGAATGCTACTTGGGTAACATTTTAATTTCATTAAATATATTTTATATGATATTTTTATTATATTTGAAATATTTTACAGGTATTCAAAAAACAGAACAGTTCCCAGGTGAATTACATTTACTGTCATTTATTTCTACTAATGAAACAATATTATTTTAGATCAGGACAGACAATCTGTGCCTCCGAGCACAGATTGTATCTCCAGAAAATGGGCATGAGTTTCAGACAATATAGGTGTCTTAAGCAATGCAAAGCTGTCATAAAATTATTTAAAATATACCCCCCGCAATCCCAACCCCATCATTAAAAAATATGAGTGAAATTTTCAATACCGCCTACTTCATTTGTGTCAGTGTCAACACCAACTCCCCTCTTGGTTGGCACAAAGGAGGATGCTGTAGTTTCCAGATTGAAAAAGATTACCTATATCTTTATCAAACCATGCATGCACAATTTTTTTTGGATAATCAATTTTGTGGGCCTTATGAAACTGATCAAAAGTATAAGTGGGTAGGGCATATGAAATCAGTATCAGTAATAAGTAAGAATTCATGAATGCATCTGCTTATGTAGCTTTAGCAAGTGTCACTGTCTAGCTGAAAGTCTCGGAAGCAAAACAGGTGCAGAGAGTCTATGATTTACAACTATTTTACTGACCAAAGTTACAGTGGCACCCAGTCACTCCACCTATTTACAACTGTCACAGCATCCCCATTGTCGTGTGATTAAAATTTGGGCACTTGGCAACCAGGGTGTATTTGTGACAACTGCAGTCTCCCAATCAACATAACAAATTGTGACCTTTCAAGATGGCTTCCAACAAGCAAAATCAATGAGAGGAGCCAGATTGAACTAACAACCAGATTTCAATTAACTGCAGTGATTCATTTAACAGTCATGGCAAAAAGGTCATAAATGTGAGTATGAGTCACTCAACAATCTCTTTGCTTACCAACTGAAATTCTAGTCTAATTTGTGGTCATAACTCGAAGTAGGCACCTATACAGATAAAGTATGCAAGCCAGATTTTGCCAATGATCTATTATTTGGATCGTACTATTTGTGAAAGCTATTTAATTTGCATTATCCAAAAACTTTCAGGGAGCAATTGTAGGGAGAGTGGGGGAAAACAACACTAAAATAATTATGGTTTTGAATGTAAACCTAAGAAATTAAATTTTGCTTTGACTTGTTAATATTAAACTAAATTTTGTAAGACAGCGCTGAACTTAACAAATGTAAACTCAGCCTTCCATCCTTCTGAGGTTAGTAAAATGAGGATCCAGATTGTTGGAGGTAATATGCTGACTCTGTAAACTCTGAAAACCACTTAGAGAGGGTTATATAAATCTAACTCCTAATACTATTGCTATTAGGTATGTTCACTGCCTTGAGTTACATATAAAGAAATAAAAGCAGGACTTCTGGTTTGAGCTTCTTCAGCGACAGACCGAAACCTCGTCTCTGCGAGGCTTCGATCCGTGCTCGCCGCTGGAGCGCCCCGAGCCGGCTGGTTTCGAGGCTAAGAGGTGGTGAAGAGGGGGGAGACTGCCAGCAGGGTTGAGGAGAGCCGCATCTCTCCTCCCCAGCTGGCCATTACTCCCTTTCCCGAAGGCAGTTGCAGCGGTGGTCAGAAATGGCCACCACAAAGAACTCGACCAGAAAAGAATGTGCAGGAGGAAGATAAGAAGAGAAAGTTTTGGTTGAGCGGTTCAAACAGCAAAAGCAACAAATAAGGTACCCTGGAATTGAAACTGTTAAAAAACAATAACATTGTTTCCTAAGAAGATTTTTAAGCTGTGAAGGAGAGAGAAAAGGGAAAAGATTTGGTTTTCTCCTTTTCCTATACTGACAGCTAAGAGACTTAAGCAAGAAATTGGAAAAAAATCCACTTTGACATCAATAGGCATTTAATGCTGAAAATAAAAAGTCAAAGGGATAATAAAGATTTCTGGATAATTAAAAGCTTTTGAAAACAGGAAAGGAGAGAGGAAGAATAAAAGGGCAGGATCTGGAAGGGAGGAGACTGCCTGGAATTAAAAAAGAACTTACAGCAAAATCTCAACAAGACTTCCAAAAGATACATTCTAACTGAAATATCACAACAAAAACCCCAGGAAGAGAAAGTCGAAAAAGAAATAAGAAGATATAACTCAGGACTATCTGGATTACTTGATGATTTCTGGATTCTTGGTTATTGTTTTGAATGACTAAAATCAATCGGGTGGTTGTTTAAAACTTTTTAAAATGGCTCCACTTTTAGAAGAACTGAAAATGGAACTTAAAAAGTACAAAGAAGATGCACAAGAAGGGAGAGGTTCTTTTGGCTTTGTATTTCAGTTTTTAGAAATGGAGATTTGGAATTATGAGAAACAACAAGAAATGCCTGCAGAACAAGAAGATTGCGACAAAGAAGAAGCCATCTTTAATGAACAAGTAATCTTAGATGGGGGGAAAAAAGGAAAGGGGAGAAAGAGAATGGAAAGTTTAAGATTGGGAAAAACAACTCCCCCCAAAAATAGAGTGAAAAATAAGTATAAAATCAGAAAGCAACAGAAGAGGGAAATGCAGAAGAGAGAATTAGAACTAGAGAGACAAGGGGGTAAAAAGGGGAGGGAGAAGATGAGAGGGAAGAAAGAAAGGAAAAGAAGTTATAAAGGACAGAAGCAAAATATAGAGAAACAGGGTCTATTTAGAGATAATGGGTGAAAAATTAATGGAAAAAGGGATTCTGCAAAGGTACATAAGATAGTATGGTTATATTAGAAGCAGAAATAATTTTAGAAAATATGAAACAATGTATGATTAAAATGTCTGATAAAATAGCTATCGTAATTCAGTGGAATGCTTGTCAATAAATAAATGTAACAAAAGGTATATTTAATGATTTATAAAACATATGTGAAGAGAAATAAGGGAAAAATTAATTATGGAGATTATATGTGTTTTTAAGGAAGTATGATATTTAATTGAAAAGAAGTGTTAAAGATGTTATGGTTTTAATGATTATTAATGATAGAACTGAACTGGAATGGAATGAGGGTTTATAATTACATATATTTACAATCTGTCTTTTTTTTTAAGAATATAGTGTGTATTGTAAGAATGTGCCAAGCAGAATTTGATTGGAGTTATGTATTATGTATTATATTGAAGGTCATAAACTTAAGGTATATATTGAAATTTAAATAAGAGTTGAATGGATGTAATTAAAAGATATAAAGGTGTCATACTCCAATTAGTAACTACAGGAGAAAATTTGTTTAATGAGAAAAGATAATATGAAATTGAAACAGAACAGACAAAAATATAAATATAATGATTTGAATTGAGATGAGATAATCAAAATAAAATTGAGAAAATTAAAAGAGGGGAAAAACTATATAGAAAATGTAAAATAGTATAAGATATGGAATAGAATACAAAAAGGAGCATGAAATTGAGTTTTGTGTCTGTATAAAGTAAGTTCAACCCGGGACCATGCTATTTTCAAAAAAGATGTTTTACTTGTATTTTGTGTGTGAAAACCCAAATAAAACTTTATTATTAAAAAAAGAAATAAATAAAAGCAGGATAAAAATCTAATAAATACATAATATACCAAACATCATGGACTTGGTGTATTCATGGTGTACTCAACTATAAAACACAATACACAAAAGTAACATTTTCATATTTTAGCAATTTATTTCAGTATTTTGTACAGCTTGAAATTGGTCTTCGGGTAATAAGTTATAAGAATTCTATATACATAGGTTAATAATTCCTTGGGACAGATGGGAACAATTTGCAAAAGTGTTATGCAACATGTATTAGAAAGAAGGAAAGACATCCTATATTAACAGGGAAGAAGTTTCTTTAAAGAATCTGCAAAACTCAAAGATTTGGAATAGAAAGTTCCAAAAACTTTAACACCTCCAAAAGGACATGATCCGGAGGGGAACAGATCATTCTGGTATTCAAATATTACCAAATTTGTGAATTTTGCACATCCCTGAAACCTTATAAAGGATAGATTATTCTTTGTATATAAGAACAGAGAAAAATCTATCCAAGATTGCACAGAGACAATTAACTTAATGAACGTTTTATTTTTATATCAGCCCATGCCAGAGTTTTACTTACCATAGTGATGCATTTACAGAACTGTATAAATAAACTGTTTCTGGAAATCCCGTTTTATTCCCATTTTATTCATGACTTCTTAGTACCACATGTTAAAAGTCATTTCAGTCTTGTTCTGACTTTTCTGTAGAAACATGCCAGGAATGAACTTTTTCTATTCAGTGAAATCCTACATATATAGAACAAACATTTTAAGAACATTAATCTACACATGCTGCTTTCAAACACAGCTTAGTGGTATTGGAGCATGAATGGATAAAGGGAAAAGAAGGGAGCCAAACCGAAATAGGTCAGAACATGCAAACACTGAATTCTCTTAGTAAAGTCTTTCTCCTTTTAAAATTTCCTTTTCTCATTTTCTTAAATTGTAAGTAGCTTATAATGATTGGGAGTCTCTTCTTAATTAGCCTAATGCAATCACCATCGCTGTCTTGTGCCTTTATAAAAAGAAAGGCAGATAAAAAAAGAGATATATTCCAGAACAATTAACCAACATCTTTTTGCCACAGAGCTTTATTTGCCAAGGTGAAGGGCAGATATCAAGCTGGTTAAGCCAAGAAAAACAATAGAAATGAAAAAGACAAACATGTCTATAGCTACTGCCAAGTATTGGGAATCAGATGCTGGCTTAAATACTACCATTCCAAACTTTGTATGGAGTAAATGTACTTTCCAGCCATAGGTTAGAAGCCTTTTAAAAATATATATAAAACTTGTATTTAGCAGCACCCATAGAACTCAATCAGCCTTTTCCGGCTTGAACAAAAATAAAAAAATATCTTTAATTTTTTTTTCATATTTAAGGAATTGTCTGATGTTTGCAAGACCACATATTTTAGATTATGTAGAAAACAATGTAAACAATATTTATTTCCTCCCAAATGTCACAATTCTATGCATATGTGGAAAAAACTTTGAATATCATCTGATATGCTTTTGAAAGAAATATGCATAGGATTGCCCTGAAAGTGTTTTATCAATATCTTTAAATAAATAGATTTATAAACAAAATAACATTTAGTACCAACAGCTGGCCTGTGGAATTACAAAGTTAAAAAATAAATTGTGCAGGCAATGGATACCAGGGAATGGCAAAGATCTAGGATAATCTGGGGAAAAACTATTGTGAGAAAGGACAATCATTCTATCATCCACAAGTTCTTCCACCACAAAAAAATCATTAACTTTTTACAAATTATTTTCAGCCTTTGTAACAAATTTTAACAAAAGTAAATCCATCCATACTGAAATTTGGCTATCAGGGATGGAATCCCTGTTTTAATTTCAGTTTATTTAATTTAAGGAATTGAGTATTTTGAAATGGCCGCTATTTGGAAATACTTTGAAAACCTAATTTTTCAAAATACATTAGAAATAAATTTTACCCTTCCATGTATATACTATTCTATTGATCAATCTCAACCATTATTTAATAAGCATACATTGCTCCTTTTGCCAAAAGAGATGTGGCACAACAGAACAGAAATGCACTTGTCAAATTCCTAGACAAAGATTGACATTTGACATGTAGTGGTTTTTCCATTTAAGAAATTACATACTGGTTAGCAAACCTTTCTTTCATTCAATTTTTAGTTTCTATACAAACAATTTTTAAAATACACTTCAGTATAGCTGCACAATATAGCTCTGGAAAACTGATCTCCAGAATCAGTGCTTCCCAGCACAATCAAAATATATTAAATAAAATCCAATAAGTTTATTACCTTTGGTAAAACACACTGGATTAAAGTTTGGAAAAGAACAAATCGCTCTCAAAATGGAAACCTTTTCCACAGAACACATTACTCTCACATATTAGATAACTTCCTCAGTTACTTCTATGAAACAATTCCTTACGTATATACAGGATTCCATATTGCCACTCTTGGTACAAAATCCAATGCAACATGCTTGTGGTTAACTGCCTCTTTAACTGTAAACCCCCCCACCCTGAGGAATTTTTCTGGTCCGGCAGAAAAAGGAAATGTCAGCGCATTCTGTTAAGAACAGTTGGTCTTTTTAAGCACAAGTTTTGGTTTCTTGAGCACACATCCATGTATTTTCCTCATGCTGTCCTGTTAACCAATATGCAGGTTTCTCCACATTGTCCACTTGATTTTCATGTTCTTGCTAAAAAAACAAAAACAAAGTAAAACAACACAAAATATCATCCATCTAAAGGTTTTCCTAGATAAACTAACGTCACCTCAGTGTTGCCATATACAGCAGACACTGCTGGATACAGACATGTCTTTGGCAGTCCTCGAAATGCAACTCCTAAGAACTCATAGCCTCTCTCAAAAGCCAAGGTTTTGTCTTCCATATCCAGGATAACACGAATTCTCTCACCTATCTGTAAACAAAAAGAGGAAAGATTGAGGGAAGATGGCAAATGACAAGAAAAAAAATAACATCAATAAATACAGTTAGGTACTTTGGACATAAATTTTAAACGTTAATAGTACACTAAGGTGCAGCCATTTTTATGTAGTGCATGGTGCTTTAAATGATTACACTGGCTTAACTACAGATACTTTTTTTTGGAATAAATTTTACTAAACAAGAGGGACTGAAATATCTTCAGAAAAATTTAACTTAAAACAAAATTCATTCAAAACATTGCCTAAGATTTCCTGAAGGCTCAGCTCATCAAAATTTAAGCAAACCTTTTTGTTTATTAAAATTTATTTATTTATTTATATTTATTTAACAAAATAGCTGCTCATCTTCTAATCAACTCTGGGTAGCTTCCAATTTGGAACCAACAGTCCATTTCTGTTGAGCAAGCAATGCTTATCAGGGGAAAGGATTCTTTTTGCTCCTTTCCATGTCCACACAGAGCCTCAGAATCTTTTCCAAAGTTAAGGTATCCCCTAAAGCAGATCTTTAGCATGCAAGGGAATGGAGTATGAGAAAATATGGAATTAAGCATGACAGAATAGGAAAAAATGAAGTTAATTGCAGAAAAAAATAATCTGTCATAACACTGATGTAGCCCTTTCAAAACACATCAGATTTCACTTACTTGATATTTTGGGGCATTGTTGCACTGTGGAAAACTGCCGTTGACTTCTCCATTATGTAATAAATTATTGTCCACTAAATTCCAGCCCCAGCTCTGGTCATCACTCCCCAGGAGGGCTACATAACCTTGACACTGCATGGGAGCTCTTTTTGTAGCAATTCCAATTACTGCCACTGTACCAAGAGGACCTTCCCACCAGACTTCCCAAGCATGACGGCCTTCACTGAAGCCAATCTTGGTCCTTGCTCCATCGGTACTCTGAGCAATGGGATTCCGGTGCAAAGTAAATCCATTCTTCTTAATATAAACATTTCTGGAACAATCATTGGTGCTGAAAGCATGCTGAAAGGAACGTACCTAAAAAAAAGTGTTTTAAAAAATATAGGGAAGTTGAGAAGGTCTTTCAAGCTAAACAAGACTGTTAATTATTCAAATGCTTATATTCACTCTTGAATAAATATTTTATTTTTCTATCACTGCAACAGAGACGAAGACTTAACACTTAAAAACTATGGTCATAAGACAGAGAAAATGTTCTGAAGTACAACTTGCAGATGTGAGATAAGAAATTAGAAAGCATCGCCACAAAAAAGCCTACATTGTTCAAACATTTATTAGTTGGCGACAATATTATATTTGGTTTTGCTGCATATGCAGCATTAGCACAAATAGCCCAATCATTGAAGACTACATTAGAAATAGATTGTAAATATCACGTTGTAATGAGCCACTTGTAAGTTTGCAGCGTCAGTCTGAGAGGAGAGTAACTAAAAATTCATCAGCACCAGAACACGTGCAACAATTAGTTCTCAGTGAAGTGTGGAAAACTTAAAAGATGTGTTTTACTCTACCACTACTCTATAAAAGACAATAAAACAAAATTTAGTACGTGTCACAATTCCACATCCTCAGTCTAACTGTACGAAGAGGAGCAGGAGCCTGACTCAGCCTTTCAGGAACAGTTAAGCAGAGAAAGGAAAGGTTAGGAATCATTTTACAGTGGCTCTCCTTCCCAGTTCTGCTAGTGGATGACTTTTGCATATGAGACAGTACCTGGCTCATTTTCCTGTTATTCTTTATTTCAGTCCATTTATTTTAATTATTTACAACATTTTTACTTGGTTCTTCATAAACAGCTTGCCAAAGTGGTTTATATAATATTAAAACAAGGCAAATGTCTTTTTGCAGGTATATGACCTACGAAAGGTATACATCTTAAGATATGTGTAAAGTGATAAAGGTATAGGACTTATGAAAGAAGATAAGGAGCAAACCTACAAAGGGTTTAAAATGAGAAATTCTCAAAAAGCTAGGGGAGCACAGAGGAGAAAGGGCTCAAAGTTCCAGTTCTTCCATGAACTCCTCCTGCTTCGGTAGGATGAAATTTGCTGCCTAAGCTTGAGGCAGCGGGAACAGTGTCTAATACAAAAGACATCTAGGCCACATCTACACAACATGTGGATAAGGAGGAATGGTTACCCCACTACTGCGATGCAACGCTCAGCAAAAAAAAAAACCGAAAACGGGTGAAAGTATATATGACAACTCTGGAATCCGCGGCCACTCTCGGGGTTGAACAAAGCAGCCTATATCAGAGTATCTCTGAGCAAGCGAGGGAATGAATCTCCTCTCCTGCCTTACCGACAGTCCCATGAGCTCAGCCCCCCGCCCCAAACCACCGAGGCCCCTTGCGAGGCGTGCCTCCCATGCTGACCCCCATCCTCAGCATCCGAAAGGCTACAAATGGAGCCGGGAAGCTGCACCGGACTTGACGAGAGCGCGGATTGGCGAGAGAGGCTGCCTCTTCGGCCACCCCCCCCACCCCACCACCTTCAGTGTGCCTGCGCACGAACACGGAACGGAGCGCGCTGAAGCGTCGCCCTACAGGCTCGCCTGACCTTGCCCTTGTAGGTGGGCACGTTGCAGAGGATATCGGTGCGTAGCGCCTCCTCGGCCAGGCTGCGAGCCGCCAGGCTGCGCCACACCTCGCTGTTCTCGTCGCCGTGCAAAACGCGGTACCACAGCTTACACACCAACGCGCAGCTCCGTAGCTCCCGGAGGTCCAAGTAGGAGAAGACGAACTCGAGTACCCTACCGGGAAGCCGCCAACCCCCCGCAGCAGCGGCGGCTGAGTTCGACGCGCCGCCGCTGCCGGCAGCCGCCGCTGCCGCCATAGCCTCTGGCGATTGACCACCGGCCTTCGCGTTCTGCGCGCGCACGCCTTCCAAACCGACCGGCCCGGCCCAGGCGAAGGCGGATAGAAACCGCGAGCCTACCCGCAAACCAGAGAGCCAATCCGGCGCGCGCCGTCGACTGCAAAAGTAGGAGGTGCTACCCTGCCAACGAACTCCTCGCCTGTTGCCGGCAAAGAGAGGCGGAAATGAGCTCTTTTGTTTGATAGAGCTTGCTATATGGAGGCGTCAGGAACGTCTGCGCCTGATCTTACATTTCCGAGTACGGCAGAGGCAAGAACAATCTAGGGACCTCTGTTGAAGCTGGCTTCTCGGACAACGCACCTTTTACTTATTTTATTTTAATGTCATGCGGTATGGAGCAGGGCCTTGAACGTGAGCCGGCCATTTTGGTTGAGGGCATTGCTGAGCATGAGAAAGAGGATGCTGTCCTAAACGCATGCGCAAAAACTTCATCTGTCAAGAGGGAATGCTAAAGAGACCCAGCAGCTTTTCTTTGCCGGAAGACAGTTTGCGATCAGGAGAAATTAGTTCTTTGCTTTGAGGTAATGCAAGTATCGAGTGAAGTAGGAAAGTGGTGGCTGGGTTAAGGTCGCCGATTTGTTATACACTTATTTGGAAGACCTTATATGTATTTATTGAACGGCCTATCTCAAACAGGTATTGTGTTTATACACACTACTATTTACATTGTGCCCAAGGATTAAGTTTACATTGGAAAATATTAGTGTTGATTGATTGTGATTGCAAGGGCATTATATTTAAGGGCCAGTATACTGGAATTTAGATGTTTAAGTGTTCAAACCAGTAGGTGCTTTACTTGAGTAAGCTAATCTAAAAAGAACACAATCCAATCGCCTTTTGATTTCTCAATATATATCAAAACAAAATGTTACCCTGCTGATCCAATTTTTTTTTCAGTCTGCCTTGAGATATGATGGCAAAAAAGTGGACCAATGGACATTCTTCTTCAGTACTTAGCTTAAATGTGAGCAAAGACGGTCTATTGGCTTCAGGAGCAGAAGGAGGAGAGCTCACAATTTGGAATGCTGAAGGAAATCCACTGGAATGTGTACGACTTCAAAAAGCAGAGGATGTCACTAGCATTATATTTTCTCCCACTTGTTCTAGAAGACTCTATGTTTCTCATGGGGAAATTGTTAGCATGCTGGATACCAGGTGTCTCAAGGAGCCAGTTGAATGTTTCCACGTAAATGAGGAAGAGATCAACTGTCTTTCAGTAAACGAAACAGACAGCTTCTTGGCTGCTGCAGATGATTCTGGAGCCATAAAGATAATTGACTTACAAAGCAAGAAATTGAGTCGCTGCCTGCAACGACATTCAAATATTTGTGCATCTACTGCATTTCGACCCCAGAGGCCACAAAGCCTTCTTTCATGCGGCCTGGATATGAAGGTGATCAACCGTAGATGAAAGCTTACTATATATCATTGATTTGATAGGTACAAAGATATGATATATATCAGTTGAGCCTTAGAGTCTGATAATTATAGCAATTGTCAATTGCCATAATTGTTCAAAAATGGATTGTTTTCTATAGAGGTATAGAATAGGTCAACTGAATCAGACTTTTTAAAATTTCTTTCTAAAAGTTACGTAATTTGCTCATAATCTTAACATCAGCTGCACAATTAAATCTAATGCTGAAGTAGTGAGTGCAATATCAGAATTGTTTCCCAACTGAAACCTTACTTTGATTGATGCAGAAGATAGAAATTGATTAAGGATGAGAGGTAAGGAAAGAAAAGGATTTATACACAATGATAAATTACTGCCAACAAAACAGACATTGTTGCCAGATGAGATTACTTTTTGCTTTATCTTTTGGAACAGATATAGAGAGAATGGAAAACTCCAAATGAATGAATGAATAAAAACCAACTAAGTTACTATTAGATTGAGATTAGATCTTATCAAGAACCATCTGTAATAAACTTGATGTAAAAATTATGCAGTTAAGACTTATCTTCCACCATAGTACTTGTATCTCTTATAAAAATAGTTTTTACATATTTTGCTATCTAAATAATATACTAAAGTAGCAGTTTAATTTTCATTTATCATAATTGCATCTATCTCAATTGAAGAGACTTTTGGTGATTATAACAAGAGCAGACAATACAACCATAAAAAAACAAAATAAATTACACGACTAAGAAACCTTCCAATTATCATAAGCTCTCTAAAATAATTTTTCCAGAACAAAACTATAGAAGCCAACTTAATTTCTGGTAGAGTCTATTTTATAACATATATGGTGCCCCTGAAAAGCAGCATCTACAAGTTTGTCCCATGGGTTTTAAACATTTTCATAGCTTATGTGTAATCTCTGTGCTGGAAAAACTATAAGCATAAAATACTTGATCAACTTGGCAGATATAAGACCTCTAGTAAATACAGTAAAAACATTTTTGGTATAAAATGAATATATTTTTAAAAATTAAATTCCCTTTGAAGCAGTTTATACATTTCAAAAATAATGAAATGAGAGTAATTCTATATTAGATATAATTTAAGTCAACATATGCTTTTGATCTATAAACTAAAACAATTTATGTGAGCTGCATCACTTTCGTTTTCTGGGGAACATGACAGTATAAATGAAAGTTTACATTTACATGACTTCTGTATTAAGAAATCTTAATTATTATTTTTGTTTTGTTTATAGATTATAATGTGGAACTTGCAAAAAACTCGCCCACAATGGATAATGAATCTGCAAGAAGAAGCAGTTGAGCAAGGGATTGGCCAACTCTTTAACCCACCACTGGTTCATTCATTGTCTGTTTCTACTTGTGGCAATGTTTTTGGCTGTGGAGCCGAAGATGGTAAAATCAGAGTCTTTCGAGTAACAGGTTCCAAATTTGAACAGGAAGTAACATTTAAAGGTCATTTATTAGGAGTGTCACAGATTTTCTTTCTGCCAGAAATGTATTGCTTTATTACAGGGGGAAATGATGGCAAAGTGTTGTTGTGGGATGTTAGCAGTGAAATTGGAAAATTGAAAAGTCCAAACAAGGCAGTTCACAAAAAGAAAAATGCCATCAAGAAAGCTAACAAAATGGACCCAGAATACACAAATGAATGTCTATCTATTTCACCCAAATTGACCATTGAACATGGAGAGAAAGTGAACTGGGTTTCATATATGTCAATTAATGGTTCTAAGAAAATATTGGTTGCTGACCAAAGTAGTGATATATCCGTGTATCCTATTTCTTGAACCCTTCATATATATTAAGTAAGCAGTCAGTCTCTGGTACAGTATTTTGAATCTACTAATTTTCTGATGCTATTATTCCTACTACCTCCCATAAATAAACCAATTCTACATGCTGCTAAAAATTAGTTTGGTAGTTCATATATAGTACCACTTTTGGAATAACAAATTGGTGTGACTTTACTGGTAAGCTTGCAGTAAAAGTTTTATGTGTGTGTGTGAATAAAGAACTGGGTTTTAAAACACAAGAAAAATAAAGACTTGTCTGTTTTAATGTATATTCTTATAAATTCTACGGTCAGAAATAGATTTTTAAAATAACAGAATAACAAAGTTGGAAGGGACTTCGGATGTCTTCTAGTCCAAGCCCCTGCTCAAGCAGGAGACCTTATACCATTCCAAACAAGTGACTGTCCAGTCTCTTCTTAAAAACCTCTTGGGTTGAAACACGCACTACTTCTGAAGGAAAGCAGTTCTATTGGTTAATTGTTCTCACTGTTAGGAATTTTCTCCCAAGTTCTAGATTGCTTCTCTCCTTGATTAGTTTCCATCCATGTTTCTTGTCTTGCCTTCTGGTGCTTTGGAAAATAGGCCGACCCCACTCTTTGTGGCAGTCTCTCAGATAAGAAACATTGCTATAATGTGATTGATCCCTAGTCTTTCTTTTCACTAAAGTAGTCGTACCCAATTCCTGCAACCGTTCTTCATATGTTTTATCCTCCAGGTCCCTACTCATCTTTTTACTCTTCTCTGCATTCTTATGGTTAAGAAATAAAAACTGAGGTGATAAATGGCTTGAAGTAGTTGAACAAGTTTTGTAAATATCTCCCATTAGTGTTTTGGAGGATCAGCAGCAAATTCAGGCAATTGTAGGTTGTTCAGTCCAGAATAAGGCTTCTATTGCAGTATTCATGGAACCTGACTCTTTTAATTGCTGACCAGTTGTTTTTATCAAAAAGTCCGGTATATGGGATCTGACATTTCATTTGCTGTACTAATAGATGACATCAGGTTATTCAAGATCATTAATGTTCAACTTTATATCTCTGGTATAGATGGGGAATTGTTATTGTTTGAAGAAAAACAATGAAAATGAAGTGTATTTTTTCTTAAATAATTTATAAAGTAGAAAACTATATTTTATTTAAAATAATCCAATTACACACCACACACACACACACACACACATCCCAATTGTCGTAGATGCCATTGGTGCAATCCCAAAACAACTGGAGCATCACTTGAACCTGATTGGTATTGACAAATTCGCCATCAGTCAATTGCAAAAAGCAGCTCTACTTGGAACAGCTTACATTCTGTGATGATACCTCTAACACCATAAAACATCCACATCTGCCTATCCCAGGTCCTTCGGAAGGATAAAAATGTGAAATCCAGCATGAATGTCTTGCTCTGTGTGGGACGAACTATACATCCATCCATCCATAAGAAATTAACCTTTTGTAAGGTATTTTTTTAGGACATAGCCCCGAAAACTAGCATGTGCTTTAAATAGTACATGTGAAAATAAATATTAACTATCACATGATAATTTTAAGGAAGACTTTAGCTGTTTTATTTTAAACATTTCCTGCCTCTAAGAAATGGTTGTTTCCCCTGCTCATAAATGCTTAGAACATATACAATGGTAAGAATTAAAGTCATCTGTACAAACTGATAAGTGAACAAATAATAAAGAAGGAAAAATACATAATGAAAAAAACCTTTGAAAATATATTCTAATGGAAACCTTAGCAAATTTTGTAATGTGGTGTAGCAGGGTAGGATTCCGTTTGCCTATTCCTGGGAACATAGCTTGGTTATCTGATTCCTCTACCAACAAGTAAACATTTGTATTATTTAAAGCAGGGGACCAATGAAATCAGTGAATACAATACAATACTAGAAATAAAAGGTATAATACTAAATATCAAAGATGCCTCCATTTATAATTATTATTTTTGTATTGTATTGTTTTTCCACCTACTAGAGCATGTTTTACATGGATATAGAGTGACTTTCAAGTACTGCTGAGCTACATCTTTCAGAGTCCCTTACTCTTAGCTTATGCTGGAAATTGAGTCCAGCAATGTTTGAGTTTCTGGATTTTTTGCAGGCAGGTTGGACTTACACTATAAGTATTGGATGAGGCCTATGAAACAAGTGACTCATTTGTTTAATTGGATGCTCTTTATCTAGTTTTAGGGCTTGTACGAAAAACAATTTTAGGTGATATTTATGAAGGAATATTGAAAATTCAAAGGATACAAAAAAATTTAAGCACCACTGTTAAGATCTAGATCCAGATTCGTTAGATCTGAATACAATATTACAAAATAGCCTAAAAAGAGCTTGTTTAGCACCATTGATAACATCTTGATTAAAAAGAAGATTTTGGTTGGAACAAGAACCCTGAACTCAGCATACCACTAAATGAGTATTGGTGCAGTTTGCAATTCAGCAACTTCTGCGCTGCCAAAAGTTTCAAAGCACTAGAAATTTACTATATTATAAATTGATATGAATCTAAAATTAATGGTTAATTACAGCAATCCTATATGTGACATGAGCCAATTCATAGAATTCATTATGATTTCCTTTCATGGATCCATATGATGTTTCTAGACTTAATGTATGTTTGCTTGAAACTAAGAAGGAAAAATATACTCTAATTACCATGCTGTAGTTTAATAAACAATGTGCTTGTGAGTACAGTATGTGTTAATATTCTATATTTGGATTTCCTAGCTATAAAAAGCTTTAAGAGAAAACTGACCTTCAGCACCAGTTGGATTACTGGGTATATCACTGCTGTCTGTTGCAAAACAGAAGTCAAGAGACAGTTGAAACATACGTCCCTTATTCCTGAAGATGGCCAAAGAGTCTTTATCTCTGTGTGTCCTGAACAAGACATTAAACAGGTCGCAAGGGGGAGGGGGGGAGTTGACTTTTTCTGGAAAGGTTTGGGAAGGGTCTTGGAACTGCTTATTTCATATCTTAAATATCTCTTCTGAATATTATTCCACTGACCTGTTCTGCTTCGTAAATCTCCATAATGTCTCAGATAAAAGAAATGTAATTTTGTACTTGAAATTATTCTTTTTTTAAAAAGTGGTGACTTACAAAGGATCAGGGACCAGGATGGATGATGAAAAATGCCTATTTTAAAATAGAACTGAATCTTTCTATTATTATGCATTGTTTTATTTCTTCAGGAATACCAAAATAATTGAAAACATAAACTAATTAGCAGCATTTCACTTGTTTCATCTTTATTTAGGAGAAGGATTTTTAAAAATAGCTGCTCAGTAATTTAGCATTTTGGGACAGCAATGTTAAACATGGGACATTATACATAACTGAAATGATTGCATGATCTGTTTGTACATTGTGGCAATTCTATAGAGTAGAATAGTTATTTTTATAATGAACACTGGAGAAAAAGAATTGACTGGCTTGTGATTTAGTTATAAACTATATGTTTATACAGCTGGTCGATCAATATGGATTAAATTGTATTTACTATATTTTAGGAAAATAAATGTACCAAGATATCATTTTACTACATAAAGCTGAAAAGAAATTGACTTTCCCAAAGAGTTACTAAAATTTTCAGAAAGATTTCCTTATATGTATATTTTTTAAAAAAAATCCAAAAGAAACAATGAAGTAAAATAGATTGTTGGTTCTACATGGGGAAAAGATTGCAAGTAAAATGCAGCGTTATAACAACATCATATATAGACCATTATGGATAGAAGCTTAAGAATCTAAGTTCCAAACTCATATAGCAGTCTATCAAGTATAAATAATCTATTATAAAAGAGCTCTTTAGGTCAAACTTGAATTACATTCTTTACAATGGGCAGGTCTTGATTCTAATTTCCTTTGGCTTTTGAATCTTACCAGAACTGAGAATAAGCTGCAAACTATAAAGTCACAATATATTGTATTAGATTCTGGCATTCAGAAATTATCAGAGAAATTTGACTTTTGGAATATGGTTCTAGAGCAAGATGAGATGTGGACATCACTGCTAGAAGACAAGTAAGAAAAAAGAAAACATTGGTTACTAATAAAAACTTTGGACTAATATAATGGCTGTCTGGTAATGGTATCACAAATGTTCTTTTGGATTAACAAACATGTAACTAACAATAACAGTTAATAGACTATTAACAAATGAATAGATTATTATTTTAAGTACCTCTTCCCAACTTTGTGCCCTTCCAATATGCTGCACTAACTTCAAACTCTCTTGGAAGCATGGTTGGCATCTGGGACTTCTCATAGTGAGTGGAAATTCTCAGAGTTGTAATCTAAAACATCTAGAATACACAAGGGTGTGAATAATGCTAGCTTTAAGACTTAACAGAATGGCTTAAAAACATCAACAACTTTGTTTCCATTATGAAATGTTTATTCCAAACAGCTTAGTTATGGAGCATTACCCAAATCTTGAAAAGAAAATTGAATTTTACATGCCTATTTTAAATAAATATTACTTTAAATGTTGGGAATTATATTGAATTAATAGAACTGTAGATATGTGGTTAAATTCCACTTTGATAGAACTTATTAAATATAAATATTACAGCTTTAGGCTGCAACCCTAAAGACACATCTGGAAGTAATTTTCATCTAAATGGTGCTTACTTTGAAATGGAAATAATTTGTGGGCTTATTGATATAAATGGTAAAGGTAAATCATTTTTTTAAACATCTTTTTGCAGATTTAATTCTGTGGAGATAAACCTTTTCTATAGCTATATCTGTGAAACTATTCAGTGCCTACATTCTCAAGTGGTAGAAAGCATTCCTGATCTCGCCAGAGTATTGCCTACACTATCATCTGTTCTGAGGAGGAAAGATAAAAACAAAAGAATTAAGTCAGCATGGGAATCGGCATTGGAGATATTGGGACTCCAAGAAGAAGATGTTAAAGTATTCTGTACATTTTTCATTACCTACAGCCAGGATGCAAATTACTTCCCTGATAAACTAAGGCAAGATTATACCCAAGACATCCAATCTGTTGTAAACAAAGTGGTGAATAATCAAGTCCTTCATCATAGCTTGTTGTGTGCTATTAATGTAGTGGAAAACAAGAAAGTTTAAAGATATATCTAAACTGCAAATATATTCTGAAACAATATTTTTCCTCCAGAAATACATGAAACATTCTTGTATAAGAGAAAATATTTAATTCAAATAGATTGAAAGATGTAAAACTTCTCAGTTTATGTATAATTGGGGAAAGCAATATTGGCCTGCTTTACAAAGCTGTGGAACAGATTATGTAGATCAGGGGTCCCCAACCGCCGGTCCGCGGACCGGTACCGGTCCGCGGAACAAGTCTTACCGGGCCGCTGGTTGCTGGGCGCCGCCATCTTTTTGGTAAAAAGTGCTTCCGGTGAGTTTTTCCGGTAGAAAGCTCACCGGAAGCACTTTTTCATCAAAAAGATGGCGCGCCAGCTCGGTGAGCTTTTCCGGGTAGAAAGCTCACCGGAAGCACTTTTTCATCAAAAAGATGGCGCCAGCGCTTCGGTGAGCTTTTCTGGGTAGAAAGCCATTTCTACCCGAAAAAGCTCACCGGAAGCGCTGGCGCCGCCATCTTTTTTGACGAAAAAGTGCTTCCGGTGAGGTCACCGGAAAAAGATGGCAGCGCCCAGTTGATGCCGGTACCGGGCCGCGGCGCCCAGCTGATGCCGGTACCGGGCCGCGGCGTCAAAAAGGTTGGGGATCACTGATGTAGATAATGTTTGTGAAGTGTGAACACCAGAAAGCACAATGTAAGTGCTAGACATTTCCATTTTGTGTAAACCTCTTTTAAAATCTTTCCATTAGTTATTTACACCAAGACAAATTCCATGTGTGTCCAATCACACTTGGCCAATAAAGTTATTCTATTCTATTCTATTCTATTCTATTCTATTCTATTCTATTCTATTCTATTCAGCAGAGGGAGACTGTAGTTACCATGTATTTCATTTTGTTGTTTCCAATGTTAAATATGTCTAATTCTCAAATAGATGGAATTTATTTATTTATTTATTGATACCTAAGACCTAGTCTTGTGGATCTAGTATATTACATGTAACTTTTTGTGGCGCAAATCTATGAGTTTCTATCTGATGTAGCATGCTGCCAAATATTCAACTGAATAGAATAGAATAGAATAGAATAGAATAGAATAGAATAGAATAGAATAGAATATTGGCCAAGTGTGATTGGACACACAAAGAATTTGTCTTGGTGTAAATACTCTCAGTATACATAAAGAAAAGATACATTCGTTAAGAATCAAGAATCATAATGTACAACACTTAATGATAGTCATAGGGTACAATCAACAATCAAATCATACTAGGAAACAGTCAATATAAATCGTAAGGATACAAGCGACAAAGTTATGGTCCTACAATTACAAGTGGGAGGGGATGGGTGATAAGGAGTGATGAGAAAATTAACAGTAATAGTAGTGCAGACTTTATAAATAGTTGAATAGTTGAGGGAATTATTTGTTTAGCAGCATGATGGCTTTCGGGGAAAAACTGTTCTTGTATCTAGTTCTGGTGTGCAGTGCTCTATAGCGTCATTTTGAGGAAAGGAGTTGAAACAGTTTATGTCCGGGATGTGAGGGGTCTGTAAATATTTTCACAACCCTCTTTTTGACTCGTGCAATATACAGATCCTAGATTGAAGGCAGGTGGGTAGTAATTATTTTTTCTGCAGTCCTAATTATCCTCTGAAGTCTGTGTCTGTCCTGTTGGGTTGCAGAATCAAACCAGACAGTTATAGAGGTGCAGATGATAGACTCAATAATTCCTCTGTAGAACTGTATCAGCAGCTCCTTGGGCAGTTTGAGCTTCCTGAGTTGGCGCAGAAAGAACATTCTTTGTTGTGAAATATCACTATCAAATGGCCATACTTGGTACGTAGAAGATTGAGAAAGTAGGAGTGTGTCCTAAAGATGATGGGAAACTATCCAATTGGAAATAAAAACCAGAATTGCCCTCTGATCACTAAAAAGATTCCAAAGAGGAAATCTCAAAAATTCCCCACTGAATTGACAGTGGATTCATATTTGAATGACAAAAGAAGAACTTTTGTGCAAACAGAAGACATGAACAATATACAAAAGCAGATTTATGAATGATATAAACAGGAAAAAGAAGATAGGTATCTTGCTTTGAAAATTCAAAAGGAAATGGACAGAGAACAGAAAACAAGCAAATTGCAAAAAAGCTCCCCTGATAAGTATCATTTGCACCCTACAACATCTAAGGTAGCTGGGAAGTACTCAGCTGTTTATAGCCTGTACATGAGTTTTTAAAAATTGTTTTCCAATTTCTTGAAAACTTTGGTAAGATATCTCAGCATTCAGAATGTTTAGAAAGGCTGCAGCAACAAAAAGATGCAGGATGAAGTACTGATGCTTACCGTTGCAATGAATTGTGCCTTCCTTTAGAAAGCTCCATCCTATTTGTGTTTTGTTCAGCTTTATAAAAATGATATTTTTTGTTGTAGCTGGGTTCAATAAATCATTCAAAAGATAATCTGAAGGATTTATCTAAAAGTGAAAGTGCAATAAGTGAATAAAATAATTATTTTTCAAACCTACATTTAATATTCTTATCTATCTTTTTGGGGTTTTCATTTTTTGAATTGTTCTTTATTGCCATTATTGCATTCTGGAGAAAAAAAATTCAATTGTCATTAGGTGCTTGTATTGATTTTCAAGCTAATATTTGTGTATATTTCTTGAAATCCTCTGGTTTTTGGTCAATTTGTCTGAAATTTTTTGGTCATTTTTTTAGAACTAAAACACTTGAAATACTTGCATGTATTATGGCTCATGCCTGTTTATTTTTAATTCCTAGAATCAATATAGTTATGGATAAAAGCCATCATCTGAATTTATCAGTGATGTTCTCGGCATGAAATCATTTTACTCAGGAGGGACTGATTTTTTTGAAAAACTTGGAAGTTGCAATTGTTATCAAAAAGTTCTGCCAGTGATAATTTCAGGATGTTTGAGTTGATCATTTTACAAGACAAAAGTAACTTCCAGAAATTCTTACAGTATGGAAATACATAAATCAAAACACATGAATCTTAAAGTCTAGAAGATATAATCGTATATGTCAAGTATTTAATCTGAAGTATTGTTTTAGTTCTCTTCCATAGATTGGAAAGTTTAAATGCTCAGACATTTAAACTGGCCATTTCACGCCAGAAACGTTTACACTAACAGTAGGATAATTTCTTAATCCCTCCTGCTTTTATAGCAGTTCTTGATCCAAGTTGTTTCAAATACAAGTATCGTTTTCCTGTGTTGCACAGGATAGGCGGGACGATATTCCTTTTTTAAACGGCTGTTTTCACATTCGTAGAATTCCATGCAGCTTCGAGTAAATTCTGCAATTTGCGCTCAGAGTTTTTCACTTCGCCATCAAACGGAATGACGCAGTTGAGAAGATCCCGGAGCTACACAATTAGGTTTCTTCGGTTTATATTTACTGCGTTTGCAGTAATTGCCCCATAAGGTAAAGGGGGAAATTTCTTTGGGTCAAGGGGAAGAACTTTGCAAAATTTTTGACAGGAGGCGTGAAAGAGGGCTAGAACGGAATTTCTCCGGCCACTAGAGGACAGTAATTGAAGTCTCCGATATCATTTCGAGGAGGGCGACACACTTTCTCCTTTACGTCATTACGTTTGATATTGAAATTGAAAGCGCGCAAGAGAATTGTGGCGCGGTAAATCTGCGCCGGCGCAATAGGACTGGCAGGAGGTGAGTGTTATTGATGTGATAGAGGCGGCAAGATGGCGGCGCTCAGGGCTTCTGCTGCCGCGTCAGTGTTGAAATATTGAAGTAGTTACTCCTTATCACGGGTGAGGCGTTCGAAAACACGGGATAGGTTTAAGAGGTTTGAGTCCGGTGCAGCTAAATGGGGGAAGGGGCAAGTGGCGCGGGGTCCAAAACGTTGTCTTTGAGGGACTTGGCGGGAGATAAAGGGGAAGGGACTCCGGTAGGCCGGCGCGGGAATGGGGGAAAAGAAGCCAAGGTGGCACCGAAAAAGAAATGTAACGGAGCGAACCGAAAGAGAGAGAACTTTGAGGAGGCAATGCTTCGAAGGAATTATACGGAAATTGGCTTCGAACAAGCAAAGTCAATGAGGGAAGCCAGATTCAATTTGAACATTCTTCCCCTTCCACAAATGCCAATGTTGAAAATAAACCTTTAGTGTCATTGTAGTTGATTGTAATTCATCTGTAGTTTGTATAATAACATTTCAATATTTCATTTACCCAGTATTTGCACTTCCATCTGGAATTGATGTCTACTTTTTTTTTTTGCATTATTTGGTTTCCATAAAAATTTTCCTCTCATTTACTCCATTAAACAATATGGAACTGCATAGCACCTGCATATATTGTTAGACACAAATGCTCTCGCATCCAAAGATAAAGGTTAAAGGTTTCTCCTTTCCACTCCTGTCCAGCTTTAGGGGCTGATGCTCATGTCTGTTTTATAACTGAGGAAGCCAGCATTGTCTGAATAGCAACAGCACTTAGACTTATATACCGCCCATAGAGCCTTAGGGCACTCTCTGAGTGGTTTACAACACTGTCATCCTGGGTCCTCATTTTACTGACCTTAGGAGGATGGAAAGCTAGGTCAACCATGAGCCACAGTCAAGATAAAATTCTAGGCTGTGGGCAGAATTAACCTACAATACTGCATTCTAACTACTGTGGCTCCATGGTCATAAGTTCAGCATGACTATGCTGAAGAACACTTACCTTCCCACTAAAGTGGTACCTATTCGTCGCATGCTTTCAAACTACTAGGTTTACATCCAATCTAGAAGCATTGAAAAATTGTTTTAGTTGAGAACTGCAGAAATGAAACTGATACCGCTAGAATTCCTAACAATGCTTGCTGCTCATTAACAAAGAGGCATTTGAAATAACTGCTAGTTTATGTGCTTTCCAGTGAATATATACTGGTTTAATTTAAGAACTAATTTTTACATTTTGCATGTAATTATAGTCAGGTTGATTCTTCCCTTTCCTTTTTAGAGATTCTTCAGATTTATTAAAATTAAAATGTGCAAACATATCTGGAATTGTGTCTTGTTTGTGACATAAAATGGTAAAAACTAGGTCTAGACCAGGAGTCAAACTCCAGGCCCCCGGGCTGGATCCAACCTGCAGGGTGCTTAAATCCGGCCCACAGTGCCTCTGGCTGCAAAAATGGGCCGTGTGCAGTCCCCCTGCACCTCGTTTTCACTCTCTATGGCCTCCTGCAGCACTCTGCCAGCTGAAAGTGGGCCCAAAACAGGCTGAAAATGGGCCAAAAACAAGCTAAAAATGAGCCAAAAATGGGGCACATGGCCCTTTTTCGGCCTGCAGAGTGCTGCAGGAGGCCAGGGAGGATGAAAACTAGATGCAAAGGGGCCACACACGGACCTCTGTGCCCTGTTTTGGCCAGCAGTGCTGCAGGAGGCATCTGGCCTGTCCCTCTGCCAGCCTGCAGAGGGGAACTACAATGCTGATCTGGCCCTCGAAGAAATCCAGTTTGACACCCCTGGTCCAGACAGTTGAGAATTTTTTCTTTTTGTGTAATCACAAGAATAATTTCCATTGCATGGTTTCAATATAGGTATGAAGAACAGACCTTCCTCTTGCCCGAGTAATACTGATGTTTTCAAGCTATTATGTACTTGTTGTCTTCATAGAGATGAAAGCACCTATTCCTCAAAAGCAAGAAATTGTGGTAGAACCCGGACCCTTATTTGGTGGTAAGGTTTTTTTTATGTAAACACATTTAAACACAAATGTAAACACATTTCCATTCACTTTGCCATTCATTCATCCATTGTGGGAATCTATAGAGCTTCTTTCATCTGTGCTTACAAAACTCCTGTTAGTATGTTGATACAAAATGTAGACAGCACACTTTTAAGTACTTGAAATTCAGATCAACTTGGGCCGATCCTTCCACCTGATCTGGCTTCTTGCTTAATTTGATGTTCATTTCAAAACTCTACAATAAATATTGAGTCCAGGATTTTTTTAAAAAATCCTCCCATATTGACCTTGTCAGTAATGGTGTTTGCAATCCTTGCTTAATGTTCCACTAACAAGAGAGGCACAAGTGCACAACTTCTGCCTGTGAAATGAGCCTTCGTTTGGGGATGTGCCAGCTGGAGAGCTTTCCCATATTTTTGCTCTGAGAAGAAAGTAGAATGCACTAATGCTAGTGGTCATTTCCTCTTGTTCCCTCAGTTACATGATGAGGCTTTTAATCTAAATGTTCTGCATGCCACCATATTTATCTGCCCTTGTACCTCTTAAGCAAATGTTGAACTAGGAAATCAGACACGTATAACATGAGCTTCAAGTTAGAGACAAGCAGAATGTATGAAAATTAGTCATGAATCACAGTTTCTGTCTAAAAAATTAATTCCACCCACATAACAGTTCATTTTCTGAAAATATTTTCAATTAGCATCAGATGACTTTAGTTCAATTTAGAATAGTCTGTACTTGCAAAACTGCTTTTAATTAGGCTATAAGGAAATAATCAGGTAACTGTCTTTTTCTTTAAAAAAAGTAGTTGATACAATTGAATTACATAATTGTGAAGCAATATCTTATAACTTCTGTAATTTTAAGTATCCAGAAATACCTCAGGGGAATAGGAAGTTGCATTGGGAAACAATGTATTTGCCTAATTTAGTACTGCCTAATAATTAATATGTGAGGTCATTCCTTACTCATAATTCATACATTTGTTTTTATGCTTTTACTATAGAATAGTATTGTACTATACTTTTAGTAATAAAGTTTAGGTATCGGATAACATTCATAGATTGTATGAAAAATGATCTAACGTACACAATTTTAATGCTACCTTTTTACTGATCTTAAACAAATAATGTACTACATATTTTTGTAGATGCTGATGATGTAGTAACAGAATAATTTTCCTTCCTGGACTGAACATGCCGAAAGAATCAGAGACCCCATTTTCCTTGTCTGACTGCCATTGTAATATTTGCATGGATATTTTTGTGGAACCAGTCACACTACCATGCCACCATACTCTTTGTAATGCCTGTTTTCAACTTACTGTGGAAAAAGCAAGTTTGTGTTGCCCTTTTTGTCGTCGGCGTGTCTCATCTTGGGCACGATATAACACTCGCAATAACACTCTTATTAACTTGGAATTATGGGAAAAAATTAAGAAACATTTTCCAGAAGAGTGCCAACGCAGACTTAGTGGACAGGACCTAGAAAATCATTGTAAGTAAAACATTGCACTAGCTTGGTTCACATATAGGCCTGCCTTTGGTGTTCATAAGTTTATTGTAAATTTTTAAAGGAAAAAAGCAAGAAAATTTGATACTTAATAATTCACTTGGTGGTCTCCTTTAACTTTAAGAATATAACTGATAAGAGAGTGATACATTTCTAAGGTCATAGATTACTCTTCTTTGTGGAGTATGGGCAAATAGATTAGTGCAGTATAGGTTTTTAGATTTGTTGAATTATTGGTTAAACTAAAATAATTAAGTGATACAAATATAAGTCACCATTGTTAAAGGTCAAATCTTTTTGTTTTTCCTGGATAAATGTCCAGTGAAGCTTTATTTTTATTTTTTTAATATACTGTATATATTAGGCGTACTAAATTGCAAAGAACCCAGGTTGATTGAAAACGATTGTATTTAAGTGCATGGTTATATGCATGGTGCATATATATATTATGTTAAATTGCAACTTGTATTCTTAATTGGATCATAATAACCATATTTTGTCTCGTCTCTGCTTTGTTTTCTGGTCTAGTGCATATGCCTCAACCAATACACTGCTTAAGTAAGCCTGGAGAATTAAAGAAAGAATATGAAGCTGAGATCACTAAGGTAAAGTAGAAAGTTGAATGGCAGTTTTGCATAATAGGCAGTTTTGCAAGGGATCATAAAATCCTGAGTAAGACCAGGATTGAGATTGTTTTTGGGCACTAAATGCTTACTCACTAAGCCAAGCCAAAATATAGAAGTATTGAAATAAAAAAATGAAAATGCTCAATCTATAAAATAAAAGAACGTTAAAAATAATGATATTCTTTTTAAATAAAAGTTTTATTTAAGTTTTCACAAAACATACAAATACAAATAAAATATCTTTTTTTGAGAACAACATGACCCCGGGTTATCACTTCTCCATACAGACATAAACTCAATCTTATCTTATCTTAAACTTATCTTATACATTCTAATCCATATCTTATAACTATTTTCGCAATTTTTTCAATAGCTTTCCCCTTTCTTCCTATAGCCTTATTTTAAATTGTCTCATTCCTTTCTTAATTCAATTGTACCGTATATACTCGAGTATAAGTCGACCGAATATAAGCCGAGGCACCTAATTTTACACAAAAAAACTGGGAAAACTTATTGACTCGAGTATAAGCCGAGGTGGGAAATGCAGCAGCTACTGGTAAATTTCAAAAATAAAAATAATTAATTTGGGAAGCGATCTCACTATCTCACGTCGCCTCGGGAAGGGAAAGGCAAAGCGCTTTTGCCTTTCCCTTCCCGGCTGGGCTGTTGGGAGTCGCTGCCGCCTGCCTTTCCCTTCCCGGCTGGGGCTGTTGGGAGTCGCTGCCGCCTGCCTTTCCCTTCCCGGCTGGGGCTGTTGGGAGTTGCTGCCGCCGGGCGGCCCCAGTCGCCGCCTCGGGAAGGGAAAGGCAAGCGCTTTGCCTTTCCCTTCCCGGCTGGGGCTGTTGGGAGTCGCTGCCGCCGGGCGCCCCAGTCCCGCGTCGCCTCGGGAAGGGAAGGCCACGGTTAGAAGGCCGCCGCTGGAGCGCAGCTGCCCGCAGCCGCTGCGCTAGCATCGGATCGGGCGCGCCGGACGGTTCGACCAAGCCCGGCGTCATCTTTGCGCCCGCCCAGCGCCGCCAGAGCTCCCTGTACCGGGAGAAGGGAAGACCCCCGGGGGGGCAGGGAAGGCTTCTCCCGCCCGTCCCTCTTTCCGCGCCCACGGTGTCCCCGCAGGATGACCCCCGCCCGCAGTCGCCGCCGCTTGAAAGAGACGGGCCGGGGGTGGGTAGAAAGCGCCCGGGCGCCCTTGGAGGAGAAGGTCCCGCGTTCGCCTGTCTGCCCGCGGATGTCAGCGGAGCTTTGCCGCTGCTTCGTCCGGGGTCTCTGGGCAAACACGTCCACCCAAGCGGGGCTTGTCGCCTCCAGCACGCAAGCAGCGCTGCCCTCGGATTCCCTGCCCGGTTGCCCCCTTTTTGAGAGCGATGGCAGTAAACTGTTCCCGTAGCAGCGGCTGCTCCGCTGACATCCGCGGAGCAGACAGGCGAGCGCGGGACCTTCTCCTCCAAGGCGCCCGGCGCCTTTCTACCCACCCTGGCCCGTCTCTTTCAAGCGGCGGCGACTGCGGGCGGGGGTCGTCCTGCGGGGACACAGGTGGGCGCGGAAAGAGGGACGGGCGGAGAAGCTCCTTTCCCTGCCCCGCCCCGGGGGAGGGGTCTTCCCCTTCTCCCAGTACAGGAGCTCCGCTGGCGCTGGGCGGGCGCCAAAGACGGCTCGGGCTCGGTCGGAACCGTCCGGCGCGCCCAATCCGATGCTAGCGCAGCGCGACGCGCGCGCAGCCGCTCCAGCGGCCTTCAAGCCGTGGCCTTTCCCTTCCCGAGGCGACGCGGACTGGGGCCGCTCCGGGCAGCGACTCCCAACAGCCCCAGCCGGGAAGGGAAGGCAGGCGGCAGCGACTCCCAACAGCCCCAGCCGGGAAGGAAAGGCAAGCGGCAGCGACTCCCAACAGCCCCAGCCGGAGAAGGGAAGGCAGGCGGCAGCGACTCCCCCAACAGCCCCAGCCGGGAAGGGAAAAGCAAAAAGCGCTTGCCTTTCCCTTCCGAGGCGGCGTGAACTGGGGCGCGGCAGTGACTCCCAACAGCCCCAGCCGGGAAGGGAAAGGCAAAAAGCGCTTTGCCTTTTCCTTCCCGAGGCCGGCGGACTGGGGCGCGCCGGCAGCAGCGACTCCACACCATTTTTTTCAGAGGGAATCTGACTCGAGTATAAGCCGAGGGGATTTTTCAGCACAAAAAATGGGCTGAAAAACTCGGCTTATACTCGAGTATATACGGTATATCTTTTTCTAATTTTTAAAATCTTTCTAAACAATGTTTGTATACTTTCGTCTGTTCTGTTTAAAATTTCATATTATCTTTTCTCATAAAACAAATTTTCCCCTGTAATTGCTAGACTGAAAAAGATACCTTTGTATCTTTTTTCAAATCTTGTTTAAAAATTTAATAATGATAAATTATTAATGATAAATAATGATAAATTTTGGGGTTAGGTGGAAGCAGAACGGCGTGCTCTTGAGCAAGAAGAGAGCAAAGCAAGTGAAGAATATATTCAAAGACTACTTGCAGAAGAGAAAGAAGAGCAAAGGTTAACAGAAGAAAAGAAAAAAAAGATAGCAGACCAGTTGCTATTAGATGAAATGTTGGCCCAAGAACTGAGTTTAAATTTGGTAAGTTTATCCAAAATGACAGCTAAATAGGCTTAGTTAAATCTTCCTGTTTTCTTAAATGGCATTTTGAATATTAGCATTGAAAGAGTACTTAATCGGAAGCTTTTTCGTTTTTCTTCTGTAATCAAGATAGATGTAAAAAATGCTATCAGATTGTTAAAAGATTTACTTTTTTACTATCTGTAGCAGATTATCAATTAGATTTCTATCCTGCCTTTCATTTAGGAGCGTACATTGACATATAAGGCACTCCCCCCATTTTTTTTCCCTACAGCAGCAATTTTGGGAACTTGGAAAGGGTGAATGCTCCAGATTTACCCACTGAGGATCTGTACTGAAGGTGGATTAGAACCTGAGTCTCCCTGGTGCCAATCCAATGCCTGACCATTACTGTTCACTGAGAACAGGGTGTATAAAAAAAAAAATCAGGCCCCATAAACAATTTATTATATAAAATTACACTGAACATTTGAATTTTTTGTAATTTTCTTCTAAACATTTCCTTGTTTGACACATGACTATTTTCTCTGATGCTTCAAATTCTAACACAAAGGTCTCCTTTAGATCATGTCTTGACCTATGGAGTCTGGCTTTTGGTACGCCAAGTGTGTGTGTGTGTGTGTGTTGTGTATCTTAAAATTTTAGTTAACTTCTTAAATAACTAGCATATAATCCTAGCTGTTGAGCCTGAATACATATGTATAAGGGGGATAGGAGTTATTTTGTATTTTGTATTTTGTTTTTTTGTTTTGTTTTTCCCCCCAAATTTTGTTCTATTATACTTTACTAATTTATTTGATTCTTTTTGTTCATTTTTTATTTTTTGCTTTAAATATGGTTTTACATTGTGTAAGCCACCTCGAGTCGCCATGGGCAAATAGGTGACAATATAAATTGAATGAATGAATGAATAAATGAATAAATAAATTTCTTAAAATGTAGGATGAATTGTGCACATCACCACTGGAGTATTTGTGTGTGTGTTTGTGTGATAAAGCAGCTTAATATGGTGTTAACATCAGCTGGTGACTTTGGGCCAGTCCCATTCTCAGTCCCATTCTATTTCACAGGCTTGTTGTGGGAAAAATTGATAGAAGTATCAGGTATGTTCACTGCCTTGGATTATATATTAAAAGTTCAGGAAAATAATAATAAATAACAATAGGCATACCATATTTTTCGGTGTATAAGACACACTTCCCTTCCCAAAAAAGTGGATGGAAATGTCTGTGCGTATTATACAGCAAATGTTGCCGAAGCCACGCCCACCCTTTGGCTCCCCTCTGCTTTCCAGCAATTTGCCTCCTTGCAGCAAACAGCCAATCAGCTTCAGCACAGCCTGATTAGGACAAGCAGCTGATTGTTGGATCTGTCTCCCAAGGATCAGCTGTTTCAGGCTGCAGGGATTCCAGAGCCTATTGCTGCCTCCGTGCGCCCCATTTTTGGCCTCTGCATCCCATTTTCAGCCTCTGTTTTTGGCCCATTCCAGGCGGCAGGGATCAGAACTGGCAGAAAACGGGACACGCAGAGGTTGTAATGGGATGTGGAGGCCAAAAATGAGGGGCGCGGAGGCGGAAATAGGCAATGGCGATCCCTGCAGCCTGAAACAGCTGGTCGACGGGAGACAGATCCAACTGACAATCAGCTGCTGGTGCTTAATCAGACTTTGCTGAAGCTGACGAGGCTGTTTGCTGCAAGGAGACAAATTGCCGGGAGGCAGGGGCAAAAATTTTTTTTCTTGTTTTCCTTCCCAAAAGTTAGGTGCGTCTTATACTTCAGAGTATCTTATAGTCCAAAAATACAGTCCTTTTTATCTGTATTTTTTTTTTTTTTTTTTGGCACTGAAGAACAGATCTGTTGAAGAGTCTGTTAAAAGCAGTCCGGTACCTGGCCCGTCCCCTTCTGATTGCTGCAAAACATCGAAAACCAAATCAAGCAATTATGGTGATATTAAGAAGTAAGTAAAATTCGGTTACATAGTCAAAGTTAGATTAGTACAGTATATGCAGATTTGTATTGTATAAATAGAGAAATTTGTCATAATAAGAGTTTATAAATATTTTATTTTTACAACTGATATTTCATTTTTTTGAAAAAAAAAAATTCAAAAAAGTTTCAGAAAGATGCATTAATTTTGGCAGGCAGCAAATTCTCTCATTTCAATACATACTTTAAAAAATTCTAAAAAACACCTTGGATTATGAGGTAATATAGTATAAAATATATTCTGGATATCCCAGAGGTGCTTTTTGAAAAGGCAACTGGACTTTGTTTTTCTTAGAAAAACAAAGTCCAGTTGCCTTTTCAAAAAGCATCTTTGGGACAACAATGACCTGGATGACAGAATTTCCATAGATGTTCTGGATATCCATATAATTAAGTCCTAATAAAACTTCATTTGGGAAGATAGAACCTAATTTACTAGGCAAATCATGTTCATAAAGCAAAGAGCTATTCAATTATCATAGTTTACATTATTAATTACCGTTCAAGTTTAGATATAACATTACACTGTGATTACAGAAACCAGAGCTGCTGGTTTTATTGCAGCTCTGCTGGAAGAGAAAGGGAAAGAGTTGCTAAGAGTTGTTTGTGTAACATTAAATCATAATTTAGGACTGCAGTGATTGTTGAGTTGTCTAATTTTATCTAATTGTCTAATTTTAACTCTTAGCAACAAATTTAATTTTAACTCTTGAGGTGGGTTCTGAGCCTAAGACAGGACCAATAGGCCTTCCCACTACTAGTTCTATGCTTTAATCACTAGGTCAAATTGTCTTTCACTTTTAAATTAGCCATTTTATTGATTGATTTGTTGAGAAAAACAAGATATCAATTAAACAAATAATAATTAGACAGTTGAGCTTTAATACCTTATGAAACAGTATTGTGCTAGAACCTGTTTATAAACATTGCAACTACCGGTATATGTTTTGCTTTATAAAGTCTGAATTAGTGCTACTGAAGGATGAGAAGCAAAATGTTTAGAATAACCTGAGGATAACAACTTCTCATTTATTTAAGAGATGTACCCTGATCCATTCCATAATATGCTCTCATAATAGGCTTTAAACATCACCACCTTGAACTCACTTTATTTGTGAGTTATTTGTGAAACATCAGCACCTTGAACATCTTTATTTATTACTTTTGTCATATTTATTAAATTTCTATCCTATCCTTTCATCCAAGAACGATCCTTAGACAACAAACAATTTTTAAAAATGTTCAAACAATTATAGAAATAAAATACTAAAAATAAGTAAATTGTATCTGGATAACTTTTTTGAGAGTGGAGCAGGAACAAGTCACAGTTCCTAAATGCATATACAGAAATTCAGACTAACCCAGTGAAAAGAAGTAGAGGTTAGGTTACATTTTATTATATCCGCTTTTCTGAGAAATGAAGTAAAACCTATGCTAAGTTATATTCAAAAGTAAAAGCTTGTTATTTGCAAGCTATAAAAGTTTCATTTATCTATTTCCTTTTGTGTTGTTTTTAAGGTATTTATCTCCAAAGTCTTGTGGTTTCTTTCCTCCAAAGTTGCTATTGGGAGAATTAAAAAAAGAAAACATTGACTCTCTTTCTGAGGTAGGTACATGTATTAGCATTTCTATATAACACTATATAATTATAGAAGTTAAATTCTATATAATATAGAATATATTTCTATATAATACTATATAGATCGAAATAGCAATAGCACTTAGACTTATATACGACTTCACAATGCTTTACAGCCCTCTCTAAGTGGTTTAAAGAGTTGGTATATTGCCCCCAATCCAGGTCCTTGTTTTCCGACCTTGGAAAGATGGAAGGCTGAGTCAACCTTGAGCTGGTGAGACTCGAACTGCCAAACTGCAAATAGCCTGCAGTCAGCAGAAATACACTGCGGTAATGCATTCTTACCACTGTACCACCACTGGTCATTAATATATATGGTTATATAATACTATATAGATACTATATACATTACTGTATAACTTTCTCTTCCTCCCTCCTTTCCCTCCCTCCCTCCCTCTCTCTCCCCACGAAAGTTTTAATTCTCTGAAATTTTTACCTGAAAGTCAAGTACCATCAAATTTTTAATGTTCCAATGTTTCATGATTCATAGTCATCAAAAATCATTTTTTTCCTATACAAAAAGTGCATGATGGATATTTTGACCTTTGTTTTTTTCCAGGAAAGCATTAAACCTAAAACTCACTTTACCTTGGAAGATGACAAAATAAAAGATGATATAACCATACTATCTTCAGAGACAATTGGAGAAGGAAAAATGCCTAAAGATTTCCCTTTAGAATCAACAGACTCTTATTTAAATATATGTACTACATCTGAATTCAACTGTCATGGCTCTGAATTGTCATCTTCTTCCAGGAGTCAGTCAGAGGAATGTGTTACTAATAGAGAGGACCACGAAGCTGATTTTTTCTCAATGAGCAGTGGTTCCAGTAACAATGACTTTGGAAATAAAAATTTTACAGAAAGTACATGCTTGCTGAAACTTCACAAAAATGACAGCAATGAAGAAATCCTTATTTCTTTGACATCTAGTACTCAACTGGACAGCAAAGATACAACCTGTGAAGAAACAATGGTAATGGGAAACTATCTAATTAAAAATAAAAACCAGAATTGCTCATTGATCACTAAAGAGATTCCAAAGAGAAAATCTCAAGAATCTCCCACCGAACGGACAGGGGATTCATATTTGAATGACAAAAGAAGAAGAATTTTTGTACAAACAGAAGGGAAAGAGATGAACGATATACAAAAGCAGATATATTTGGAGGAGCAGCTTTACAAACGATATAAACAGGAAGAAGAAGATAGGTGTCTGGCTTTGAAAATTCAGAAGGAAATGGACAGAGAACTGAAAACACTAAATCGCAAAAAAGGCTCCCCTGATGAGTATCATTTGCGTCCTACACCATCTAAGGCAGTTGGAAAATCCCCAGCTGTTGGGAAGCACTGCAAACTCTTAAAGGCTTCAAACAGCCAGACAGAAATAAATCAACCCAAACGACAGAGACATTCCCACAGTGAGAATGAGAGGACCTCTAGCAAACATCAGACAAAACCATCTGTGAAAAATGGAAATGTTCTGAGTTGTGAACTCAGCTCTGATTTAAAGGATGTAGAGCTGCCAATCAAACAAAGGACGATTATCCAGATGTTTAAGAAATCTGCAACAAATTGAAACATTTCACCCAAACCATTGTAGATTAATAGAAAATTTTGAAAAAGCTATTCTGAAAAACTGGCATATATTTATCTCATCTAGTATTAGCTGTTTCCAGAATTAATGTGTTACTTGTTCCAGAAACAGCAGCATCTGTTCTGTGCCTTTTTCTTTGAATTCTTGTGTCTATTCTTTAATATATAGATGGTATCAATTACTCTCAATTTTAAGTTGAACTGAATGATAATAGTTTCTGAGTTGTCATAACCATGCCACTGTTGTCTGTGATAAATGCCAGTGATAAATGCCATCTTTAAGACAGACATATCATAAGATACATTCTTATTTTTCTTTGCTGGAATTGTATTTTTGCCTTGCTAGTAATGTGGCTTATGGGTTTCACAAGAAAACAAATCAATTTTCATTGGAATGATTTTGAAATTTGAAATTTGAAATTTTGTAGAAGTATAAGAGGCACCAAAGATATTCAATAAGTAAATCACAATTATTTTCATTTGTAAGTAATTTCTAATATATAGATTATATATGACACTAAAATGACAGATATAATTACTATTTCATTACAATTATTTAAGATGTAGCAGTCATAATTCTCTTCTAAACATAGTTCTAATAAATACATCCAACAGAGTTCCCACTCTGATGAGGAAGGTTAATTTAGGGTCTGATAATTACAGCATATATATCCATGTTCTTGAAAACTTTGGTAAGATATCTTAGCATTCAGAATGTTTAGAAAAATAGTAACAATAACAAAAAAATGCAGGCTAAAGTACTGATGTTTACTGTTGCCGTCAATTGTGTCTTTAGAAATCTCCATCCCATTTGTTTTTTGTTCAGCTTTATAAAAATGGATTTTTTTGTTGTAGCTAGGTTAAATAAATCATTCAGACAAATATATATATAAATAATCTGAAGGATTTACTTAAAAGTGACAATATAATAAGCAAATAAAATAATTATTTTTGAAACACTACATTTAGAATTCTTTTCTATTTTTGGGGGGTTTTCATTTTTTGAATTGTTCTCGACTGCCATTATTGCATTCTGGGGAAAAATGGATTAGGTGCTTATACCCAAGCTAATATTGGTATATTTCTCAAAATCCTCTGGTTTTAGGTCAATTTATCTGAAACCTCTCAGTCATCTTTTTAAAACTAAAATCATTTGAAACTCTTGCATACATCATGGCATGTGCCTGTGCATTTTTAATTCTTAGAATGAATATAGTTATGGATAAAAGCCATAGTCTGAATTTATAATGTTCTCAACATGAAATCACATTTTTACTCACAATTATTATCAAAAAGTACCACCAATGATAATTTCAAGATGCTGGTACCATAATTTTATACAGCAAAAGTAGCTTCCAGAGATTCTTGCAGTATGGAAATACATAAAATACATGAAAAGCTGTGTAAACGATGTAATTGATAAGAGTATATATGTCAAGTGCTTTGGTTCTTTCTTATAGATTGGAGGAGTAAAATGTTCTCAGGCATCTCATTCACTTTTACACTAATAGGATATGTTCTTGATTCCTCCTGCTTTTGTAGTAGTTGTTATAAAAAAACAATAGTTATTGTTTTTCCTTTGTTGCACAGGATAGGTAATATTCTGATATTCTGTTTTCCTACTGGCAAACTACTGTTTTCTGCATTAGAATTCTATGTAGCTTCGTTTAATAAGTTCTCGTATTTGCGCTCCAGTTCACGTCTCGCCATCAAACGGAATGGCGCAGTTGGGAAGACCCCGACGATACACACTTAGGTTTCTTTGGTTAGGTTAATTGCATTTGTAGCAATAAGGTAAGGAGGAAATCTCTTGGGACAAGGCGAAGAAGTCTGCAAAATTTTTGAGAGGAAGCTTGAGACAATTGTCAATCGCCGGGACGGAATTCCTCCGGCCACTAGAGGACAGCAATTGAAGTCTCCGATACCATTTCGAGAAGGATGAAACGACTTTTCCTTCTTTACGTCATGCTCTTCATTACGCTTGATATTGAAATTGAAAGCGCGCAAGGGAATTGGGGCGCGGTAAATCTGCGCCTGCGCACTAAGACCGGCAGGTGGCGAGTGTTGTTCGGTGATAGAGGCGGCAAGATGGCGGCGCCCGGGGGCTCTGCTGCCGCCTCAGTGTTGAAAGGGTTAATTCAGCAATTCACCGCCATCACGGGTGAGGCGCGCGAAAACACGGGATAGATTTAAGAGGTTTGAGTCCGGTGCAGCTAAATGGGGGAAGGGGCTTGTGGAGCGGGGTCCGAAACGTTGTCTTCAAGGGACTTGGCGGGAGATAAAGGGGAAGGGACTCCGGTAGGCCGGCGCGGGAATGGGGGAAAAGAAGCCAAGGTGGCACCGAAAAGGAACGCAACGGAGCGAACCGAAAAAGAGAGAACTTCGAGGAGGGAATGCTTCGAAGGAATTGTACAGAAATTCTTTTGTTGGAGGCGAGAGTGAAATAAGACCAGTTCTCCCCTTCGCTTCGGCGACCACTGTGATATTTTCCAGGAAGAACCAGACTTGTAGTTTGCTGGCTCTGTTTATGGTAGACGAGGAAATAGATGGTAGTTCCGTCCCTTGAAATACCAGTCTGTTTCATGCTCAAACTGCGAGAGACGAAAAAGGATCGTCATCCGCCTTACCTGGGTGTCTGTAATGTAAATTCAAAGTCGGGAAAAAATAGAAATCAGCAGAGGTAATAAGTCCAGCCAAATTCCCATTTTAAAGGGTCGGTGGGAACGTTCTGGCCTCGGGGGTTAGAATTGTAAAAATAAAATATTCCCGAGGAATTTTTGCGTTTCTATTTAATCTCCGTTCTGATTATATGAAGGTCCCAAAGCATGAATATTACTAGAAAAAAAACTGTTGGGTGTGGGGAAAAACAGTTGTCCTGAGGGATGGAGGAGAATCCATAATATCTAATATTCTGTTTTGAACAGCAACAGATCCATGCCAAATGTCTAATCATTCTAGAATTAAAAGAAAGGACTGATTGTCCTTTCTTGTTTGCTCTTTAATCAAAAGGTGGTGCCTCTAAAAAAAGGAGTTTCATCCAGTAAGGATTACAAGCCTTCATGGACAAATGCTTGACGAGATACCCAATCCTTTTTAAAACCTATTCAGTTTATTAAAAATATGGCATGACGCTTGCCAGAAATGTATTTTCTTGACTGAATTCTGAGTGTAAGTGATGTTCAAATGCTTCAGTCAGATTTCAGAAAGGAGCTTGGTTTAGGATTGGAGTGCATGCAGAATTTCTAGACCCAGTGCCTAATACCTTTGTTGGAATAGAAAATATTATTTGGTGAAATACTGGAGAACTAGTAGTCACTATTAACCTGAGGAAAATAGGAGGAAGGAGAATTGTGTGTGTTCGCTCCCTTGAGTTATAAGTCTAATTCTTTCTATTCAGAGTTTTATGTGTTATTAGTGAATATAAAAAGTCCCATTCATTTAAGCCTTTCTGAACTAACTGAAGGCTGGAATGATATCTATACTGATAGCTGAGAGTAAATTCCATTAAGCTTGGTAGAATCTATTATTGAATTAGCATGCATAGGAGTGCTCCGTGAAGATTACAGGTAGTCCTTGACTTACGACCACAATTGAGCCCAAAATTTCTGTTGTTAAGAGACATTTGTTAAGTCAATTTTGCCCATTTTACAATCTTTCTTGCCACAATTCACTGCAGTTGTTAAGTTAGTAACACAGTTAAGTGAATCTGGCTTCTCCACTGACTTTGCGTATCAGAAGGTTGCAAAAGGGGATCGGACACTGCAACTGTCACAAATATTGATTAGTTGCCAAGCCTCTAAATTTTGATCACATGACCATCGGGATGCTATAATGGTTGTAAGTGTGAAAAACAGTCATAACTTATTTTTTTCAATGCTGTTGTAACTTTGAACAGTCACTAAATGAACTGTTGTAAGTCAATTACCTGTATATGGACAGTTTTATTGGTGCTGTAAAACATATTCCAAAAAAAATGTTACATGTTTTAGAAGCTTTCATTGTATTTCATTGTGAAATCTTTTTTTCTATGTATTACTATTATCCTGTTATTTCTGAGAAAAAATGTACTGCACTAAGTTTAACTGCAGTAGTTTCTGGAAAAGGAAATAACATGAAGTTAAATAGTTAATATTTCAGATATAATTTAATATAGATGTAAAGGTCCTTGTATATTGTTTTCCAATAATGGAAATGATGTGATGTTTTGTTGAGAAAGAAGGAAAGCTAAATGTAAGAAGCCTTTTTTAAACAAACCAAAACAAAAACACAAAGTTTTCCAGGTGTTTTATACTACAGTTCCAATCAGTCAAAGCCAGCATGGTTCATGTCAAGTGATTGTAAGAGGTGTAGTCCACGAAGTGAAGGGTACCCTACAGCAATGATGGTGAACCTTTTTGTTGTGTGCCAAAAGCGCGTGCGTGCAAGCACCTACAGTGCAATGCGCCCCACCTGTGCATGTACGAACAACACTCCCTCCCTGTCCCCTTACCTGCACTGCGCATGCGCGTACCTCCCAGCTGATTGTTTTGGCCTGTTGGAGGCCGTTTTCGCCCTCCCAGAGGCTCGAGGGAAGCCTCTGCAGCCCCGGGAGACCGAAAAACGGGCCTTCCGGAAATACCGGAAGTGCCCGTTTTCAGCCTCCGGAGGGCCTCTGGAGCCCGGGGAGGCTGTTTTCGCCCTCCCAGAGGCTTGAGGGAAACCTCTGGAGGCTGAAAAATGGGCCCATTGAGGCACTTCTGGTGTTTCCAGAAGGCCCATTTTGCAGCCTCTCAAGACTGCAAAGGCTTCCCTCCAGGAGGGCAAAAACAGCCTCAAACGTGCCAAAAATCAGCTGGGAGGCACGCACATGCTCAGTGCAGGTAAGTTTGGCTGGGGCTCGTGTGCCCGCACAAATGGCTCTGTGTGCCACCTGTGGCATGCGTGCCATAGGTTTGCCATACAGCCCTATAGTCTACCCTTTTTTGGGGTAGTTGGATCAAAGGGAATAGAATTATAGTTGACGGTTTTAACACTTCCCTCCCAAGCTATTATCAATAATTATTACTGTTGTTTAATTGTACTGAGACCTCTTTTTTCATTCTTTAAGAATATGGTATGAAGATTAAGCCTGGTCAAACTTTGAAGCAGATGAAAACTCCTCAAACTTCTTGTGTGTTTCTGGTTACTTCAGAATTAAGATAATATGAGACATACATATACTCCAGAGTCCTCCATAGATGCAGTCGTGTCGGGGTGGGGGTGCGGAAGTGTTTCCAGGTTGAAAGGATTAGATTGTTCTCCTTGCACTAAATGTCATAGGAATACTCCATTGAATACTCCAAAGGATGTGTGAGAGGAGATAGTGACAGAGTATACTAAAATCTGTTAAAGAAAATTGTATTGAAATGGTTTTATTATTGGTAAACTTTATACACACACACACACACTTTTCATCATGCAAAAAAAGGGAAAATTATAGAATTGAGATAGCCCATATTCTAGACTGGCCTCAGACACAGAAACTAGTAAGTGACCTTAGGCCATGGTCTCTCAGCCCTACTTGAAAAACTTCTCAGAAAAATCTAGCCAAACCATCTCAATATTATTGCCAAGAAAATTGTAGGATGTCTCCATAAATCATTAAGAATACAAAAGCAACAAAACAGAATAAAGTATTTACATGACTGGATTGTCTATTTTTAATATATAAAAATATTTAGTCTATTGTAAAAATACATTATATACACTTTATTAATATATTTTTTCTCTTTCTTTTAAAGCTTTTGTTGAAACTTAATACAGTTTTCATTGTGTCATAGGTGCCAGTGAAAGTGCAGGCAAACATATGCTTGAAGCATGTAACAATAATCTGGAAATGGCTGTCACTATGTTCCTTGATGGTGGAGGAATTGCTGAAGAACCCAGCACTAGTTCTGCAAGTGTATCAAATCTGCGACCACATACAGAGTACGTAAAGAGGATAATTAAATTAGCTTTGAAATTTGTACGTATATTTCAGATATTTTTGCTTTTAAGTTCTTAGTTTTTCTTATGCAGCTGCTTCTATTCTATTGTTGCTCTGGGTATCTACTTAATCATCAAAACTTTTAAAGCACAGATCCTTTGTGAGACTTGTATTACCACTGCTAATTAACAAAATTAACAGAGAACAGTATAATCATTCTAGCATAATGATTCAGGCAACATCTTTCTAGTTTATCTGGATTCTTTTGAATTTTCAGAGACTAAGGAACAAAATAAACCTGCAGCATAAATTCTGCTATTCCCCACTTGACTGATTTATATGGCTGGGTGGGATATGTGTGGATGGATCTGAGAGGTGGATGATACTTTACTGCAGACAAGATTGATGCCTTTAGTCTTGAAGGAAGCAGTATTGTGTCCCCTTCTAAAATGACCATTTCTTGATCCAATTGTGTGATACAGCTACTGGCTGAACTCCGATGTTCTCTCTTGGGAAGGTTTTGGAGAAAGTACTAAATCTTCAGTTTCACAGATCCTTATAGGAAATAGATTTTATTGGGTCTTTTTTTGGGGGGGGTTCAAATCAAGGCATGGAATATTAAATAGTTTATTTAATATTTTCTTATGTAAGTAATTTTTTATGGAATTGGTGAAGTACAAATCAAAAACTTAATTATGGAATTGCATTCTATATAAATTTCTTTTTTTCTTGCTAATTTGTGCTTGACTTATCTATGATTTTATGTTCTTCATACCTATATTGAAACATTGGCAATGTTTCCCTTTGCACGAATACCAATCTTGAAACCAGACTTTCAATGTCATTGCAGTTGATTGTAGTTCATCTATATTTTGTATAATAACATTCCAATATTCCATTTGCCCAGTATCTGCACTACCATCTAGAATTGATATTTTGCCTCCTTTTTTGGATTATTTTGTTTCCATAAAATTTCTCCTCCCTCATTTGCTCTATTAAACAATACTCAACTGCATAGCACCTGCAAATACTATTAGATACAAAAAGCTCTCACATCCAGTCTAAACGGAAAGTATTCCCCTTTCCAGTCGTGTCTGACTCTGTGGGGACCGAGTTTATCTCCATTTCTTAGCCAACGGTACCAGCGGTGTCCAAACAACTGGGGCAAGTAATGGCAGGGCAGGTCTTGGACTTGGGCTGTCAGCTTTTCAGTGTCTTTAACCATTGAGCATCACGCCCCCATGCATCCAGTCTAGAAGCATTGAAAAATTGTTTTAGTTGAAAACTGTAGAAATGAAGCTAACACCACTGGAATTCCTAACAATTGCTTATTGCTCATTTGTCAAGAGGCATTTGGAATAATTGCTAGTTTATGTGCTTTCCAAGGAATATATACTGGTTTAATTTAAGAACTAATTTTAATATTTTTCAACCAATTGTAGTCAGGTTGACTCTTCACCTACCTTTTTAATAAAGATTTATTAAAATGAAAGTGTGCAAACAGGTCAGAAATTTTGTCTTGTTTCTGACATAAAATGGTAAAGATTAGGTCCAGATATTTGAACACTTTTTCCTTTTATGTAATCATAAGATAATTTCCATACATTCTTTTCTTATTCCTCATAATAGTTTGAACGCCGTTGCATGGTTTCAATATAGGTACAAAGAACAGATTTTCCTCTTGCCTAAGTAATACTGACATTTTCAAGCTATTATGTGCTTTTTGTCTTCATAGAGATGAAGTGAGGGCACCTATTCCTCAAAAACAAGAAATTCTGGTAGAACCCGAACCCTTATTTGGTGGTAAGCTTTTTTATGTTTACATTTGGTCTTCAAAGAATGAACAGAAATTCTACATTGTCTTTACAATGAAGATGGTGAGATCTTATAGTATGAAAAATATGTATAACAGACAACTTTTTTTTAATACCCACTAAAATAGTCTGACATTATTTTTATTAGTTCATTCCTGTTACTGCTTTTATTTTGTAAATAAAAAACTGAGAGGAGTATTAATATCACTATAATAATTCCTAATAAGATTCTGTTTAAGAAGATATATATTTGTGTTATGTACAGTAGATTTTTCTCTGGATTTGGAAATGACAGTGTATATGTCCTGAAAGTATGGTAATTCAGCCTGGAAAATTTGGGAGTCTTTGTGTTTATTATCATAAGTGAGTCTTGGATTTGTTTATTTTTTTTAAAAAAAATCTGATTATGCTACTAGATTATGACCCAACAAAGTAATAGGTTATACCTTCATGCAGTCAGACACAAAATAGCTTGTCATAATAGAATGGATTTTATAATTATATCTGTTTTGAACATGTATCTCTTGGTACGTAAAATCTATGATACATGCTATGCTCTATTAATACAGAAAGCATGGGGATAAAAAGTCCTGGCATCTTTCCACCAGAGTGAGTAGGAAAGAGCCACCTATCTTTTGGTTTATTCTTTTCAGGAGTGCATGGTAATAGGAAGTTGGGTAGAATGATTATATATTCTTCTTTTTCAAAAGTATCACAAATTCATTATGTCTCATTCACTCATGCTCACCATTTCTTGTTGCTTATGCATATTTCCTCCACCATCACCACTCTTAAGTACATAGTATTTTGTTTGTTTGTTTAAGAAGCCCTGTCTTCTTTATCAAACAATTAGGCCGTAACAGAATCTTCATTGCAGTCACTTAATTGCCTCATGATGAGCCTCAAATTAAAGAAAGGATGTTCTTTGTACAAGAATGGGTTCTAATCTCAAGCTGTCATAAATTCTGTTTATTAGTTGGCCACAGAGACAAAATAGGGATTTTTCTAATGTACAGTCTCCTTGGTGCCTGGGGAGCTCTTCCCAACTGCGTGGCACCTGGGTACACAATTACTCCATAAGAAGATATGTTTGCAACTGATAACTTCCTTTGTCCTGTAACAGCCCAACTGATTTCGCCCTCTTTCAAATCATTACAGTTGAGATACAAATAATCATTAATTTTCAATAACATTTGCAACAACCAACATACTAACCAAATCCAAGGCCAGAAGTATGGCGCTGCTATTACAAGCAATCCTCCTCAGTCCCCAGTTGCAACTACCTGTCATCTTTCCAACATAAATTCCAGCTCATAGGGCTTCCACAATGAGCACATTCCCACAGCAGCAGGGCTAGGAGCCTTTCTACTGCCAGTCTTGTCTCCCAGCTAGAGATAGCTTTGTTCAAAGTCCATAGCTCACCCCATTGGAGTTATTTGTGTTTTAGTTGGCACAGTGATGACTCTTGTAAGAGCCTCTCGATTACCAGGCCCCACAATGCTCCAGACTGGTCAGCAATGTACCCAAGGCCTTTTATAAAGCCAAGAGTTCTCTAGCCCTCTCCAGTGGTCTCCTCAATATGTCATGTTTTCTTCTTTGTCCCAACCCAAGTGCAGCCATGCAGCAATCTCTCTTTCATCTTCTGAATCCCCAAAGTAGAAAAATCGGCAGAATTTCTACCTCTGGCTTCCCACTCACAGTTTAAAAGCTATAAGAACATTATTGTGACTGCTGTTCTACCCTGGGGATGATTTTGAAATTCCAAGGATGGCCACATCCTTTCTTTTCTCTAGGAACAGTAATTTCACAACAAAATGCAGAGCGCTTCACTGTGCAAGAGATTTAACTTTTGGATGAAGTCATCCATGCACCATGTTGCTTCAAATCCAGAAGATCAGTCAAATGGTTATGGGAGCCATTGAACATACAGCTCAGTGCAGCAGCTCCAATGTAGAATCAGCTTACTAGGCTTCAGGCATTCTTTCGGCTGAATTCAGAAGCAAACTCCAACTAACCAAATCTTGAGATTAAAGCTTCGTTCTCCAAGCATGTAGGTTGGTTTCCAAATGTTTTGTTACCAGGCTAGGTTACATCTTCAGTGGAGTTTAGGGGATGTCAGTGTCAGTGTTCTGTTTATAAGGGCTTCAGGTGTGGGTGTGTCAAATGAGAGTCTTGTGACAGGTCAGCTGTGAATCATCAATGAGTCTTGTGATGGGTCTTGTGATAAGGAGATCAGGTCAGTGTTGTTGGGAGGTGAACTGCTGATGGGGGGGAATTGCATGTGTTGGTTGAGGGTCGATGCTGTCTCTGGTTGGTTGTGCGGTTGATTTGGATTCTGAGGTAGTTTCCAATTTAACCAAATCTTCCATTTAAAAAACAGAACACCAGCATACAAATGGATTGTTCCCCATTGCGGCTTCTTTTTCCACATTGTTGTTTTCCACAATATACTGAACCTATCCCAAGTGATTTGAATACTTTCTGAATACGTTGTACCTATCCATTCTAATCATTTTCACAAGTTGCCTTTCTGCAATGTACATTAATATTGGTGAGAATGATAGGAATCATATTGCTACACGTATTATTTTTCATCAGACTTGAATCTAAAGAAATGACTGCAAAAACTAGTCTGTAAGAGACTAGTTAAGAACAGTTCTTTTGTCTTGCCAATTGGTCAAAATGTCTATTTTAATCCACTTTTGTCTGTGGCATGGTCTCACTGGATTTCTATAAAGCAGTAGTATGTTAACTGATTATTTTCATTATCATTCCAGACACAGAGGTTACCATTTTTATAGTAGCTACTACTGGTATTTAGATGTTTCCTTTGTACTACCCTTTTCTGATCAGTTACTGTCCTAGGTGACTCCCTAAGTGAAGTTTGTATTTTTTGTGCCAGAATGCAACTTAACACTTTCTCATTTTGAGCCACATTAAAATATTAAACAAGCGTAAAGATTCACTTGAAGATCTTCATTTAACCCATTGTTTTCACCAGCCCAATTACGTAATATTATAAGGAAACTTGGCTATCTTCCTGTTCATTGCTAACTCCTAATTGCCCAGAAATAAATATAAAAATACTCCACCAGATCTGATCCCTATGGGATCCCATTGAATATTTGCCCAACTTGAAAATTAACTATTTAGTTCAACTATTTCATATTTTTGGGCAGTTTCTGCACCCTGAGAACATCTGACTTTACTCAGTATTCTACTTTATTAGGTTGTTTTGAAAAGTCTAAATAAATAGCATCAGCTGAATCATTTTTGTGCAATTTAAATGAGCCAAATATCACCCTCTTCCTATGTTAATGAGTCTCCACAATATCTATCCTTTGAATATATACACTGCTCAAAAAAAATAAAGGGAACACAAAAATAAGACATCCTATGGGAACATTCTAATTATTTAATGTTTTATAAAATATAAGTGAAGAGAAATAGGGGGGGGAATTAATTATGGAAAGCTTATAAGTGTTCCCAAGGAAGTATGATATTTAATTGAAAAGAAATGTTAAAGATGTTAAGATTTTAATGAATATTAATGATAGAACTGAATTGGAATGGAATGAGTGTTTTAATTACATATATTTATAATCTCTTTTTAAGAATATAGTGTGTATTTTAAGAATGTACCAAGCAGAATTCGATTGGAATGTATTATATTGAATGTTATAACCTTAAGGTATACATTGAAGCTTAAATAAGAGTTGAATGCATAAAATTAAAAGATATAAAGGTGTCATACTCCAATTAGTAACTACAGGAGAAAATTTGTTTAATGAGAAAAGATAATATGAAATTGAAACAGGATAGACAAAAGTATAAATATAATGATTTGAATTGAGATGAGATAATCAAAATAAAATTGAGAAAATTAACAGAGGGAAAAAACTATGTAGAAAATGTAAAACAGTAATAAGATATGGAATAGAACACAAAAATGAGCATGAAATTGAGTTTGTGTCTGTATGAAGTGTAACCCAGGACCATGCTATTTTCAAAAAAAGATGTTTTATTTGTATTAAGGTTTTTTTTTTGTGAAAACCCAAATAAAACCTTAAAAAAAAAAAGACATCCTAGATCTGAATGAATGAAATATTCTTATTAAATACTTTGTTAATTTCATAGTTGAATGTGCTGACAACAAAATCACACAATAATTATCAATGGAAATCAAATTTAGCAACCCATGGAGGTCTGGATTTGGAGTTACACTCAAAATTAAAGTGGAAAAAAACACTACAGGCTGATCCAACTTTGATGTAATGTCCTTAAAACAAGTCAAAATGAGGCTCAGTAGTGTGTGTGGCCTCCACGTGCCTGTATGACCTCCCTACAATGCCTGGGCATGCTCCTGATGAGGTGGTGGATGGTCTCCTGAGGGATCTCCTCCCACACCTGGACTAAAGCATCCCCCAACTCCTGGACAGTCTGTGGTGCAACGTGGCGTTGGTGGATGGAGCGAGACATGATGTCCCAGATGTGCTCAATTGGATTCAGGTCTGGGGAACAGGCGGGCCAGTCCATAGCATCAATGCCTTCGTCTTGCAGGAACTGCTGACACACTCCAGCCACATGAGGTCTAGCATTGTCTTGCATTAGGAGGAGCCCAGGGCCAACCGCACCAGCATATGGTCTCACAAGGGGTCTGAGGATCTCATCTCGGTACCTAATGGCAGTCAGGCTACCTCTGGCGAGAACATGGAGGGCTGTGCGGCCCCCTAAAGAAATGCCACCCCACACCATTACTGACCCACTGCCAAACCGGTCATGCTGGAGGATGTTGCAGGCAGCAGAACATTCTCCATGGCGTCTCCACACCCTGTCACGTCTGTCACATGTGCTCAGTGTGAACCTGCTTTCATCTGTGAAGAGCACAGGGCGCCAGTGGCGAATTTGCCAATCTTGGTGTTCTCTGGCAAATTCCAAATGTCCTGCACGGTGTTGTGCTGTAAGCACAACCCCCACCTGTGGACGTCGGGCCCTCATACCACCCTCATGGAGTCCTTTTCTGACCGTTTGAGCATCCACATGCACATTTGTGGCCCGCTGGTGGTCATTTTGCAGGGCTCTGGCAGTGCTCCTCCTGTCCCTCCTTACACAAAGGTGAAGGTAGCAGTCCTGATGCTGGGTTGTTGCCCTCCTAAGGCCTCCTCCATGTCTCCTGATGTACTGGCCTGTCTCCTGGTAGCGCCTCCATGCTTTGGACACTACGCTGACAGACACAGCAAACCTTCTTGCCACAGCTCGCATTGATGTGCCATCCTGGATGAGCTGCACTACCTGAGCCACTTGTGTGGGTTGTAGACTCCGTCTCATGCTACCACTAGAGTGAAAGCACGACCAGCATTCAAAAGTGACCAAACCATCATCCAGAAAGCATAGGACCTGAGAAGTGGTCTGTGGTCACCACCTGCAGAACCACTCCTTTATTGGGGATGTTTTGCTAACTGCCTATGCTTTCCACCTGTTGTCTATTCCATTTGCACAACAGCATGCGAAATTGATTGTCAATCAGTGTTGCTACCTAAGTGGACAGTTTGATTTCACAGAAGTGTGATTGACTTGGAGTTACATTATGTTGTTTAAGAGTTCCCTTTATTTTTTGAGCAGTGTACTATAAAGTTCCAGCAGCATTAATGAGGCTTATTTCTGAATTGACAGGTATAAAATTAAGCGACTAGTCAGTTATTTAGGCATACATACATTTAGAATGTAAAATCTGTTCATATCTACAAGAGCAAGTGAATTGAAATGAAGAAATATTTCTGTGACCAAATCTGAGAGAGTTACAGTAGATTTTCAACTTTTATATGACTATCAAGTAGCTATTTTTACTGTGACGCTGATGGTTTTTCTAAGGTAATTATGCATTAGTAAACATGTTATAATGGTATTAATATAAATAATGTCTGCCATAGATAAAATGAATAGTGAAACAGTCTCAAGATTTCTTCTCAAGCTCTGGAGTATTCCTGCAGCAAAGATGGTAGAAATATAGTCTTCCACTGACTTGGCCTAGAGGTGGAGCTCTTGCCTCCCAATCAGGAGGCTCTGAGTTCGATCCTAGGTAGAAGCTAATATTTGGAATAGACTGTCCTGCTCAAGCAGGGGGTTGGACTAGATGACCTCCAAGGTCCCTTCCAACTTCATTATTCTATGCCTATGTCCAAGATCCCTCCTCCTAACCCTTATGTTCCGTGACTCAAAGATAATAGCATTTCACTAAGAAATTTGAGCAGGACTGCTTTGGATAGTGGAACAATAGAGAACAAAAGCAATCATGGGTCAGATAATATGTTCTGTAAGTTATAATTACATCACAAACCAGCCGTTCTTAATACCTTCCTTATATTTATGTGGCCTGCACATTGCAGATTTTTGATTCAGTTGTAACAATTAGTTTACTTTAGTTGCCCTTTAATTTTACTTTTGGCTTGCCATTGTATGGATACCAATGGATATTGCTGTTCCAGTCTTTCTGATTTTAAACTTTTTGAGTGGGTAGAGGGGCAAATTTAATTTATTTTGAGTCTGCTTTAAAATCATTAAGATAGAATAGCAACCTGTAAATATATATTAAGATAAGCATGCAGGAACTGGAAACATAAGATCTAATGAATTCATGTATGAAAGTAGTATGATGCAGTATTGGTGTCCTAGAATTTGTTTACATCCTTTACTATAGATATGTACCACAAATCCACAATGTGGCTGTATAATAAGATTTTATTATTAATCTGTTTATTAAATTCTGTTCCTATTAAGCACCAAAAAGACGTAGACCAGCTCGTTCAATATTTGATGGCTTTCGGGATTTCCAGACAGAAACTAGTAGGTATCTGTGGATAATTATATTCATAACTTTTTGTTTCTTTTATGGTTTATGTCCAAGGGTAACAGTATAGGCTCCTTAGAACTTTTAGTAATGGTTCTACAGTAGAGTTCAAACAATTTCGTTTTGCATTATAAGAAATTTGCAATACTAGCAAGGAAAAAAAAAATCAAAGCCATTGCTGTATTTACACAGTAAATGCTTTATATTTCCATATGTGCAAGGCATTGTTTTCCAAGGAAGATAGTTTTTGAAGTACGAATAATCTCTTTGTCAGCATAAGAAAGTAGGTGCAGTCAGAAAAATCCCAGTTCATTTCAGGGATTAAAAGCTAGAATGGCAAGTAAAAAAAAAAAGGCAGCAGTGGCAAGCCAATTTGATATTACAGTCAGAAAACTGGGTGAACTCACCAGATATTGAGCCCTTTCTCCTTACCTTAGTTTTTATTATGACTAGGATTTGAAAACCAGTTTAATTGCAGTAACTAATGTATTCATGGGATTCCACATTGGGAAAATAATTTCTCAGATTGAAAAAAGGGCTGGAGTTATTGATGCGTGCCATCATCATTACAAAAACAACATGCTTCCAGCAACCTTTCCATCCACTTTCATTGCAACAGCACAAATACATCATGAACAAGAATAAGCTGAGAATTTAATTCAGTAATGATCAGAACCTTTAATCCAGTTCTTTCAGAGGTTTCATTACATTGATATGAGTTCAAAAGCATCATTACATTGATATGAATAATTTTGCAATCAATTTGGTTAATTTTATTTAAATTAAGAGATAATTTTACTATTTCTGTTATATAAAAAATGCATTTGCTAATGTTGAGTAGCACATTTACCCTGCTTTTCATTAATACAAAAAAATGTGTCCTTTGGATTCAGTGTAAAGGAAGAATCAAGTCATCAATTATTCCATGCATATAAAACAAGTCATGCCTGAGAAAAATGGTTTTGTTCACTGAATGCCTTTGTTTTTTGACATTTAACCATATGGATAGAAACTTCATTTAAATATATTTGAAAACTGATTTTTCTGTTTTTTTTCTCTATATATAATGTCCAGTATTACCAGCATTCAACACTGTAATAGTGTTTTTGATTGTTTTGCTATTACTATTAAACAATTGAGAATGTAATTAAGTGATAGAAGAAATAGTAACAATACATATTGGATAATAAGAGCAACTTCACAAATAATAATGAATCATTATAGTAGGAAACATGCAGTCATAGTTATGGTATGATATTATATAACCTGGAATTGATTGAATGCTAGTGCAACGCTAGACCTAATGGGAGAAGATGTATGAAATATAAGGGAACTATGATGTACAAAAGATCCATTCATCCACACTAACTGAGAAATGGTTAGTTACCCAATGTTTCAACATAGCAATGAGGAAGCTGCTCTCATAACTTGAAGTAGATCAACTACATGTTACAACCCAGACTTAAGAAGAACTGGAAGAACAAATGGATGTGCAGCCAACACCTGAAGTTGGATCGCCACTGCCACTCCCTCCATTATAGAGCACAACAGCTAATATGAGGCATAAGATCACAGATAAAGTAACTATAGTCAACCCTTGGGACTGGTTACCAAGGCTCAGTGGAGAAGTACCATCTGATAGTATCCTAGAAGACTCCCTCATAACAATCTCTGTTATTACCATAACCGAAACCAATACATTAGTATAGAATTTAGTACTGTAATCCTTGAGATACTTAGTTACACAATTAAGGAGAATAGTGCCTACAGCTGTGGAAAATGAGATTAGAGGCTATATTCAAGGCAACTTGGTAAGAGATTAGTCAGTTGGTGGAAATACAAAAAGGTGTGAACATTCAGCCTGTAAAGCACCTCCAGCCACCAAATGATTGTTACCTTTAGAGCAGGTCACAGCATTCCACATGACTGAGATTGATAATGTATTTTGCAGCTTTCTGGCTTTTTTGTCAATTTCATACTATTGACCACTGAAAAAAAGATAATGACTTTTTATCAGATTTCCAGTTCCAATTGCACATATAGTTCAGACTGATGAGATGGAACTATCAGTGAGTCACATAGCAGATATAGAGACTAGCTACAAGTACCTTAGTATCCTGCAGTCACTTGGGAACCACAATGAAGAGGCAAGGAAGATAGCAGCATCCAAATACCACCAAAGGATTAGACAGGTCTTAAAGAGACAGCTTAATGGAAAGAATAAGACCCATGCCATCAACATGCATGCCCTGCGAATATAATAAATTGGCCAAAGGAGGATATGGAGACTGCTGATGTGAATAACCAGAAGCTCTTCACAATGTATGGAGGTTTCCAGTCCAAGTCCAATACCCAGGGAATGCACACCAGCTGGAAAAAGGGCAGGTGGGGTCTGGTGAATGTCAAAACTATTGTCCTGGATGAAACTTGGAGCATCCAGGAGTACATCACTAAGATGGCACCCAAACATCAGCTGCTGAGAAAATGAGGCAGCAGCAGCAAACATAGGAGGAAGATCAAGGAGAGGAAGTGCCATAGTAAGATAAGACTCTGCATAGGATATACTATAGACCAGGGGTGTCAAACTCATGTAGTCATGGCAGCGTCACAGAACATATTTGGACTTTCCCCCCTTCGCTAAACGGGTGTGAGCATGGCTAGCGTGTGATGCATCCGGCCCATGGGCCAGGAATTTGACAGCCGTGCTATAGACAAATAGCTGAGGTGACAGACATTGGGTAATCCTACCAGTGGCTGGAAAGGGCTGTACTAAAGGCAACAATGAGGCACTGATCATAGCAGCACAAGAACAGGCATTAAGTACCAGATCTATAGAAGCAGTGGTATACCAAACCAGACAGGACCTGATGTGCAAGTAATGTAGAACGCTTCAGACACAGTCTTAATATATAGTGGCAGGTTATCCAATGCAAGCAGAAACACCATATACTATATGGCACAACCAAGTAGTTGGCACTGTATACAGAAATATCTGCACAGTGAATGGGCTAAACCATCCCAAGTCCATTCCAGATTTTATATGTAGATAAAAGGAGCACACGAAGAAGGGCAAGAATTTGATGAAAGGAGTAAAAACTGGATACTATAGAGATTTACTATTCATACCTAACTTTTTGGAAACCAATATTTTAATTACTGTATATTTTTAAAAAGAGCTGGTTAATTATTAACACATTGCATTGATATTAAAGGAAGGGAACAAAACAGTCTTTGAAACGAGACCAAAAACTGTAATTCTGTAATATTTAAATATTCTGTATTTAAATCACAAATTTAGAATTTATTTATTTAGGAGATTTATATTGCTGCCTACTCGCACATGGCAACAAAAGGCAGCTTACAAGAATATAAAAATATATATAAACAAAACTAATAAAAGAGAGAATCATACATAATAAAATAACGCCATGCCCTGGCACAACACATCATAGGAGCCATTTAATGGTCTCCATCCTACTCTGCAATGCCTTATGTTTTATTACTGAACATGATGATGATAACGATAGATAGATAGATAGATAGATAACCAACCAAAAGTGGTGAACATATATACATAATCCTATTTTCTATTTTCTTCACAACAATTCTGTGAGGTAGGTAGGTTGGGCTGAGAGAGAGTGACTAGCCCAGCGCCAGATTGTCACACTGTCAGCTTTCATGCAAAAAATGTATAACCATGTAATGGCTCTTACTAAAAGATATTTAGTAGAAAGCTGATTCAGGCTAATCACATTAGTACAGTCACGTTGCACTTGATGAAAGTAACTGAATTTGCTCTTGTGAATATTTTGTCTTCTTTGTTTTTCTTTGGGGCTGTACAGTTCGGCAGGAGCAAGAATTGAGAAATGGAGGAGCCATAGATAAAAAGCTCACTACCCTTGCAGATCTCTTCAGGCCTCCAATTGATCTGATGCATAAAGGAAGCTTTGAAACAGTAGGTCATTTTGATGCATTGAATTTTGGATTGGCTTTGGTATAGCTGTGCATGTGCATGTGTAAACAGTCGTATCATGATAATGTGTATAAATAATTCCAGCAATCTGCCTTTTTTATTACTGCAATATAAGAAGTTGCTTCTAATTAATAACATCATTTGAAGAAGTATCTTTTGATTATATCCATTAGTCCATTACTGTGTTCCCTCATTAAGAAGTATTCAAATAGAAGTTAGTGATTAAGAAATAGATTTGAATAATATGAAATTAAATGATGATTTTCTAATGACAAGCTATATACATAAACTAAAGATTGGTCTTTATTTCTGAGTTTAAAAAATCTAATCAATCATTTCCTATAATTCTTGTAGAAAGAATTATAATTCAATACTACATTATTGTATTCTACTATATTGTATATTACACTAATACAATTTGAATTATAATTATAATTCAAAAATATACCACATTGTTTCCTTTACATTAAAAATTAAGAGCTCTAGTATGACATGATTGAGAAAGATTTTTACTGGAGAAAAATATGACCAAACTAAACAGTAGTGGAATAGTGGAATTGATTGTTCGTTGTTTATTATTTGGTTAATAAACTTGGAACTGTATATTTGGATTTTGCAAATTGAAGCAGATAACAGTTTGCTAAGTTACTAATCTTTAAACTATTCCTTATACTTCCTGGTGTTAATATATATTAAATGAACCTATTGAAAAGATTAAAAACTCTTGGAGTAGAATTTACAAAAAAAAAGTCACGAGAGAAATTCCTGATTTCCTACCGCCCGCCCCCCCTCCTTGCAACAATTTTCTTGTTGCATCAAGGGGGAAATGGAAATAAGCTTATTCAAAAGTAATACATTTTGTGCAGCATTTATATGTGAAAATAATATCAGCTTTTTTATATATTTTACTTGCATTTGAAGTCACTTTCAGAGTTAATTTTCCTATCAAGACTTGATTGCCCTTGAGGCAGTGTACTATTTGCCTGTAAACATATACTAAATCCAGAGTAGAGGTTTTTTTCTCAATCATGTTCAGTGAAGCATTAGAAAAATCTAAAGCTCTCTCACTATGTTACTTCTTTCTTTTCTACGTAAATATACATCTATATTTGAATGTGTTTAGAGGCTCACAACCCTCAACTTACTATAACTAACTCTGCTGTGCTTTGTTTAATTTAAAAGTCTCTATTCTGCATTATCTCTAGTATTAATATTTTATCACCTTAGTTTTTAGTACCTTAAGGCAGAATCTGGTGTTTTTGTTTGATTTACATCATAACATTGAGTTTTACTTTAAGCACTGTATTTTCAATTTATTTACTTCATAATTTGAATTTTCATAAAATGGGATTGACCACGTATTTAAGAAGCTTATTTATTTATTTAATAATATGTGGTCTTTAACAATTTTCTACCGTAGTTTACCATTAACCAAGTTAGATATAGGAACTTATCAAAATAGACCTTTTTCTCCCCAGACACACATACATGCTTAGTCATCACTCTGTTCCCTTCCATATTAAAGAACATTGTGGAAAGTGCAGAAAAAAGTAAAAAGTAGTAAACAAAATAACAGGAGTTAAGTAAAAAAGAAAGGAATCACTATATCTTCTCCTAATATTTATTGTTGCCAGCTATCCTAGCTTCCACATCTGTCCACAGATTAATCGATTCCCTTTTCAGTCTTTCTTCTCAAATCATTTGCTCTTCCTTCATTATTGAAAAATAATATGTTACTGCATACAAGAAGTTGTATTTTCTAGCAAAGCTTCTCACACAGGTAAACCATTATGATGGCTTTGTGGTATGTTAAGAGTGCATGAATAGTTTTGAGAAGCCATAAATTGTTGCTTAAGATGGTTTTGTGCTTTATATTAAGCTTTCAAGAATTTTTTTTCTGAGTGGGGGTTCAGATTTTAAGTTTTTAAACTTGATCAATATATATCTGCTCATTATTGTTATTTTATATGCAATTAAAAATATAACTCATGTGCAAATATAACTGTATAAGAGTTTTATTAAAATACATTCATGGCACATAATTTAGTTTCTTTTAACCAGTGTGAAAAAGTAGAATCCTTATTTACCTTCTGAGTAAAATATTTTAATTAAGCTATAAACACCAGGCTGTAGATTTAATACCTGTCAGGTTTGTGTTAAATTTTTCAATTGCTTTAGCATTTTGACATTTGTTTATTATTACTACTTATTTATTAAGTCTTCTGTTTCTTCTAAAAAGTATTTATTTAACAAATTTATATGTAGTTTTATGAGTGCCAGATAAGTGAACCTATATAAACATTATTGCACTGCAGAAACAAGCAATACAAAAGGCATTTGCTTTATTTAGTTTCCTTTTCTGGAGCAGAAAATAGTACTATGGAGCTGTTGCAGAATCCCAGTAAAAGCTGCAGTTGCTTTAAGAGCTGGAACCAGTACTATCTTTGTTCCACTGCACATTGTGAAGCGTCTTCTCTGAATTATTTCCATAGCATGGGAGAACCCAATAAAATGTGCATTGAATTCTCTGAATGCTACCAGCTATTTCAGATAAACATAAAGCATATTTTAGTTCCATTTTATGTCATGCTCATAACTTACTTCACTATAAGTTTTATAAGCAAGTCCCAAATGTGCTTTTTCAAAACAAAATTGGCCTTTTTTATTTTTCCTTGAAGACATTTCGTTTCTCATCCAAGAAGCTTCTTCGGTTTATAAGCAAGATTTGTTATCCTGAATTCATATGTCAAATTCAAATACATTAAAAAATGAATCAGCCATATTAAGCATGTTGAAAAAAAGTCAGCATCAATAGGGAAACAATGTATTTACTAAATCAACTAAGTTTTATAATTTTAAGACAAGTCATAAAAATACAGATTATTTTAGTTGATACGTGCATTTTTTGAGATTTTCTATATTTTGTTATGGTTATATTATAGTAATGCATTTACCATACATTTCATTCATTTAACTAATGGAGAAGATCAGACCTTTTACTATTATGATGTTGGCTTACTCCAGTACTTGGATAGTTGATTAACATCCTGGATCAATATGTTATATTGTAATCCTGATACAATTATCTGTTCTGAGGCAATTCTCTTAAAATATTTCTTCAGATGTTCAAGTGGTTTTTGGCACGTTATCATTTTAATTGTCATAGCAATTATTAGTGCCTGAAAAAATCTTAATCTCCAATACAGAATAAAATTACTGAGAAGAAATATTTTCATTTTAATTCAAGAAAAGAGTTTATTAACACAACTTTAACTGTAGAATGATCATTTTTCCATCACCAAAAAATAAAGAAAAATTATAATACAAATTTACATATTAACAGAAATTTAAATAATCACTAAAATTACAGTAAAACACAGTAACTTTAATGCTGGTTTTTATTTAATTTATAGTATGTCTTGCCATTTATAAATTCTATTTAAATGCTTAATTAGTTGTCAAAATAAAAGAAAATCTACATTAGTGATCCATTAAATAATTAATAAACAAAAAATTGTTAAACTAATAAATACTTGGTTTTTAACCTAAAAGCTTGTATAAAACTGAAAACCCTACTTTCAAAATTCCAGGCTTATTTTTGTGCACATTTTTCCATGAGTGAAAGAAAGGATCTCATTGGTGCTTGGGTCTTGCAAAAATATTACAGAATATATTTACAAAATGAAGTTTGAACTGGGACTGTACACACAATTTATACATATTTACTTGTTTAATTTTTCAAAAGCAATATATAAGATTATATAAATTTTGTCTTTCAATCAAAATGGCTATTCAAATTATCTTTCCCTCCAATAATAAATAAACATATTTATATTTATTTGGCACTGAAATGTCTCCACTACAATATTGTTTTAGTGGTTGACCTGAGAAAGATGTTTTGCTATAAAATCCTAGTGAAAACTATGTTCTATATTGCTTTATTTCAATATAGGTGAGTGCTTCTGTGTCCATTGTGTTGCTTATTTATGGCCAATGGATCAGATATTTCACTTTTTTAAAGTGAAATCTCATTTTCCAAGATGCAAAGTCAAAAAGGGGTACTCATGAATCTGTGTTTCTTTTCATAAATAATTAAACTCATGAGTAAATTTCCTTTAAGGAAATCCCACATATTTTTGTCCTGGTTATTTAGGAAATATGACCATTCCAATTTTTGATATAGCACTCTTTTTTTCAACAGGTATGACAATTCAGCGATCAGAATTACATTCTTGATCAAACTTCTACATTAACTTGCAACCAACCAATCAGGCAATGCCAGCTTTGAGACTCAAACCAGTAAGATCTCTTCCTGCAACTTCAAACCCTGCCACTTCCCCCAATTGCAATCTGGTCAACAAAAAGTTCACCAATAATACTACAATATAACATATATGAATGAATGGTAAATTAGAGGAAATGAATAGTTGAACAACAAACTGCAAATCTATCAAGAATCTTAATCCTAATCTGCCAAATTTTGACTGTTGAATCAGATAATCTGCTTTGTAATCAGATCAATGCAGCTCATTCCATATTTTCTTCTACTGTTTTGTTCATTTATTTCCCAATTTTCAGTCAGTTTTGAAATTAAAGTTTATTTTCCTAACTCTCTCTCTTTGGCATGTTAACACACTCATCAGTCTGAGATTACCAATGTGTAATCTTGATATGACAAGTTGACTGCAGAGACTTCTAACCCTGCACGCTGCTTGTCATGCTTGTTTGTGTATTGTTGAGTCTTGATACAACTTAACAAATGAAAAAGGTGTTTATAATAGCCTAGAATAATAAATAGAAGCCATCATTGCTGGCATTGTTTTTTGAAAACTTTTCTGTTTTGGCTAATGCTCTTAATGTTCTTTTTGTCTTCAGGCCAAAGAGTGTGGTCAAATGCAGAACAAATGGCTCATGATTAATATTCAGAATGTGCAGGATTTTGCCTGTCAGTGTCTCAATCGTGATGTTTGGAGCAATGATGCTGTAAAAAATATTATCCGGGAACACTTCATTTTTTGGCAGGTATGAAGGCATTATTTTCAGTTTAGCTATAAAATTAGAAACAGCCAATATTTATGTACTCTGGCCTTATTCATATCACGTTGTATAGAACTACATTAACTAGTTACATTGTGTCTCAGAATCAAATTTTATTAACAAACACTAAATTGCTTTAATATTCAAATGTTTTCAAGCATTTTAAATGAACCTTCTTCACTATTGTACAGGTATACCATGACAGTGAGGAAGGACAAAGATATATACAATTCTATAAATTGGGAGATTTTCCTTATGTGTCTATCCTGGACCCCAGGACAGGTAAGAAGAGGAAAAAATGCTGAAGGCATATTAAATTTGAACTGTGTTCTTATATAACACAATAAATAATCTCATTGATTTAACAAGGGAAGGCTATAGTTTCCATATTTGCCAGCAAGATTGCCAGAACTGGCTAATTAGCCATGCTTCCAGTCTACATCAGATGAACTTGATCAAGTGTAATAGATTTAATGTTTACATTTAATGTTAAATTAAATTTGCTTTGCCTGTGTTATTTTAAATCCATCTTAATATAATTGGCAATTGTGATACTTTGGATTAAGAGCTTTTAGTTAGCCATTCATTTCTTCTGACTTGTTCGCAATGCTTTTTGCTTCTACAGAATCATTAAAAATTTAAAATAGCATCTGTGTTGATATTGATAATCTAAGTTTTCAATTACTGAAGTACAATTTATTGTTATTTTTAATAGGGCAGAAACTAGTGGAATGGCATCAGTTAGATGTAACTTCTTTTTTGGACCAAGTGACTGGGTTCCTAGGTGAACATGGGCAACTGGATGGACATTCCACCAGCCCTCCCCAGAAACGTACTCGCTCAGTAAGTATAATGGCAAAAACAGTATTTTTTTATTCTTAATAAGAAATAAAAATACTGTGGATCTGTCCAATGACAAAAAAAATACTGGTTAAAAATAAAAGGGTGGTTAGAAGAAATAACATTTCAACAAATAGATTTAAAACCAGAATTGTTCTTACTAGGTATACTGCCAGGGAAATACAACAAAAGAATTACATATGTAATATTACATGTAATTACAGCAGCGAGAATCACATATGCACAAAATTGGAAAAATGAAAGTATACCTATAGATGAAAAAGTAATAAGGAAAATATTAGAATGCGTTGAAATGGACAGGTGAACGATAGATATTAAGAATAGAGGAAACAGTATTGTTTAACATGGGACTTATTATACAAATAGTTAGAAAACAGATGCAGAAGTTAGTAACTTTATAACGAAAGAAGATTAACAAAATAGAAGTAAATACATATATATTGAGATACATAAGCATATATACTATATGTAATACTACAATTGGATTGTATTTGACTATAGATTAAAAGTGTATAGAGTAACTAGAGGTGAAGACTATGCGGTATAACTATGAAAATAATGGATATAAATGTGTACAATATTATGCATATTCAAAAGAGATTACATTGTATAATTATGAGAATAATGGTCATAATCAGGGTGTATAATATGTATACTTAAAAGAGACTTGATACAGTACACTGTCATTGCAGAAATGGAAACGTGATGTATAATAAAGAAAAATGTATAATAAAATAATAAAAATAAATAAAAATATTTGGAGCCTTTCTCTTCCCCTCTCACCTTCTCAAAGGTGAGAAAAGTTTTAAAGTAACTTATATTTCTTTTGTGTTATGGTTTATTGATTAGGAGAGCTTAATTGATGCGAGTGAAGATAGCCAGTTGGAAGCTGCAATCAGGGCATCATTACAGGAAACACATTTTGACTCTGAACAAATCAAGCAGGATAGCAGATCAGATGAAGAGTCTGAATCGGAGCTTTTCTCTGGAAGCGAAGAGTTTATTTCTGTTTGTGGTTCTGATGATGATGAACCAGAAAGTTCTGCCAAATCTAGAAAATCTCCACACAAGGATATGGGATGTAGAAAAGAGGAAGGCAGAAAACCTCAACCTGAACCAACATCAAGAACTGAACCTGAAATGATAATAAACCATAGAGGACTATCTTCTGTAGATTCAGGAGTGCTAGAAGAAACTGGAACTAAGCCAGATGACTTACAGAAAGAGCCGAGCATGAATGGTAAGTATGATTCCTGTCATTTAGTCAACTTCAGAGTTTTACAGAAGTCTCATCAAGAAATCATTACCAAACAGTATTTATTTATTTCTGCTGCATTTAATAAATTGAACGAACCTAAGTAGTAAAAAACTATAAATCTGGCTAAGCAGTTCATAACCTACATGAGGGATTACAAATTTGTTGTTTTGTGGAAGTTGGTAAACTATAACTTCCAGCATCTTCTCCAATGCAACTAGCTAGATCTTCTGGGAATTAGCAATATGTATTATTCAATCAAAATATTATATATAATATATCTTGATTAGTATAACAATTTGATAAAAGTGTGCGTGCTAAAATATATAATTTTATATGACTCTACAACACTACCATGAATCACTATTAGCTGAAGGATTTCTTTATAGGGGGTAGTACTTTTTTATTTCCATAACTTCACATAATTGTTTCTTGGTTGGGAAAGTGTTATAATACAAAATATTTTTCAACCATAATACATTTATGAACCATAGTACACTGTTAAATTATTGGAAGGATATATTATGTATTACGAAGCTAATGAAGATGTGCTTTTCTCCCAGGCTTTGGAAAGAGTGATAGTTGAGTCTGTCTTAGATGGCATATTTGTTTATATATTACTTTAGGTAGTTCATGAATTCTTTTCTAATATTTTTTTAGTTTATAAATTGTAACTTCCCTTCCTCCCTGGTTGTTAGGAGTCAGGTAGCCTCTAAATTTGACTAAATAAATAAAAGCTTTTCAGCTGGTAGTAACCTAGGGAGTACAGAGAGGAGTCTGCACTTGACAGCTCGATGTTTGTGCCACATTTGTCTTTCTACCTAAAAATAATGAGATACATGTCTCCAGCAAATAAAGCTTATAGCAGTCCTTGAAGAAAGAAACCCATTATTAAAATATTCGCACAACTATTGTGAAAGAGCCACAGTTCATCTAATGAAAAAGAGTTTAGGTTTCCTTTTTTTAAAAATGGAGGTAGTATCACTTAAACTGTGGAAACAACTCTTAAGGAAGAAGCCCAGTGTATGGAAATAACAATCAGAATCAAGTGATATAGAAGCTGCTAAAACTCACTTTTCACGTTCTTGAAGATAAAACAAACTCTAAACATTGAGGGGAACAATAAGAGACACTTGATATTGGGAGATAGGATGGAAGTTCCTTAAAGGAAAAAAGAATGTGGTTGTGTCTCATCAGAAAACAAAAAAAAAGAATCAAAACAAATATATGCTGATTGTAGCCATTGACTTGCCAAGTGTCCTGTCCTGTGAATAAATATAAAGGATATGACAGAGAGCAAATCCCAAGGATGATGATCTCTTCCTGCTAATATATGTGATGACAAATCATGTTATAAGAATTGTTACAACCATATAAACTTAAATCAAAATATTGTGCACATCACAAGAACAAGTAACATACATTTGGTAAAAATTTGATGAGCTTGATTATAGAGTAGAGGTTAGTTAGAATGCAAGTATGGCAGACTAATTCTGTTGACTGCTGGTTGCCAGCAGATTGGCAATCCCACCAGGCTCAAGGTTGACTCAGCCTTCCATCCTTATGAGATCGGTAAAATGAGGACCCTGATTGTTGGGGAAAATATTTGCTGAGGGCTGTAAAGTGCTATTACCATTGCTATAGTGGGGCTTAAATTGAATTTTATGTGGTGCTTTTAAACCAATTGATATTAATCAGAACAATGGCTCATAATGATCATGGCCTTCATTGTCTATTTTCTCTCAGTATGAAAAAGAACATGAAGTCTGTTTTAAACAATATACATTGCTCAAAAAAAATAAAGGGAACACAAAAATAAAGACATCCTATATCTGAATGAATGAAATATTATGCTCCTGATGAGGTGGCGGATGGTCTCCTGAGGGATCTCCTCCCACACCTGGACTAAAGCATCCCCCAACTCCTGGACAGTCTGTGGTGCAACGTGGCGTTGGTGGATGGAGCGAGACATGATGTCCCAGATGTGCTCAATTGGATTCAGGTCTGGGAACAGGCGGGCCAGTCCATAGCATCAATGCCTTCGTCTTGCAGGAACTGCTGACACACTCCAGCCACATGAGGTCTAGCATTGTCTTGCATTAGGAAGAACCCAGGGCCAACCGCACCAGCATATGGTCTCACAAGGGGTCTGAGGATCTCATCTCGGTACCTAATGGCAGTCAGGCTACCTCTGGCGAGCACATGGCTGTGTGGCCCCCAAAGAAATGCCACCTCACACCATTACTGACCCACTGCCAAACCGGTCATGCTGGAAGATGTTGCAGGCAGCAGAACATTCTCCATGGCGTCTCCAGACCCTGTCACGTCTGTCCCATGTGCTCAGTGTGAACCTGCTTTCATCTGTGAAGAGCACAGGGCACCAGTGGCGAATTTGCCAATCTTGGTGTTCTCTGGCAAATGCCAAACGTCCTGCATGGTGTTGTGCTGTAAGCACAACCCCCACCTGTGGACGTCGGGCCCTCATACCACCCTCATAGAGTCTGTTTCTGACCGCTTGAGCAGCCACATGCACATTTGTGGCCCGCTGGTGGTCATTTTGCAGGGCTCTGGCAGTGCTCCTCCTGTCCATCCTTACACAAAAGTGAAGGTAGCAGTCCTGATGCTGGGTTGTTGCCCTCCTACGGCCTCCTCCATGTATCCTGATGTACTGGCCTGTCTCCTGGTAGCGCCTCCATGCTGTGGACACTACGCTGACAGACACAGCAATCCTTCTTGCCACAGCTCTCATTAATGTGCCATCCTGGATGAGCTGCACTACCTGAGCCACTTGTGTGGGTTGTAGACTCCGTCTCATGCTACCACTAGAGTGAAAGCACAACCGGCATTCAAAAGTGACCAAACCATCATCCAGAAAGCATAGGAACTGAGAAGTGGTCTGTGGTCACCACCTGCAGAACCACTCCTTTATTGGGGATGTCTTGCTAACTGCCTATGCTTTCCACCTGTTGTCCATTCCATTTGCACAACAGCATGTGAAATTGATTGTCAATCAGTGTTGCTACCTAAGTGGACAGTTTGATTTCACAGAAGTGTGATTGACTTGGAGTTACATTATGTTGTTTAAGTGTTCCCTTTATTTATTTTTTTGAGCAGTGTATTTTAAACAACTGTTTTAATAGTTATACTAAACTAGAATACCGTAATTGAAGAGTAAAAAAGATTAATTCCCACTTAAAACAAAAAAGCAGAAAAACAAATAAAAATGATACATACTCTTGTTGGTCTTTGCTGCTACCTGTGCAATCAAGGGGAAATTGTGTATGACGCCTTTCAAAAGAAGCATATAGTGATGGCATCAACATCTATTGAGAGACATTGCTGCTTTAGTGACAAATGAAGCTTCATGTTTGTGCTTGAGTTCCTGCCATTGTGCAAACAGAGCTGCATGCACAAACATGTGCTCCTGTCACTTGCGCAGCCCGGTTCTGAACAGGCTGCAGCCCCATACCAGGTCATGGCCCAGGGGTTAGGAACCCTGTTTTAATAAACCAAAAAGTATTTTCTAATTGAGTATTTAGGGGTTGTTTTTTTCTTTGCAAGTTTAAGGACTGATCACTAATCAACCTCCTAAACCTGACATTTTAGAAATATTTTTTTAGTTTTAAACCTTTAGTTTTAAACCTACTATATCTTACAATATGGTGGTTATTTCATTATCAAAGTAATAAATGCAAAAACTAAATGCAGTTGTATTTGGCATTTAACGTTTTTTTACCAGGACCAAAAGCACAACTAATGCTAAGATATCCAGATGGGAAGAGGGAACAGATTTCATTACCTGAACAAGCTAAGCTTCTGGTATGTAGAAATAATTAAAACTTCAAGATAGATATAATTCTTGTTTTAGTAGTTACCATTTCTCACCTTTGTGTATAGGTAATAAATATGCATGTTTCAGTTTATTAAGATCTAATTTTGATGAATCTAATGCTATATGGGAACTATGATTGTATTTCAAGATTTACTGTATTTGGATGTTACCTCGTATTCGTATTTATCTTATAGCAGGGGTCCCCAACGCCGGTCCGTCCGACCGTACCGGTCATGGAACAAGCCTTACCGGGCCGCTGGTTGCTGGCGCCGCCATCTTTTTGGTAAAAAAGCAATTTTTGTCAAAAGATGGCGGCGCTAGCGCTGGTGAGCTTTTCCGGTAGAAAGCCATTTCTACCCGAAAAGCTCACCAGAAGCGCTAGCGCCGCTTTTTGACGAAAATCACTCCGGTGATGTCACCGGAGTGATTTTTCGTCAAAAAGATGGCGGCGCCCAGCTGACGCCGGAACCGGGCGCTGGCGCCAGCTGACGCGGAACCGGGCCGCGCGTCGAAAAGGTTGGGGATCCCTGTCTTATAGAATATTAAAAGTAAAAATAAAAATCAAATTTAAAAAAATGCAAAAAAAAAACCCCCCACCGTATAAACAGTGTCCTACTAGATCAGATTCTGGCGCATCTAATCTAGTAGTCTGTTCTCACAGTGGAAAACCAACTTGCACAACGAAGCACAGCAATTGGGGGCAGTTACACTGTCCTTAAGGCTAGTAGCCATTGATCCTCAAGATTTCCATGAATTGGTCCAACCCTTTATGAAGTCAACCAAGCAGATAGCCAGTATCACATCTTGCAAAAATATAATTACCTTCGTGTATGGACTATTTTGCATTTCTATTCAACAGCGAAATACCAAGGTGATTTTTACTTTTTTAAAACAATGAAGACAGGTATACTAAGCTTCCCATTTTGGGTTGTAAGTGTCCCACAGAATCCCTATGTTAACCCAAAACTTCAACCATGTCCTTTCACTTGTATTTCTTCTGCCACCTGTCTTCCCCCAGCCGCCACCACTAACCACATCAAAATTAGAAAGTAATACACACACACACACACACACACACACACACACACACACACACGTCTTGTATGAACCTCTATGGGCAGTTGATGAAATTTCTTTATATTTGTTGCTTTCATAATCAGCCAAGGGATAGAAAGTAAAAAAAAAAGTGTGTAATTTAGTTTGTATCTTTCAGACTGTGCTTTCTCCAGTGTACATGGTGTACATAGATCGCAAACTAGTGTCTATAAGTAGTATTGGTTATTAACATAAAGGAGAAGAATAAATTCTGTTTATTTGCTAAAAAGTATTTTCAGAATAGAACTGCAGGGATTCAATTACTGATATGCTGATTCAGCAAAGTCTTTTGAAAATCAGCCTAAGTATATCATTTGGTATTTCAAAGAATCAACAAATAATTGTATACAAACAACATTATAAACAATAGTTTTTCTATTATTTAACTGAATGCCTTTCGAGTTTTTCCCAATTTTTTTAACTTCATATGCCTGTAGCGTACAAATTTGTGTTGATATATCCTTCAGTAACAGATACTGTATTGTTTTAATTACCCCATTAAGTTCTGTGATCAAAATCGTTATCTCCTGTTTCTCTGCAGGCTCTTATCAGACATGTACAGTCAAAAGGATACCCCAATGAACGTTTTGAACTCCTCACCAACTTTCCCCGGAGGAAACTTTCCCATTTGGACTATAACATCACATTGCAGGAAGCTGGTCTTTGTCCACAAGAAACTGTATTTGTTCAGGAAAGGAATTAATTTCCTCCCTTGTCATCTCCACCTACAGTACTAACTCAGTACATATGCAGAATTGAAAGCAAGCAGCCATTTCTCTCCCATTCTTTATGCTATTCTTAACAAGTGAACCAAGTGAAATTGGCAGAAAAAGTTCATTGATGCTGGAGGAAGGCTTATGTGTTCAGTGGTTTGTTGCTGTTTCAAAATAAAGTTGCCTATACATCCAGCATGCTGCAGAAGAAAACTCCCAAGAGCAAGAACAATTTTCTTCCCCTGAGAAAAAGATATCTGTTTTCTTTAATACATTCATTTTTCAGAGATCATATAACCAGGCATTAAGGAATTTTTCAGACAACCATGTCAACATGTGCAATATATCTACATGGAAGATATTTTGTGTTTCCAATTGACATGTGCATTGTTTGGTTTTCAGCATGGGTTCTTTTTCCTTGGGTTCCACATGTTCTGAAATTAGAATGCTTCCTACCGTAACTGCTGCTGGTTGTATGTGATAAATTGTTACACATTTATGTGCACAGCTTTTTAGGAAAGAACCACAGGCTTTAATGACTATGTGAAGAGATTCTGTGTTTTGGCTACAAGTCAAGTAAAAAACAAATGATGTGCTAGATTCATTGCCCAAGTAACCTTTCATAAATCAGTGACATTGCAGAAGGGGCTGTAGAATATGGAACATGAAAGTTGTATTTACTGCTTTTGGTAGAGAGGAATGTGGTAATAAAGAAAAATAATAGATGTACTTAGTAGTATAAAGTTGCCTTGTGTAACCCAGAACTGCAGGCTTCTTCCTTTTCACAATTAAAATTGTAGAAAGGGAATTGATTTCTCTTTTTTTCTCTTCAAAATATTGCCAGAAGTGAAACAGTCATAAAGGTTGAATGTAAAACTTTTAAAACCTCTTCTTAATGTTGTTTTCGTTCACTATTCTGCCATTTGGATGTTTCTCCCATTGACATTTAGTGAATGTACAGAGATTCTGGGCCCCAAGCAAGAATCTTTTTTTCAGAAATTTTGAAATATTTTTGAGTAACAATTGAATTTAATTACATTAATAAAATTTAATTTAAGTACAAAGCAGTAAACATGGTTTCCCAACAAGAAATACGATTTGAAAAAAATAAGAAATAGCTGTTTGCCATCATTTGTTCTAAATGGCCAAAAAATTATAGATATGTTCCAAATAGAATGGCAGCTGAGTGTTGGATCATTGGGGTCTGATAATATTTGGCATCAAACTAGTAGGATGGGTTGTATTGCCATTACATTTGATTAATCCCTGTATGTGAATTTAAGGATTAAAGATATTTATACTGCATTGTAGAATGAAAACATTTCCCTACTTATTTTTTTTCCTGTACAGATACTAGTAACAGATGTAAAACAAATGTAGCATAGATTAATAAGTATTTTATAAATAGGCCACAATTGCTTTTATGTTCAATCAAAACCATGCAGCTATTACATTCCTAAATTAATGGAGACCCAGCAATATGCTCAGTAATGGATCAAGCTTTAAATATGAAATGTTTTTGAACATTGATACCTACAAACATTGGGGACGTAGGTAAAAAGAATAGTGAAGGTTAATGCTGTAGGTAGTATTCTGTTAAAATTTATCTAGATGCTTGTATCAAATACTAACTGTTGTTGCTCTTATCTTTTTTTTTAAAAAACAAATTTTATTAATTTTCAAAGACAATACACAAACAAACAAAACATAAAACGTAAGAACATAGAACATCTTTTAAGAAAGCAAATAAAACCTCTTATTTAAGTACAGCATAGTTCCAAATTATCCCATTTCCATACAAACACAATTTAATATGCATCTTATATATTCAGCTTCATATCTTATTACTCTTTTTCCAACTTCTCACTATTTTTTCTTTACTTCTATTCAATTTTATTCATTAAACTTATACTTTCATCTGTCTTATTTACGATTTCATATGTTCTCATCCAACAATCTTAATTCTCAATAAACAAACATAAACAAACAAAACACGTAACATGAAAACATAAAACTTCTTTTTATAAAGCGGCTTAACCCCGGGTTACATCTTTTTGTACAGACATAAATCAAATTCATGCTCACCTTATATACTATTTCAATCTTATTTAACATTCTATATTTTCTATATGTCTTCTCCCCTCTTTTCACTCTCTTAATTCTATTTTATTTACTTCATCTCAATTTAAATCATTATACTTGTATCTTTTGTCCGTTCTTTTTCAATTGTCTATGTATCTTTTCTCTTTAATACAAAATTTTTCCTGTAATCAGTGGTTGAAGTATGACGCCTTTCTATTTTTCCCCCAATTTTAACACTTAAAATAATACATAATTTCCATTCTGATTCTACTTAGTACATTCTAAATAACATTTTAAAATAAAAAATCATAATAAGCTTATAATATAGTAAAAACAATGTTCCATAACAAATTAATTAAACTCTATTATTAAATCTTAGATATTTTACACATAGATATTAGATATTATTAAATCTTAGATTTTTTACACATTCCCTACAATATTCTATTAACACATATAATATTCCAGTTTTCTAACTCTATTTCAAATACGAATACTACGATATAATCTTGTGTACTTTTGCAGAATCTTTTTTTAAATTGTATTTTTACCCTTTGTCTCTAAAAACAACCTGTTTGTTAACATCTTGTTTTAAGCCTTTATAACTTCTTTTTCCTTTTTCCCTTCCTTTCTTGTCGAATCTAGCCTTTTTACCCCCCCCATCTCTCAATCTCCACCCTTTTAGTCTCCCCTCTCTGTTGTATTCCTCTTTTCTGTTGCTTTCTGACATTATATCGATTTTTCACCTTATTTTTCCCTTTCTTGGTTGTTTTTTTAGATCTTGAATTCTCCATTTTCTTTCCCCCTTTTCCCTTTTCTTCATCAACTAAAATAGTTTGTCCATTAAAGATTGCTTCTTCTTCATCCCAACTTTCTGATTGCTGTATTTCCTGATAGGTAGAAATCGCCATTTCTAAGAAGTGAAAAACAGATCCAGAAGAGCCCTTGCCGCCTTGTTCCTCTTCTTTTAGCTTTTTAAATTCCATTTTCAATTCTTCCACAGATAATGCCATTGTAAGATATATTTATTTATTTATTTTATTTTTTTAAACAATCCAAGTGTTTTTAGACTTTCAAAAAATAGTTTACAAAAGTTCCAAAGTCGTCAAGCAATCCAAATCAACACAAACTGTTTCATTTAGCACTTTCTTGTTTTAATACTTTCTCTTCCTGGGGTAGAGTTCAATTACACAGTTCCAAAATGATTTTTTAGAAGTCTTATTGCAGTTTAATCTCTGATCTTATAAACTCCAAGCAGTCTCCAGCAGAATTTTAATATAAATCATTTGCCTCTCCCTTCCCACTTATAGCAAAAAAAAAAAAAATGATTTTTAAATATCAGTGTTCAGAAATCTTTAATGTCCCCTTGGCTTTAATTTTCAAAATTAGTTACCTTCTGTTGCCAAAGTGGGTGTTTCCGGTTTCCATTACTATCTCCGTAGGGAAGGAGAGTGAAGAAAAAAAACACTTTCCCTTTTCACTTTCATCCACAGCTTTTTATGATCTTGGGAAATAATGTATCCTTTAGAGAGCTAGATTTCTAGGGTGTTCAGATGTTACTTATTGTCCCGGTTCAGCCAAAAACTTTCACTTTCTCCACTTTCTCCTGCACAAAACTTGTCCGGCTGAGAGGTTCTTTGTGGCGGCCATTGCTGACCGCCGCTCCAACGCCTTTGGAAAAGGGAGTTTAGCCGCCTGAGGAAGGGGGTTGTGATGCCCCCAGACCCCTGTACGGATCTCCCCTATCTTCAGTTATCCCTACAGGATAACTATAGCCTCCAAATCCAGCTGGATTGGAGGCACTCCAGCAGCGAGCGCGGCAGGGATCACGCACAAACGCGAATTCCTGCCGCCGCCGAAGCCAGACAAACCGGAACTCTCATCTTTTTTTTTTTTTTAACCACCTTTCATCCTTTATTTTTCCTTCAATTTTGTTGTGACCTTTCCTCCTGCCTTACCTTTCAGAAATCTTTTAAAGTTCTTGGTCTGCTCCAGGAAACAGAAACTTTATCTTACACATCTTCCATTTATTGATTTTTATTTTTATCCTTAAAATAGTCTGGAAGTTAAATCATGGTAACTGGAATTCTTTTTGGTTTGAAACCTTTTGCTGCTTATTCAAGTAGCTTCTTCAGTCTGAAGATAAATAGTTTACAGAATATCCTTTAAATAGTTTAGCAGAGTAGCTGAAGGCCTTATGAATTGTGGTTCTAAAACATTCTGAAAAGGGGAGAATTGTAGAAAGCGTCTTCCAAGCAGAAAAGCAGCACATAAATCTTAATTAGGGACAAAATTATTATAATTGGATAGTTTAAAAGTTATTGTTACTAGTATTTTTACAGGTTTTTGTTTTAAATATTACTGTTCAAGGAATGTGGATACGGGTTATGTAAAAGAAGTTGTGAATCTATGCCTGATTCTAGATTGTCCTCTTTTGTCTCTCTTAAACATCATTCCATCTTATGTAAAATAAGATGGAAAACAGTATAAAAAAAATGTATACTGTTGTTTCTAAAAATACAATTTTAGTAAACACAATAGAACCCACTGGGGATTCTAGTGTTTCAGTCCTATTTCAGTTTGCTATTGAAGCAGATTAGTGATCATAGAGAACTTCGAAATGATCTTTGGAGGATCCATACACATAACTAAACAACAACACATTCCTGGCAGTTGGAATTTAGGGAATATCTAAACATCAATGATGTTTGATATAATTGACAAGCCTGCCATCTGCAAAATCATTTGAGATAAGCTCCTCATTGTCATTGTTTCACTTTTAAATATGTGGCATTGCTGCAGGTGTAATATTAGAAGATGAATTCAAAAGGCATTCCAAGGTTTTCAAATGAAAGTTTATCTGTTTGGAGAAATTGATATATTAATATCAATATTTAACTTTGGAGGATGTGATTTGGATTCTGATAAAATTATGGTTCCTTCAAAACATTTAACTTTTTAAAGTTGGATTGCTAGCTTTATATTGTTATAGCTTGAGCTATGTAAAACTGTTGTCTACCTTTTTACCAATAATAGAAGCCATTTCTTTTAATTATGATATAATTTTAAAATGAATGGGGGAAGAGATGTCACTGGCTGTGATAAGAATGATCAAACTCAAGGCAACCTCTGATCTATATGTACAACTGCTGCATTTTTATAAATATGTGTAAATGTCCTTCCTAATGTAATATTTTGATCCTGAAAATAAATCAGACATTTTCACTAGTTTTTAGTCTGTTTGGTGTGTGTGGAATGGGGGGATAGAAAAGGAAGGAAGGAAGGAAAATACTTTTTGGAGTGGAGGTTTATTGAAAATAAAATCAAGATATTACACAAAATCAAATATCTTCTACACATTAGATTAAGAAATAGTTATGATTTCAGCCCAGTCATCTGAAGGTATATAATTAGTAAGTGCATAATGCCAAATAAATATTGTATGATTGTATTCACTTGGTTACTTTTAGATATCAAAACTTAAAATCTGTGTAGCATAAGCATTTCATTTATGCTAATTCATAATTGTCCAGAATCAGAAAAAAAGTATTTTGAAAGCAAATAGTAATTCTTGATAGGATTATATTTACAGTAGCATCTGCCCTATTAACAAAATTTAGTAAAATCTTTCTTAAGAGCGATGTAGGATAAAGCATTTTCTATGAAAAAATTACTACTCACCCATCCAAAGTATAATATTTTTTTTTGCAAAACAGCTATTCTCAGTATTTTGTAAAACATAGCTATAATAATGGCTCTTTTCTGTAACCTCACTAAAATTCAAAATGTGAAATGCATAATATATCTTAGACTTCTCTTTTAATCCTCTGGCACAGGTGTATTACCACAAAAGTAAAAATTGGACTCAGATTAAGGGGCAGTTTCATTGTGCCACATTTATATGTGAGAATGGTATATAACAAGTAGGCCAGTCCAAAATTGAACCTGTTATATATCACTCATTAATCATTTTGATTTGAAAGTTAAAGATTTTCAGGCTTTCCTGTCATATAGGCTTCAAATTTGCAGTGAGATTTGAAGAGTCACCATGATGAATACTAAAACTGTAACAGCACTGATTCAAAGACTAATTATAATTGTCATTCTTGTGCAATATTTAGAAGACTTATTATGTCAGCAGACAGTGAAGAAGTTTTTGTTCTACCCACTACTTTTCCAGAAACAATTCATTATATAATTTTCTGGTCATATAAAATATGTTGCTCATATTTTATAGAGCTTCCAAATTCTTAGCCATTGGGAATTATTGTCGCTGAAGTCCAACACATTTGAGAGTCGCATTGTGGAAGTCTGCGTTAATTCATCCATAATCTCTCAGATGAAAGAATTTTCAAGCTCTGAATCAAAAGAATTATTTATAGACTCTGAAGAAGATATAATACTATAGGAAGAAGGCTACTCAAATTTTTTGCAAAGTGGATTCCTTTTGCTTCTAGGTGGAGGAGGAAGGAATAGTTTTAGTTGAGATATAGGTTAGGAAAAATATAGTAGTTTGGAAGGCAATTAATTTTTGCCTAGTAGCTACTAAGAGACCAAAAACCAACTTCCCTGAATTGGATAGATTCCAATAAAATAAACTGGCTCAGAATTTTGAGAACTAAAGTATGGCCATATGAGGAGACCCGTGGTTACAGTATTAACAATTATAATGTAAGGAAATGTGAGCCCCCATGGCAGAACTAGCCTAGTGTTTTTCAGGACATTAAACTCATTATCATTCATATCCACTAATGTCTGTTGAAATGCTTGACATTTTATTAACACTTTCATGTTTTGGAGGAAACAATAATTCTTCTGCACATAAAATGGAGCCAAAAACTCTATAATAGGATATATTTCATTAGTAAAACATGAGAAAAACAAATATAGATTAATCAAATTAAATTTGATCCACAAAATGCCAGAAAAACGTGACTTTGGAAAGCACGCTTGGACTATGGTTGAACTCACACAATGTTTAATTCATTTACTTCCAAGTTAAGATACAGAAAAATTTATCCTTTGGTGTTTTCTCAAAATAAATTTGGGGTTTCCCGGTTTGACACTTTATATCCACAGTACTTCTGTGTGGACCTCCGTCCAAGCTAATCTGGATATTTTAAACTTTTCAGTGGTGCCAAGTCCTAGATAGCTGGCAAAATCAAGGTAGCAGGAATTACACAGATTTGTGGAAGCTACAATAGTCCTGCATAACAATAGAACCTTGAAAACCTTCAACAAAATCCCAGCCTCAGTTTTGTGAGTTGATCAAGAGAGTCCCTTTGAAACACTTCCTTCCCATATTTTTCACATGTCGACTGCTTTGCCTCTTCAGAAAAAAAACAAATGTTTCATCTCCCATTCTCCCAACATCTCTTGCACTGGTTGGTTGACCAAGCACTCAGCTGGGAAGACAGCTAAAGGGTCAAATTATTCTAAACCAGAGTGTCAACCTCACGTTGTCATGTCAGCAAAAAACTTGTGCAGCAAAAGTTTTAGGGCAGGGGTGTCCAACCTTGGCCACTTTAAGACTTGTGGACTTCAACTCCCAGAATTCCTCAGCCAGCTTTGCTGGCTGAGGAATTCTGGGAGTTGAAGTCCACAAGTCTTAAAGTGGCCAAGGTTGGACACCCCTGTTTTAGGGGTTCATGAATAACCATGGACTTAGATGGAACTAATGATACCTGTGTATTAAGCTGCACTTACGCATTTTGCTCAGCTCCATTTTTTCCCCTCCAGATCTCCCATTGAGTTGCAATGATGAATGGTTAAATTTTTCATATGTATAACGGCAGCTGTCTAATTTTATTTTCTAGCAAGTGAGCTAGAGATCTTTAATGAGTCTTTGACTGAGGACTCTTAAGTTGGAAGAACAATGGCCATGGATAAGGTAGAGTGGACTAAAGTTTTTTTAGTGTTTATACACAAATATGTAATTGGTTTTACTATATGTAAGAACATCCTTAAACATGTTCTTAATACAAATCTTGCTTGTGAAGTCTATTTTAATAGATTGCAAAAGCCTTTAACAATGGAATTAATCAAGATGAAAAGCAGGGTATAAATTGAAACAATAAATGTACACATTTATATATTTCAAATGAATATACAAATATAAATATATAAGTATATATTTATAACCTATATAATGTATATAAATTTTAGCCCATATTAAAGCAAATAGAAAACTTCAGTTGTGTTTTAATTATGCAAGTGCTTGAATAATTTTTGCTCTTAATTTAAATTGGAAATAAATCTATTATGACAATCTAAGTTTGAGACTATAAGTAGGTCTACCATACATGAGTGGCAAAAATCTATATGGCCATTAAATGGCAATAAGGAAAATACTTTTCTATTATTATTATTTTTACTACCATTTGGTGGTCCTCCTCCAATGAGCCAGTTTGGTGCAGTGGTTAAGGAATCAAGCTAGAACCTGGAGAAATTGGAGTTCTACATCCACCTTGGGCACAAAGCTAGCTGGGTGACCTTGGGCCACTCTCACTCAAAGAAGCAGGAAATTACAAAACTCTTTAGAAAATCCTTGCCAAGAAAACTTCAGGGACCAATGCAAGCATTTGCCAGGAGTCAAAAATTTAAAAGAAAAGCTGGTTATCCAGCTTTTTGCAAATCAAATATAGTAGACCAAATATAAAATGTCCTTTTCACTCAGTTGAAGTCGTTTTGCTTACATCAATGACTCTTAAACTGTTCGACTCAATTCCCCTCTTTTCCAGTCTTAAATAATGTAATTACTCCCACAAAAAAAACAGACTCTTTCACACAAGGATCTTGACAGCAATAGTCTGAAATCACTCACAGCCAAGCAATTCCAAATTGCTCCATTACCCCCAGGAGATACCCAATTACCTTGTTGGGGGAATGACTCCCGGTTTAAGAAGCACTGCTGCAATGCAGTGGTTAAATAGTGTATTGTCCTTTGTGGCTACAATTAAATAGTGCACACTGAACAGAACAATATCTGTTTTATATTGCACACATTATTGAACCCTATATTATTGATCGAGGACATTATTCTTTCCAAAACAAATTATACTCCAGTGGGCCCATGAATGTATCTTATCCTTAACATGAAAGGAAGGGGAATTGACTATCTCTAAGCAAAGATTCTAATGGCTTTTACACTGCCATTTTATTTTCAAGGAAACAGCTGATCTGAGTCAACATTGGGTAAAGCGATGAAATGAAGCACTACCAATTGCAACATTTTCCAATTTTATTGACATCAAGCTTCCTCTTCTTGATGTTGAAATACACTGTGTGCGTGAGTGAGTGGGTTGAAACTTTTGCAGGAATATCAGCTATATTAAGATCTTTGGTGTGAGTGCAAACACGTGCAGATGCATAACTTTGGGCTAAAAAGCATCCCCCACAACTGAAACAAAGGATACCTTTAAAGAAAGGACTATCCTCTTTATGGTGAAAAACAATCATCTTTCATTAGCTACAATTTTTTCAAATTCATATTGGGAAGCAGCTTATAATTAGTATTATATAAATCCAGAAAATTGCATAAAATAAACCATGGTTTAGTTATCCTTGATTAAGTTTGTTGTACAAGGACAGTTTCTGAATCAGACTATTGATTGTTCTGAAGAATAGAGTCAAGTGTAGGAGAAATTCCAAGTCTGCTGTACTATTTCTCATGATACATTATTAACAAAAATAAAGAATTCACAGCATACATTTTATACCATTTAGCCCAGGAGTAATCCCTAATTACTGGTAGTTCATATAATCTTACTCCCAGATACAATAACACAGAATTGTAATCTCTGCTTTCATGAGAAAGCCACTGTCATGATGAGTTAAGCCCAGGGTGGGCTGCTGGGGGTATACAGGGGTTTACAGGGGTTTGGGAGAGCCCCTAGCTAAGATTCTATGCAATTTGGAGAACCCCCAAATCCCACACCTGGTAGGCCCCTCCGACCCCGCCCCTCCCAGCCCATTTTGGATGCAGGTAAGTGCAGGATGCACGCAGAGGCTCCAGGAGGGCAACAAATGGACCTCAGGAAGTTCAGGAAGGCTGGAAACAGGCCCATTTCTGGCTTCCAGAGAGCCTCTGGAGCCCAGGGAGGCCATTTTTGCCTCCCAGAGGCTCGAGGAAAGCCTCCAGAGGCTGGGGAGGGCAAAACCTCCCCCCGCCGCCATGGTTCAGGAGGCCGGCTAGACTACACCCACCATGGCCATGCCATCCAGCAACTGGGCAGAGAACCCTTTGCTAAAAATTTTGAAGCCTATCCTGATTAGGCTTCAATAAAAGCTGATAGTCCTTAAGTGTTATCAAATAGTATCAGACTCTTTATAATTTCAACAGAATGATATGGCTACTCCCCTAGAATCAACAATTATATTTGTAAGCATATGGTGTGTGTTGCAAGAGTGTTGCATATGAGTTCACTATGCACGTGCCAGTTCCTCACACAAGCTTTTAAAGTTTATTACTCATTTCTGATGAAGGGATTTTTTTCTCTCCTAAAATTACATTAACTTTCCATAGTGGGGAGATACAGCATGTGATTGGTGTGTAAAAATTGGGAAGTTCAAACCTAACCATCTAGGGATAAAGAAAAACAGGGGCACCGATGCTTTCCTATACTCCAAAGGCTATAAATAGTCGTCAATTTTTGATGCCTTGTCTAGAAAAACATCTCTCTATCATCTCTAGCAATACTGGCAGCAACCATTAGTGGGAAGAAGCTCTAAGTGGCTCTACGACTCCTTTCATCTGCATTCAGTTTATCAAAAGTAAGTAGAAAATTCTGATTAATTTGTTTGGGGTGGAGAGGAAAAACTTCTACATAGAAAACCTAAACTGTGGTTTGCTTTGTCATTTCTCTGCCTAAGGAGGTTCAAGACTTTTCTAGGCGAATTCAAAATACTGTAATTTTGTGCTATATTGCTATGCAGGAACCAGTCTTTATTCCCAAGCACTGCACTTTGATAAGGGAATACGTTGCTATTGGGCGTATTGGAATATTATTTTTATCCCTTTAAATAATATTTAAAGTAGCATAAAAAACTGGTGACAAGCTAAGGTGTTGTAGTAAGCAATGCCATTCTATAAAGAAAGAACTTGCTGGTCTATTTGAAGGTAACAGCAAAATCAAAGAAGCTGTTTACAGTAAAGACACATAGCTTACGTATTGTGATTAGCTATAGATGCTGCTACTATGGATGTTGCAACTAGCCACCAATATTTTCCTACATGTTGTGATGGAGAATACCTGCCCCAGTGAGCTTTTACATGTGAGAACCACATGAGGTGTCCATCATGAGAGTATGTGAACAGGAAGAGGGGAATATGTTTGGTTATCCCAAAGGTGCTTTTTCAAAAGGCAACGGGACTTTGTTTTCCTTGAAGATATTTCACTTCTCATCTAAGAAGCTTCTTCAGTTATGGTGGAGGTCATTTGGTTGTTAGCACTCATTCTAAGAATCGCTGAGGCTACTTGGAGGTTTATCTATGCCCTCAGGTTAAAATAGTGCAAATGGGTGTGGAACCTTCTTGGAACTGCTGAGTGCTGTAAACAGGAAATAGGTGGTAGGATTAGGACACTACCTATCTCCTGTTTACAACACAAGTCCTTTCAATTGATATTTTCAATGTACAAATGATCTTCTGCTGACAGTGCTAAGCAAGCTTCAAAGGAACTTAGACAAGATGCTCTGTATAGAGGCAAAAAGTTGCTTCCTTCTGGGATAAACCACTGCAAGCAGAACATGTTAGGAAGCCTGAGTACTGCCAGTAAGCAGCCCTGTAACAGTTTGGTAGGTGCAGTTTAGATCAGAAACGTATCATAGACTGGCAGGATGTTGAATTATCACAGTCTTCATCCTCAGTCACCATGTTTACTACTCCAGGATTCAACCTCTTGAGGACAAGGAAGGGATGTTATTTTTTTCCCTCTGTTTCATTTTTTCCCCAGGACTCTCTTCTGCAATGTGTGTGGGTACTTGTACTCGAATCCTGGGCCCATGCCTCCTTATCTTGGGCTTTCTTTCCATTACTGCTAATATTCTCCTACTCTTTCCCAATTGGGAATGGTGTTACCTAAGCCTGGGCCAAATATCCAAGAGGGCAGTGCTAATGCCAGGGGTATGGGGAGGAGGCCTGCTGGTAAGTAGACTACTTTTTAATAACACTGGTCACTGCCTGGATAGGTCCCTGCAGTTTTCTTTGTAATGTTTCAGAAATGGTTTGCCAATGACTTCTTTCTAGGTTGGTGTCAGCCTCCCAAGATATAAGATGAGCTAACAGAACCTTGTAAGCCTGAAACTACAAGTCTCCGCTGCCTCTTTTTATTGCCTGATTACTTAGAGCAGATCCTCTCTAAATTTCTTTCTCTGCCTGTTGTTCACCATTGGGTTCCTCCCCTTTTTCTCTGATCATTTCCTAGGCAACATCTCTTCCCATTCCAATTTCCAACGACTCACGTTCCATAACAAAGAGAGAGAATGGAATGGGCCAAAGGGCACCCAGTTGTCTTTGGGCCTAAGGCAGGCCTGTAATTCACAGTCTCCCAATTTTTAGCCTGCTGCCTTAATCATTACACCAAATTAGCTCTCATAGTTGGTTAAATATGATTTAAATATGTTTAACCATGATTTTATTAACCAAACCATAGTGACTGAGCTCAACCTATTAAGAATCCATAATTTATAATGACATAAATCCACAATAAATCCAAACCAAACTAAACTATGTTTTAGTGCATATGAATCATTGATTGCTATAGCATCTGATAACCATCTATATGGCAATTGCTTCGTAATCTGTAAAGAAGAAAAATTCATTAATTTATTGTAATCTATACTACTGTAATCTACCTTCCATAGTCAGGATTTTTTTTCTGGGTATTTAGTTGAAATTTTGTCTTTTCAAACTGTCTGTTAACTTCCTACTCCTTGAGCCACAGCAAAAAAAAAGGGGTGTATTAGTTCACTTTACTATATTTATTCATACCCACCTCTTTGCAAATCCTGGAAATAGCTCATCTTTATTCGCACATTTTGATGAATATCATATTAGGGAGCCATAATTTCCTATGAGGGCTTGATTGTCAGTCTTAAATTGCCCTTACTTCCACAAAAAGTGTACCAACAGCTTAGTGAAGTGAAACAATTTTAGTATATTAAAGTTAGTTCTGCTCATCATTGAAAGTAAGTCAGTTTCCCTTAAGGTGGGAGCTTCTGAAAATATTGGGACCATAACTCCAAAAATTCTCCAGGCTTTGGACCACACACCTATATTATAAATTCTATATCAGAAATATTTTGCACTGGGTTAAGCCAGCCTTATCTCAGCTGCAAAAAACTGGGCAACTACACAATGTCAGCAAACAGTTTGAGATTGCTGCCATTGGATTGGATTTTTGCAGCTCAAAACAGGGAAGGTCTACATTAGATACTAATAACTCATAATTGTGAATCCTCTTGTAACCATGTTCTCTTCCTTTTTATTTTTGCAAAATGTTGTCAAGTTTCTTCAATTTCTGTGTAAAATGTAAACATTTTTATTATAGCCTAGATATGGATAAAGGTTAAAATTATTTATAAAGGGCTTGTTCCAACCAAGCATGTTAAGATTGCCACCCTATCATCATAAGGCAATGCACCTCTGTCTTAAGGGAAGATATGAAGATATAAGAGATAGTAAAGTTGTTGGATTAAGACTGGGGAGACTCATATTCAGTCCTGGATGTTCATGCATTACTATTGAGCTACTCACAATCTTCTAGTTTATCCTACTCACAAGGTTCTTTCTACTGAGATTAAAGTAGAAACGGGTCTACTTTGACTCCGTGAAAAGGAAAACGAACAAATGAGTAATTAAGAGGTCTCACATAGTAATAATAAGAGAGAAATACACCAAATTCAACCTAAGTATTTAGTTCATAGAATAACAGAGTTGGAAGGGACCTTGGAGGTCATCTAGTCCACCCCTGCTTGAGCAGGAGAGTCTATTACAAATATTAGCCTCTACCTAGGATCAAGCTCACGGCCACCTGATTGTGAGTCGAGAGCTCCATCTCTAGGCCATCAGAGGTGCCTGACTATGTGATGAATCTTAATAATAACATATCAAAATAATATCCTTTATAAACTCTGACTGTAGGGCACTAGAGAATACTGCTCATTCCAAACTATGTCCTTGTAGGTTTTTCCTGCTGCAGTTCAGATCACAGGTATTGGATGGAGGTGGAAGTACTTCAGCAGCTCAGGAACTTGCTGTAAGGTAAGAGAGATGTAGTTGATGATTCTGTGGATGAAAAGTTTCCAGTTTTAATAAATAGATCTTGGGGGAATATCTCACTCTATGTCAGAAATAATTCAAGATTCCCATAGTTGAAAAAAAGCAACAGAGTAGAGAGAACTTAAATAGTTATACCCTCAGAGAAAAGAAGCATTGTAAGAATAATATTGTCTGTTTGTTTTTATTAGCCTTGTTCTAGATTCATGGATGTGATAGAAAACTAAAATGTAGCACATCTATTCCATTTTGTGATACCATGAAGCTATATCCTGCAGTAAATATATAATTCAGATTTTATGCATTTGTACTTTACATGTCCCAAAAGGCATCAGGGATGATAAATATAGAAGGAGGTTGCCTCATTTTAGCTTCAGATCTTTGAGAATGATTAGACTGAAAGAGGACAATTGCCTGAACTTCATGGATTATCCATTACACTTGAGTGAAAATTGGACTCTGGTCTTTCTAGGCCAACATTTCCTTCCCTACTGTTCTACATAAAGTCCTTAGTTTTCAATTAGAAGTTGTTCGTTAAGTTTTGTCCCTTTTTTGTTTCTTAAAAATCAAGATGGGAGGCTGTAACGTCTAGAAAATAAAAAGAATCCTGAACAAAACTCAACAAGGACACATCCTCTAATGTTGGGTTGTTTGTTCCAGTTGCCTGCAATTGCTGTCGTTATATCACTAGTAAAGGAATGATGATAGTGATGATGATGTTATCCGTTCAGTTGAGTCCGACTCTTGGCAATTCTATGGGCCAGGTCTCTCCCACATCTTCTGACCTTGCACTATTTCTTTGAGTTTTTCTATGCTTTAGCTGGTGTCACTTTTAATAGTGTCCAGCCACAATGTTTTTTGACATCCTGTTTTCTTTTTACCGCTAACTCTTCCAAATATAATTGCTTTCTTCAGTGAATTCCCCCACACGACATGGCCAAAGTAAGTGAGACACACTAGTAAAGGAAGGCAGACTCCCAATCTCTATCAGTGCTCTCCTTTTTTCAACACTAGAGAAGACATGATCTAGGAGCTTTGACTTAAATCCTAAATTAGGAGTGAACATTTCCATCATGACAAAGCTGAGAGGGCATGCCTATAACCCACATACATTAATCTCCTCTCCACCCCATTATTTTCCATAAAAATCTGTTTCTGGTTACAGTTCTCTTCAAACTGTCTTAATTTCAGCAGCATAAATAAAGGAAGGATATTGTTTTTATTTGCCCTGGTAAAGAACTGAAGGCTGAAATCCATAATACTGTAAAATCATAGAGCTGAAATGGGGCATCTTTATGATTAGTCCATATCCTCAGTTCAGCAGAAGAATCCAAAGCCGAGCATCCCCCACACGTGGTTGTCCACCCTCTCCTTATGTATATCCAAGGGAGGAGCCTGATGCTACCTCAGTAATTTCTTCCACTGCTAACAGTCTCCTGTTGTCAGGAAAGCTTTTTTTTTTTTTTTTTACTTTGAATCTGAATCAGCACCAGTGATGCTATTGTACCGGTTCGGCCCGGTTCCGGTAATGCCAAAGATCAGTGGAGACCAAACCGGTTCTCTCTGAGGAGCTGCTGTTGGGCCTACCTACCATCCCGGGCTCCCATACTGACCTTTATTCCCTGCTTTTGAAGCGTAGCTGCTTTGCGCGACACAGCTGCCGTGCGTCAGCTGTTGAAGTGACAGGGAGAGTGCAGGATTGCAGGAGGTGAGTTAGAAAGCCTCTGCGCGTGTGTAAAGTGTATGCGCATGCGCATAGCACGCCAACCAAGCCACAGCCGCCGAATTGGTGGTAAACTATTTTGAAACGCACCACTGATTAGCACCATTCTGCAACTGTTTCCTACATTCCTACACTAATGAAATCTAAATCTGCACAGTATGTTCTCCATTCTGCTCCCCTGTCAGGAGCAGTTGAAGCTGAGGAAAAAACGGCACCTGAAATGTAACAGATATCATATTTATTTTTTTCTTGAAATGTTGCAGAGCCAATCTCCATCTTACCTCTTCACAACTCTGAGGCTGATAGATATTGTCTTGTATATTTGAAGTTAATATCTGTGCCTCTTTTGCTTACAGATGTTTCTTTCCATTCTGCTGTCAGGACTGGCCCTCCTGGGATCGGCGGCTTGTTTTATTTTGTCTGGTTCAGGCTTGACGGAGGGGCCACTCTGTCTCTATAATTCCACCCTCAATCATAACAAAGTGCAACAGTGGGGCTACCCATTTCTTGAAATGGACTACCATGTCTTCAACAATGGGTAAGGTGACTGAAGTTCATCTTACAATATTGCTTAGCACATATTATTTTGCTTAAATAATTCAGACTTGCAGATAGCCTGTTGGTAGGTTCAGAAAACCATTCCTTGTAAAAGTGTGCTTTGTGTGAACACTTTGTGTATACTTGCTTGAAGAGACAGAATAACTATATATGAACTCAGGTTTTCAGATAAAATCCTCTACATATAGAGTTTCGCATTAGAAATGGGTCATGCTTTTTATTAAAAATAAGTGATAAATACTTAAATAGAAAATCTGCATGGGACAGTTGACTTCAATCTAGCACTATTTAAAATTTAGTATTCCCCAAAATTTTAGCCATATCAGAGGTACTCTTGAAGTGGTAGCCATAATACAACTGGAGGGTACAAGTGGGGACAAGGCTAAGGCTGAGGGTCAGTTGAACTGGAATATGGAAAAAGGAAAAAGATTTTAAGAGCATTTAAAAGTACCCCAAATAAAAACAGTGAATCCGTGCTACCATTGTTATTACATTTGGTTAAAATTTATTGTTCCAAGCCTACTAAGTCAATGCAGAGAGATATCTATGAGGCAATGCAATTAGGAAGGAACAGATTAGATGACAATAGAAGTAGTTAAAACGCTGGATATTTAATAGGATAATAAAGTTTTAGTTAATATTTAGAACTATATACAGAAAAAATACTATTAATTGAGGACTCCCCCCCCCCAACCGTAACTCTGCTTTAGAAAAAAGTCTACAACTTACTTAAAATCTGCTTCTTTTAAGGGCTCAGAATTACCTGTATGATCCTTCCCTTTGGAATTCAGTTTGCATCAAGCCACAGAATATTGTTGTCTGGAATGTGTATTTCTTCTCTTCCCTCCTAGTCATCAGCACGGTTGAAATGATCCTGTCTGCTCTCCAAATTATCAATGGCTGTTTTGGATGTGTCTGTGGCTTATGTGAACAGAAGAAATAGGTTTCGGAAGTGTTTTTAACCTTCAGTTCATTTGTACAGATCAGATTACAAAGATATTGTGCTAACTTGATTTACAACTATATCTTTTGTCACTGTAGCTTGCACAGCTGGTTCTTGCATAGTCATGTAAGAACAGAGATGATGTTGACCCCCCCACCCCAACAGTGATCTCCCATTACCAACCCTCCAGGGTATGACAGAAGAATTAATAGAACTAAGCAGTCACTATCAGGCCATTGAGACTGAAACTGCTATGACTATAGACGTTCTCAAGAGCTAGAGAGCTAGGAAGCTGACTTTGATATAATGATCGTAATGATTTTATAATTAGTGATATGGTACTGTGGTGTATATTTATACACATATTTATTCGTGTTTCTGTTTACAAGAAATCCTTAACTGTTGTGCTAAATGTTTTTTTAATCCTAAAATTCCTCTTGTTTATGTGAGTGAATGAGATGTAAGCCAGAAAGTACTGTGATTTTTCTGAGATAAAGAACAGTACAGTACAGATAGGAAGCCTGAATGGAAAATACTCACTCCAAATTCAGTTTAAGGCAGATCCTTTGATTTTAAGGTCTACTTTCTACCTCATAGATGGTCCCCAATCTCTAGGTCACAACCTGGGGAACAACTTTGACCTGAATTCTAGTTATTTTTGCCCAAACTAGCAAATAAAAAGATGTGGTGACCAAGACCATTAATCTGAGAAGTTTAGAAGTTTCACTTTTTAAAACAGGAATGGGCAACTCAGAATCCTCTAGCTATTTCAAGTATTAAAACCCAAGCTGGAATAGCTAATGTCACACATTGGGAGAGACATAGTCCAAAATATATTTTATTACCAAACATGGTAAAAAATTCCCAAAGAAACGAGGTAAGTATGGTACAATATGTTAAACTTTCATGCCTGATATTTGAATAGTACCTTCATATATATATATATATATGTGCATGCTTGGGATATGGGAAACTAAGCAGTACATCTGTCAATACTCTGATGAAGCAGAGGGCTAAATAGTCCCAGTTGCCATTTCCTTTCTAATCCTTTATCTCTCATCACCCCATCCACCCCATAGCAAACTTAGAAACCACTGGAAAGCATGAAGAGTCAAAACTGGCAAGAGAGGCTACCATGTTTTTCTTTCATTTGAATGCTTAAAAAAAATACAGTGGAAAGAGACCTTCAGTTGGTGCCTTGGCAGCACATACTCCCTAATCCTTCAATATTTTATATACTGAATAGTCCGAAAACTAAGGGTATTTTAAAAGCTACTCTTTCAACATTTGCAAGAGCATGTTTTTGTCAGAAAGAGAAAAGCATCGGGATATGACACAGCAAACTTTGCCCTTTTGTACCTGTGTGTGGTATCACAACACACACACACACACACAAAGGGGCTGGCTTGCATCATGATATCATGACACTGCTTTCATCATTCTGCCCCAATCCCTCTTGCTGTGCCAGCTATCCCTTCAGGCCTACTGAAATTGTACAGAAGTTATTAGATACTGTAACTATATTCATAGCCTTCTAAAATATTTACTGGCATTGCAGTAGTCGAAAAGAAATTCTGCTAGAGAGCAAGGATGACCTACACCAGTGGATTTCAACCTTGGTAGCTTTAGATATATAGACCAGGGGTCCCCAACCACCGGTCCATGGACCGTGCACCGTCCGTGGAACAAGTCCTACCGGGCGCTGGTTAAATATGCCGCCATCTTTTTGATGAAAAAGTGCTTCTGGTGAGCTTTTCCGGTAGAAAGCTCACCGGAAGCACTTCTTCATCAAAAAAGATGGCGGCGCCAGCTAATGCCGGTACCAGGCCGCGCCATAAAAAGGTTGGGGATACCGGGCCGCGGCATAAGAAAGGTTGGGGATCACTGATATAGACAACTCCCAGAATTCCCTAGCCAGCACTGTTCTCTGGGGAATTCTTGAAGTTGAGGTTGATACATCTGAAAGATTCCAAGGATGGTATATATTGGCCTACACTATGTGATCTTGGGTTTCATGCATTCAGAGTCATGTATATGAGATGAGTGGCTACCCTTCCCCTAGAAGACTAGATTGAGAAGAATGTTATCATTTTCAAGAGAAAACACTACTTTGAACTGCATAATCTATTTTTCTTCCTCCACGTTTTTCAAATTGCATCAAAAGTGTTGTTCACATTATGGCTAGACTTTGTTTTTATTGATTGTCTCCATAATAGCTGCTTAATGGAAATAATAGCTTTTTTTAATGGAAACTGCTGAAAACCTATGTGCTTAAATACCAAATAAAGATATTTATTTTTCCAACATTTCTTCAAAAATATTTTTCCCATAAATAAGTGTGTGACTCAAACTTCTCCGGGTGCATTATTCAATGTCAGTACTGCTCACTCATTCTTTATATTTAAGAAGCCAGAAACCTTTTTCCAGAGTAGATAATTGTTAATTGGCAACTTTTCTTTTCTTTTAAAAACATCCTTGTTAATTGTGATATAAGCCTTTCAAAGAAGGGCTGACAACTTCACTGTAGGCATAGAAATATGCAGAGGATATGCAAAACCAATAGCAAGTTATTTCTCTTTGAGGGAAATAACTCTACTTAGACCCTGAACAGAAGACACGGGAAATACACATCTATATAGGAGAACTCTGCATCAGCTGTTCTCATTCCTATAGGGCATTTAGCAATAGCATTTAGACTTATATACTGCTTCACAGTGCTTTACAACCCTGTCTAACTCCAATTATCCTCCTTGGAATAGCCATACAGCAGAAAGTGTAGCCCTAAAGCACACACTTGCCTTCCATTCTTGAAGTGGGAGAATATGATGTGGTAGTGGAGGGGATTGCACCTCTTTCTTTGGCTCCAAAGGACTTGGAAGGAAATGATGAGAAAAGGAGCATCAGTCCTCTTCCTTCCCCCAAGTCACCTAATCTCAGAGAGTCCTGCTGCCCCCAATTTCTGATCACTCAAACAGCAACCCTGTTGCTGCCCTGCAGAAATCAGTCAGATTTGGGATTTCATGAGCTGGATCTACAGCAATCACCATCTCAAAATGGCACACAAGGGCTGAAAGAGAAACCCAAAGTTACACTATATATACTTAGCACAAGAGATACCAACCTTATGGAAGGCCTACATATGATCTTTCATGAGGTCAATATTTTCTGACAAGCAACATACACCCAAAGAAAAGACCAGCTGTGCCAAAGGGGAGCCTCATGTCTCTGGATCCAGAGTCCTCCAGTCAGAGGGAAAGGAGCAGCACTATAGTCAGAGTGCCAAGTGGAACCCAGTAATTCAGCCACCTCCAGAGGTTGTTCTTTGGTGCATGCTAGAAAGTTCAGATGAGAGTTGTCCTGTATTCTGAAGGAAGAAAAAAAAGCAGCTTTCCCGATGGTCCATCTTGACTAGGTTCTGCTGTCCCAGAAGACTGTAAATGAGATGAGGGCTCTGCTGTGAAGATATGTGCCAACCGCAACCGCAACGTTAATGAGTATCTGTGAGCTGGGCAAAGAGCCCATAAATATTGACCTGCAAGGGATGTGACTACTACAGAATAGAATGGGCATGGCAAAAATAATAATAATGGGGTTGGGGTGGAAAGGAGGTTTGCACAAAATAAATGCATTTAAATATTCTATCATTATGCTATCTCATTATTTGCTTAGTACTAGTATGTAATAGAGATAAATGGACGCTCACATATTACCCACTAATAGTAAATCTTAGAGTAATATATGAAACTAATCATACCCTGAAATTACATACTTCACCACATCCAGCCATCAATAGTTCTGGAGATAACCTGGTGAAACTGACTAGGTGGTTTGGAGTTTTTTTTGTCACTAGTTACTGCACACTAGCTGTAGAGCACAATCAGTTCTGCCTCTAATAAGAATCAGGTATATAGACAAAAACACTCATACAAGGAAATGTCAAACAGTTCAATTTTGCTTCACTTGGCCCTTGAGAATATTTATTCAGGATTGTCCACAGAATGTAGTCAAAAACATCAAGATGATGGTTATAGCACTACAATCAAAACTACACTTGTGTTTTATGTGTGTCATGGCATTTCCCACCATATTTCATGCCAGGCAATGTTGTTGCCTCAATCTGTATTATTATAATATGGTTACAAACCCCTTCATACCCTTTACATTAGACATTATGGACTGCATGCTGCTCTGGATAGCTAGTAATACAGCCCTACAAGCTCATAAACTTTTAATATTATAATGTGATTTATATATGTTATATTTTATATGCAACACAAGATAGCTCCTCCTCACTCAGTGCATCCCAGGCAAGCCAAAAGTTTGGACACCCATGCTTTACATGCTCCATTGAAGTGAATGTGCCCTAATATTTGTAGAGAAAATACAAAGGAGATGCTGGACTTAAGCATGGGTGGTGTCTGCTGTCTTAAGACTGTTAAGTGCCGGGGAAATCAGGAGATTCTGGCAGTTCAAATGAGTATAAAGTTTTATTGCAAGTTTAAAACAGGGGTGGGATCCTGTCGGCATAACAATCGGTTTGGTGAGCACGCGCTTTGTGCATGCACACACATGCGCAGTACTTACAAAACAACTTCTCCTGCCAGCAATCACCGTCTCCTGCTGACGCGCGGCATTCAGCTGTGCTGCGCTAAGCAACTAAGGTAAGAATGAAGGACAGCTAGAGTTCAGGTGAATGGGTGGGCCCAAACGAAGAAAATAACATTTTATTTGAAGAGAACTGGTTTGGAGCTATCAGTTCTATAGAACCAGGCCGAACTGGTAGAATCCCACCCCAGGTTTAAGCTCTCTACAAGAATTTGAGCTACTAGTGGTTAAAGGCAATGAGTGGGAATTACGAAGGCATTCAAGGAGGGTCACACTTAGATCTCTTGTGGGTGCGAAGTTTGACCTCTCCTTCGAACTCAGCCTGGTCATCTCCTACAGAACCATTAAAAAAATGTAAATGATAAGGCAAGGCTAATCCTGCTCAGTTCTGGCCAGCATGGCAGATGCCTTTAACAGATTGGCTTGAATGATATAGTTTCCCTTCTATGGGGATGGAGGGGTAATGGATATTATTCTCCTTAATAACAGAATAACAGAGTTGGAAGGAAAGGCTTCTAGTACAACTCACTGCTTGGGCAGAAAACCTTGTATCATTCCAGACAAATGATAGTCCAATCTCTTCTTTGAAACCTCCAGTGATGGAGTACCCACAATTTCTGGAAATAAGCTGTTCCACTGATTGTTCTCTACTCTAACCCTTCTCTAACTTAAAGTCACGTAGTGTAGTGAAATGCATTTATTTGTATATGGAAGAAAAACATGACACTATGTTTTGGTGTAAAGATAATGATGATGATGATGATGATGATGATGATGATGATGATGATGATGATGATGATTGATGATGATATGATGATGATGATGATGATGATGGAGGAACCCAATTTTGGAACATAACACCCCGGATATCACGATTGTAGAGTTGAAAAAAGGGTGGATCATCGACATTGCCATACCTGGTGACAGCAGAATCGATGAGAAACAACTTGAAAAAGTCACCAGATATCAGGACTTGAGAATCGAACTGCAGAGACTCTGGCATAAACCAGTGCAGGTGGTTCCAGTGGTACTCGGCACACTGGGTGCTGTGCCTAAAGACCTAGGAAAGCACTTAAAAACAATTGGCGCTGACAAGATCACTGTTGGTCAACTGCAGAAGGCCACCTTACTGGGTTCTGCTCGCATAATCCGCCGATACATCATGCAGTCTTAAACACTTGGGAAGTGTTCGACTAGTGATTTGTAATACGAAACCCAGCATAGTTATCTCGTTTGGTGTGTATATTGTCATTTTTGTATATAATAATAATAATAATAATAATAATAATAATAATAATAATAATAATAATAATAATAATAATAATAATAACAACCCCACAACTTTAGAGAGGAAAGGAAAGGAAACCAGAAACTGGAAATAATCAGAATTTATTTACTGCAAATAAATGTACCCCTTCTTCCATTTAGTAGGGTGTTTTAGCCAGCAGGTGGCAAACCCAAGCTAGCATCCTTAAACATATTCTGGAATATTTCTATAAATAACCTAAGCTGTCAGTCTCTTCACAAGGCCAAAGCAGACGTGACTTTGTAATTACATGCATCTTGCATTAATTTATCTGAATTTTGCAATCCAATTCTACTCTGCACATAATATATACACAATTGTATTCAAAATATATTTCCCAATGGTTATATTAGGATGAATGAGACCTAAAAGTATCCTTCAGTTTAAAAGATGGCACACTTTTCCCCCTTTCTCTTTCTACCCTTTGAGGATTGCTCCTGACTGAGAGAAGAAGTTATTAGAGGAATGTTCTGAAGAACTTCATGCAATGTAAACATGCTAAAGGATATTTGCTCGTATGGGGATTGCATCCCATTCTCATACAGACAGGCAAATGCTGGGATCCCAGTTGCTGAGAACTCTGAGTAAGGCAACTCAATGTAGGCCAAGTCTGAGTAAGCACTGGGCCCTTCATAAATAATCCAGGGTTTAGACCAGCTGTCAACATCTCTAGGAAATATGTTGAGGTATATTCCCAGGTTGTCTCGGGATCTGGAGCTTGTTGGGTGGGAGTACAGAGCCCATGTTGGGATTTCAAAATATGTATCTGATTTGGAAACTGTTTTAGCACTGTTGTGATCTTGATGTGTACATGTCATATTCCAAGACATGGGACTAACAGCACTACTGAGATGGCCACCAGAAGTTGCAGCTGATATAAACCTTTCCAGCTGCTGGTGGCATAAATAGTGATTGCGCTGAGAAGTAGTAAGCTGTGCTGGACAAAAATTGGACCTCTCACATATCACATGTTGCAATGAGAGGCCTGGCCCTTTAACAGGGCATGCTTTCCTCTGGGACACTTGGATGCCATGATGCATGCAGTAAAGTGGAGCTGGGAATCCAATGATACTTCCATGACAACCATGAGGAGGCTCAACAAGTTGAGGTACCAGCTGCCCTGAATGGAATACTGCCCCATCATCTGTGCTGAGTGCCTGAACCCGGAAGCCCAAAGGACTCCTAGCATTGCACAGGAGCACATGGCTTCCATCCTCCTCATCCACTGACAACATTTGGCACTCAAGAGTCTTCAGATTGGGGACAAACTCACCAAAGAACCAGCTCTGCCCATGATCATCACTGTAGAAAGCAAATGCATGTGGGGTTGTTTTGCAGAGTTTTCCAAAGCATTTTTTGCAGTCAATATAATACGTATAGGCAGGCAAGAGCAGACGGCCTGACTTGAGCTGAATGCCATGTCCAGGGCCAAGGGCAAAAGTAGCCCAGTCTAGAAGGAAGGCAGACATAAAATTAAGAGACTTGTGACATTTCGATGATAGACAAATAATGGCGAAGAATTCATAAGCAAAATTCAACAGTCATATTTTACCTGATAAATCACACATTTCAGAGGCCAAGAACCACATTTAAGATTGTTGTTTTTTCTCTTGCAGAGTGGGGATCCGAAGGTTATAATGGGCAGGTTAATGTCAAGCTGTATTTGCAATTTTACAAAATGTGTGGGCCTGCCTTGTGCATGCGGATCTTTCAATGTTTTACTTTCAACTGTTTTACTTCTCAAATTTTGCTAAAGCTATTTCAGCACCCACATGACCACTTGTATTCATACGCATGTTGTTTCCTGCTTCAAATTGGCAAATTAAGTTATCACTGAATTTATAGTATAGTTAGAAAGGGTTCTAGTGAGTTGCAGAAAAGCAGTTTGGGGGCACTGTGTGATCCTGAAGCTAAAGGCTGCACACTTTCAGATGTGCTTCAGATTGGACACTGCATTCCATGATAATTTTAACTGGCCGATGGGTCATTTATAAAGAGACAAAAGGGAAGAGTTGTGAACAGAAAAGTCAGGAAACACTGATATACAATAAGATGACAAAAAACCTCTAGAGATCTGCTTTGAAATTCTTTCTGGCTCCTTAATGTCCACTCTGGGTCATATTCTCTGGAGTAAAGGGGGATAATAACAGAGAAGATGGAACACAACTGCCTCTCCTGTAAGTATTTATTGGGAGAATTCTTTCTGGAGTTTTGGAGATCTTTGTGGTTCCTAGCCTTTCTTCCATTTTCTTCCACTTTCTTCCACTATCACCAAATACGGTCCCGCTCTGTTCTGCTTTCAGAGAATTAGCTTGCTATTTGGCAGAGATGGACAGGCTCCCAATTTTCCTTACCCAGTTGTTTCCAACATTCTTTTGATTTAAAAAACGAAAAATGACAGTTTGTGATAATTATATATCCAGTATGTATAATGAGCAGAACAATGACATCCTTATCTTAACTGTGACCTGGTTAATCCATTCTGTCCAAGGGGACAGAAACTCTTTCCTTGATGCAAGCCTAAAAGAAGGTAACTAAAATCTTGATAAAGTCTAACAATAAAAGTATGAGTGCAACAAGAGTCTTTAATATTTTTGTTGTTCTTTGATACCCCATCTCATCTTTGCTCTTGTGCTCTCTCTTTTTTGTAGGTACTATTAAATATCTGTACCTTGGATGGACATGCCAATAACTTCCTCAGTGAGATCAGTCACATGGCTCCAGCTGATGCCCTGGTTGGAACTAAACACATAGCAGAGGCGAGCAGCATTTTGACCTGTGACAATTTGGAAGACTTCAGAAGTCCTGCCCAACACAGCAATGAAAAATAGGAACACCATGCCAGTGACTTCATCATAGATGGGGCAAGGGTTCATAGATCGATGGTGCATCAGAGTTGCTGTTTCAATGGTTTGCATATCTTCCCACTGGCAAAAAAAAAGACACCCAAAGAACTTTAGAACCCCAGATTTAACTTCTTGTTTAGCTAGAACTTTTATGTTGCTTATTTTGAGATGAGACCCCATTAACTTGTAATTTTGCTATCTCCTATTTAACATTCACAGTTGGTGAGTTCAAGTAAGGTAAGGAGACTCAAGATTATCTAAATAATATTTATTTTAGGTAAAATTTCAAATGTATATTAAAACCCATCCAATAAGTGCCTTTTCCTCATCTAAGAATAACTATGCATGTTAATAATTAGGTTATTACCTATGATTTGCAGAACTATTTGTGATAAACAGAGTAATGTTGCTGTCAAAATATCACGTAATTGATTGCGACCAGGAGAATATGTTTAACTTCCTGGGTCAAGCATTTTTTGTCTCCACTGGTTTTTTCCAGAAGAACATAAACATATTCTGTACATGCTTTTTACTAACTTATTAGACAGAAATATCATCCTTGAAGAACAGCGATTCTATTCCCCTTTGCTTATAAGCCTAAAAGCTTCATCTTCCAAATAGTAAGCCAGATAAATACACCTCTAAGCATGCTGAGGGATCAACCATCACTGAATAATGGCTCAACAGTTGATGGGATGTACTGGAACAGCCTCCTTTGTCCTCCTGACATCAACAACAACAACAAAAAAGCACCTGACAGGGTGTTTAAGTTAACGCACATGGAGGAGAATGAGATAGTAAGCTCTTTTAAGAATGAACAAAACAAAACATTCATCCAGTAACTCTGACTGTAGACCATTTACCAATGAGGAGAAGGAGACTGAAATAATAATAGTCTGCTTAAATGCATGATTTCCCAAATACAGGTGGCCCTCGGCTTAAAACGGTTCACTTAGTGACTGTTCAAAGTGCCAATAGCAGTGAAAAAATTGACTTACGACCGTTTTTCACAGAGCCATTGCAACCTCCCCATGGTTACATGATCAAAATTCACACGCTTGGCAACTGATTCACATTTATGATGCCTGCAGCATCTCAGGGTCCTGTGATCCCCCTATATTGTAAACTTCTGGCAAGCAAAGTCAATAGGGAAACCACATTCACTTATCAACTGTGTTATTAACTTAACAACTGCAGTGATTCACTTAACAGCTGTAGCAAGAAAGGTCATAAAATGGGATAGATACACTTAACAAATGTTTCACTTAGCAACAGAAATCTTGGGCTCAATTATGGCTGCAAGTCGAGGACTACTTGTACAGTTTTTGCTTAAATGCACGGTTTTGTCAATACAATTTTGCAGCAGTTCAATCTTTTGGGAAGGGTGAGATTTTGGCCATCTTTTAATTATTTTTCGAAGCGCCTCCCATTGTACCTGGCACAAGGTTGTTCAAGTGGCAAAAGATGACCAAGTGCAGGATGTGAAAGCATGTAATAACTAGCCATTGCGTATATGGACTGGCTCTATTATCAAGCAATGAATGCTGACTATTATAGTTCTTTCCAGCTGGGTTTCTCCATGTAGGCTGGGACCAAGTCCTAGATCAGGGCTGTCAAACTCACGTCGTCACGGCGGCGTCACGTGATGTATCAGGACTTTCCCCCCCCGCTTTGCTAAACCAGGCGTGGGCGTGGCCAGCGCGTGACGCATCCGGTCCGTGGGCCGGAGTTTGACAGCCTTGTCCTACATTCTCCCCTTGTCATCCCAGCACAGCAACAGATTAGTGAAGTGGCAGTATGGAGTCAGTATGGAGTATGGAGTCAGGTATTCGTAAGAGACACCTTCCTGCTTTTGTCCCTAATATCTAGTCCTGCTATCCAAGTTTTGGGGAAGCTGTTTTGGCTTTGTCTTACCTGCATGGCGTTCATGTAGAAAGTACCCCTTCTTAGCACCAGTAAATTGGCATCGGCATCATCCACGCTAAGCCGCTGTTCTGCAAAAGCCAAGAGCTTGGCTACAGATGGGATATAGAGTAATGCTGGCACTCGGTAAGTCATTCCACTTATTTCCTTTTCAAATAAGACAGTTCTGCCAGGAAAATGGCGAGTGCCCATTGCAGCTACAATTCAAGAAGAATATCCAAAGCACTGAGCAGAGAATTTGGATGCCAGGTGTATCTACTTTGCAGACTCCAACTATCTTAATAATCATCCAATCCATGAATACATTTTGACTGTAACTAGAGAGACTCTGATCAAACATGCAGGGGGAAGGACATCCTTTCATTCATCACTGATTACATTAAAAATAGGTTTGGTAAGTAACAATGGCACTCACATATATCACATACATCACTATAATCAGTTAGTGCTACTGGAAGATTGAACAGGATGGATTAATTGATTTAAGGGTTTCCAGAAATGTTCTTAATAGTCATTGGCAAAGCATGCCATGCACATATTTTATTTAAGCAAATATCTGAAAAGAAAATGAGCTGTTATAGCAAGAAATATTAATGTATACCTTAATGTCTCTCCACTTATAAGTTAAGGATAGTATTATTACTACAATATTAGTCATGGAGGGGAGAAAGAAAAGGAAGCATTGTAAGCTCTGGAAAATCCCTCAGGTAGAAATGCTTCTGTCAATCTGCATGAATCATGAATGTTGATCTTAAGAATATTCATTCTATCTATACTTTGATAAATAAATTCAAGGATTACAATAATTCATCTCCCATGACCTTCCCAAAGAAATGAAATTTGGAGACCTTTTAGATTGTACACTGTTTTATGGGTTCTTGAGGGAAACAGACCAAGAATATGAGCACCAGGTATAGGCAATCTGACAACTTTCATATGCTTTGAACCAGAACTTCTATAATCTGTGGATGGGGGCCGGCTTAGCCAGAAGTGATGAGAAATTAATTCCAAAAATACCAGATGGGCACTGGATGCACTGTGACTCCATGCAGCATTCTCTCCCCATCCCACCCCACAAAGGAAGGGAATATTGTATAGGAAAATGAAACAGAAGAGTCAAATGAAAATTACAGAGACAAAATACGAAGTAAAAAGAGAAGAGACATAGGGAAACTGACAGATCAAAGAGAGCATGAGACTACAAACCTTGTTCTTTTTCTGGCTGTGCACTATCTCTGTTACCACTAAACCCACTAGTTGTTCTTTAGATGGATCGGTAGTCATTTGAATTACATCTGTACTCATGTACAAAAGCTGCTTTCTGACCAATACAGCCTCAGCACTTTCCTCTGTTTAGTGACACCTTGTTTGTTGTGTTTTAACTCTCAAGCCCCCTCTCCCACCCTGCCTTTTCCTCTCCCTTTGATTCAATGACCTTACTAGATGTTACAGACAAAGCCCTGAGGCAGTATTTAGTAGCTTGATCAGCAATGTCAGACAAAGACTTCATTGTCAAGAGTTCAATGAGGATAGAACCAGCATTTTCCATGAATAAGTATTAATGTCTATAATATCCCTATTTTACTTATTTACTTATTGAGACACTGGTTTCCAGACCATATTTACATAATTGAAACATAATTTGGTAGAAAATTTCATAATTGGAAGTGAATTTTGGGTGATCATGAACAAAGATATTCCACTCTCTAATTTTCAAAAAACAAGAGATTGTGACACTCCCAGTATCTGTATGATTGATCTGTGATGTAACTCTGTTTATCCGTTTTCACTTAATTATAATACAAATATACCTGGCATCAACTTTTTTCTGCATGGTCTCCAGCATATTGTCCTACTGACATATGAGTACTGTCCTACTCAACCCATGTATAAGACAAGCTGAAGATGCCCTTAACTATACTACTATGAAGCTACTATTGAACTAGCATACTCAAATAGTAAGCTATATGAATTTTGATGTCTTTAGCTGCTCTTTCCATCAGCAGGTGACCCATAGTAGATAAAGTCAGCTTGGCATCTATTAGCCATTTAGGGATTATGTAATCATGTTTCCTTTTGTATGGGCTCTAGGCAGTCTCCTATACTACAATTCTGTTTTTTCACAAAAAATACTGAGTATTATATAAATTAGGAAATAACTGGTTCCAACATTATTTTGTCATGTTAGCTTTTCAAAATGATAAATATCAAAATAGCTAATAATCAGGATGTGCTAATGGAAGGGTATCTTCCTACTTCTCTTGCATTTTAGTGTTACAGAGTAGTTTGTGACGTGTATATAAACACAAATGATAAAACATACATGTGAGGTTTCAAATATCATTGACTGTTTCTATAGTTACACTATCTTGCCTTATAGTATATAGTGTATAATATATAGTATAAGCTATGTGCTATCATCTATGACATATCACTTTGTTGTTTGTATGTATACTGAGAAATTATGCACTAGAGACAAATTCCTTGGGTGTCCAATCACACCTGGCCAATAAAAAGTTCTATTGTATTCTGTGCTGTGCTGTGCTGTGCTGTGCTGCGCTGCGCTATATAGCTATAGCAATTAACAGAATTAGGAACACAATGAGTACTATTCTGTAATGATTAATGTGTGTCACTAAACACTATGTAGACTTAATGCATTCATTTATACATGTTAAACATCCAGAATTATCTCAGAGATAAAAGAGATTCCATTGTAGTTCATACTAAAATTATTTTAAGCTATATCCTCCTCATTACAACAGCTGGAAAATTAAAACAGACTATACAAACAAATAATAATTTGCCCTGAATTGTGTAAAGATTTTTGGCAAAACTTGTAAATTATATGTTGTGTTATTTGGCCAGAAATTAAACATGGATCTAGTAATCTACCCTGAGATACCCCATACAATTGTTGTTTCACAATTAGAAATGATTCAACATGCTTACCTAAAGACACCCTTCCTTGGGTGTATTAAATCCAATGCCAAGTACTTGTACCACTGCCAATCCATGGATGGACATAGTATGACATAGAAAATTATTTTTACCATCAATACAGCTTTTGCTAAATGAATCTTCTTCTGTGACCTGAAATTCCCAGCCTGGGTTTTTTAGTCTGTTTCAGTAACCAGCAAACAGGACAATATTTACCACATGCTTTATTCCACCTTTCTGATCATCTACCATATTCATCCCAATCGTCATGCAAATCAATGTATAGCCAGACTACATGATCAGAGACTATTGTCTTCACCTTATAAAAGGGCAAATGTGGTAGGAAAAGAAAACATTTTGCTAAACTCAGCCTATTGCTTGCTGAAGCACAATGCTCAACTCATAGAAATGTAATTTTGATCTGTAAATATCACAAGTGGTTGTATTTTTGGCACTAGTGCTCCAAACTGCATGTCTTCTATTCTGGATCCTGTTTTCAGAGTTTTAATACACATGTTATAATCTAGTAGGTAGGGATTAGATAGACCTCAATTTACAACAGTTAATTTACTCACTGTTCAAAGTTCCAGTAGAACTGAAAAAAGATACTTATGAACATTTCTTAATCCTTATAAGTGTTGCAGTTCCCCATGGTCACTGATGAAAATTCAGATGCTTGGCAACTTCCCTTCCATCAAGGACCTGTATACCGCACAAGTCAAAAAGAGGGCTGTGAAAATATTTATAGACCCCTCTCATCCTGGACACAAACTATTTCAACTCCTTCCCTCAAAACAACGCAACAGAGCACTACGAACTAGAACAACTAGACACAAGAACAGTTTTTTTCCGAACGCCATCACTCTGCTAAACAAATAATTCCCTCAACACTGTCCAACTATTTACAAAGTCTGCACTATCCTGTTTCTCCAACAATACGGCCTCCCCCAATAGAAAGTCCCAGCATGTTTTATAGGCATGAAATGAAATTAAGCCCCTCCCTCCAAATTAAGGCCTATATTAAAACATGCAAAATGGGGGGAATGGCGGTGGTGGGGCTTGCCGTTAGGAAGTACTTTTGTTGCACACCCGGATATGGTGCTGCCTGCGTTGACCCCGATATGAAGTGCCCCACCAACGCCAAGGTCAACATCCGAGCCATCGCCCGCCCACCCGTCCAAAGATGCAAGGGGGGGGGGAAAATTAAGTCACCCCTGAAAAGACAGCCTAGCCATTTTTTCGGGGCTCAAAAAAAAATAAGACCCGGACTTATTATATGAGAAACACGGTAGTATTACTATTAATCTTCTCATCATTCCTTATTACCCATCCCCTCCCACTTGTGACTGTATGACTAACATTGTCGCTTGTATCTTTATAATTTATATTGAGTGTTTCCTAGTATGATTCGATTGCTTATTGACTATTGACTATTATTAAGTGTATGTACCTTTGCTGTACCTTGACCCTTGATGAATGTATCTTTTCTTTTATGTATACTGACAGCATTTGCACCAAGACAAATTCCTTGTGTGTCCAATTTACACTTGGCCAATAAAAGAATTCTTCTTCTTCCTCTTCCTCTTCTTCTAAAAAAGAAAATTGACTCATATTTGTGATGGTTGCAGTGACCTGGGGCATATGATCATCTTTTGCAGTGGTGGGTTTCAATTTTTCTTACCACTGTTTCTATGAATGTGGCTTGATAGGCATGCTTTGCGTGTGCGCAGAGGGTTTGCTACTAACTTTCTCCTGCAATCCTGCACTCTCCCTGTGTCTTCAACAGCTGGCGCGCGGCAATCCGCTGCACTGCGCAAAACAGATGAGCTTCAAAACCAGGAAATAATGATTAGTATAGAGGCAGGGCAGGTGTGCGGGCCAGCAGCTGATCATCAGAGTGAACCAATTTACTCACAGATGATCCTCAGAGCTACCAGTTCAGCCAAACTTTTGCTGGTCTACTAATTTAGTCACTATGTTGAAGAATGAAATAAGATTGATTTGGCATGATATCTGATTCTATCTCCAAATATGTCAATGACAGATGTGGAGTAAATTTTGTCTGACAAGAAAAGGTACTCAAAAGGGAACTACAAATAATAGGCCAAAAGATTGATTTGGAAAAAGGCACTTTACTAATATCTAAAGAAAACTGGCATAAAATGACAAAAATTAAAGGGGAAGTGCAAATGACAAACCAAAAGAATGTAGATCCAAAAAGAAAACATTTCTTATTAGATCTACATTCTTTTAGTTTGTCATTTGCACTTCCCCTTTAATTTTTGTCATTTTCTGCCAGTTTTCTTTAAATATTAGTAAAGTGCCTTTTTTCCAAATCAAACTTTTTTTCTTTAAATTAGATATAATCTGCTTACAGGAAGTCCACATTAAAAAACAACATGCACAAGTTTTGAATTGTCCTAGAATTGGGAACTTATACACTTCATTGGCACAACAAAACAAGAGAGGAGTAATTTTATATATCAAAGAATACAATTAAAGCTAAATCAATCTTTACAGATGAAGAAGGGAGAATATTGATGGTGGAAATAACAAACAACAACTTACAGATGCTCTTAATAGCAATATATGCACCAAATGATAAACAAGAAGAATTTTACAAGAAATTATATAAAAAGATAATTGAACTGGAACATGATAATATATGCATTCTTGGAGATATTAATGCTATAGTAGATACAGAATTGGACTACAAAACACAGAAAGGAAATAAAAAAAATAGAAAGACATTGCCAAAATCTTTCTTTAAGATGGCAGAGGAACTGAGTATTAAAGACATATGGAGAGAATTGAATAGCAAGAATAGACAATATACATTCTACTCTAATAGACACTTATCATGGTCAAGAATAGATATGATTTGGATGTTAATGGATTTAATCTCTAATATACAAGAAATAAACATTGAAACAAGTACTTGGGCGGACCATAATCCAATATGGGTCAGATGGAAGGGACAAAAGAAAAGGTCAAGATGGATTTTGAATAATTCAATTTTGAAGGAAAAAGAATTTACCAATAACATGGAAAAAGAATTGGCTTTCTTTTTCAAAGAAAATAAAAAGGAGGAAACTTCATTACAAAATGTATGGGACACTAGCGTGATTATAACTTATACAAGAAAAAGGAACATAAAAAGAGACAACACAACAGATTCTAGAAGAGGACTATAAGAAATTGGAAAAAAAATTCTCATCCATTTTAGACTTTGTAAGAAGGATTTGTTGCTCTAGTAGATCTTGGTTCTCCTTGTTCTCTGGGTACACCACCTACGGCTCCTTCCTCTTTTTCAATTACTGCTGTACATTCCTCTTGAAATTCAGTTAATGACTCTTCTTTTCTTGTATCTTCCTCCCTTCCTCTAAAATATTCCAGATAGAATAACTCCACTTTTTCAACTGTATCAATTCTGTGTCTTTGTTCCTTCCAGGTAAACATGAGGCCTTCGGGTATCAGCCATCTATAATTTATTCCTCACTTAAGTAACTCCTTAGTCAAAAATAAATATTCTCTTCTTATCTCTCTCACTCTTCTCGGTACCTTTTCAGTACCACTATTTCTTTATCTTTGTACTTTAGTGTTTTTTCTCTTGCCGCCTGCAGTATTTGTGATTTTATTATTTTCTTAGTAAATCTGACATGAACTTATCTTGGCAGTTTATTTCTCATCGCATATCTTGTATAAACACGAAAAACCTCATCCATTTCATCCATCATCTTCTATTTAGTTACCTCTAATGCTTCTGCCAGGATTTCTGTCATCATTTCAGCAAGGTTTTCACCCTTTTCTTCTTGTATATTTTGAAATCTAAGATAGAATTCTGATCTATCAATTTCCCATCCCAATGATTGCAAAGATCTGCCCTTATCTCTTTCCACTTCACTCAATTGGGTATCCATATCTCCCTCCAATCTTCTTATCTCTTTGTACATCTTGTTCTTCAATTTTCTTAATTCTGTCCTCATATTGCATCATCATCTGTTGAATATTTTCTATTTTTTCATCCGTCTTTTCTGTTCTTTGCTCAATATTCTCTATTCTCTTTTCAATATTATCTGTTTTTACTTGTATCTTTTGAATTCCTTGCATAATCATCTGCAGTGTCACTTCTTTCTCCTTCTCTTGTTGTAACATCACCTGTATTGATTGATGATGATGAGGAAGAAGAAGTCAGGATTGAAGAAGCTGAGGCTGGTATTTTTCTGCTCATCTTAAAGTATAGTAGAAAAATTGAAAAGAAAAAGCAAGAGCAGCCAATTACCACTCCAGTAAAAAAAGAAAAGAAAAAATAATTAAAAATAAAAGAGGGAAGGGAAAAATCTTCAGGCACTTGAAAACCTTAATCCAATTGGTTCCAATTATGTAGGAAAAAAGGAAAAAAAATATAAAATGGAAAAAGGATGAAAAAAAAAAAATAAGAAAAGAATTAAAAAGACGGAGATCTGTATATTGCCCTTGCCGAAAAGGTAAAATAAATATTAAAAAAAATAAATTGGTATTATTTGCAAATTCATTCAAGATATGAAAAAGATAGTAAGATAGGTTTCATAAAGAAATGACTGAGCTAGATAAAATCTTAACAGGCACTGAGGAGAAGATGATTAAAAAATTATATGGTTATTTATTAGGAGTGAGGTTAGAAGAAGAGCAAGTTAAAGAAACATTGATTGCTTGGGGGAAATTTTTGGATATGGGATAGACTTGGATAAATGGCAGAAACTATGGACTATAAACTAACAATGTCAGCAGCTTATAAAGAGAATTTGTATAAGATGTTTTACAGGTGGCATTTACCCCCAGCAAGAATAGCAAAGATGTTTAAAGACAAGTCGGTGAAATGTTGGAAATGTTGTCAGATACCTGGATCATATTACCATATGTGGTGGACATGTATAGAAGCTAAAAGATACTGGACTAAAATACACACATGGTTGGAAAAATGATCAAACAACATATAGATTTAAAACCAGAGATATTTTTATTGGGGATTTTGCCTGAAGGTTATAATAAAGGGATAACATCTGATTAATGTATTAACAGCAGCTAGAATTGTATTTGCACAAAATTGAAAAAATGAGAAAATTCCGACAGAGGAGGAAACGATTAAGAAAATAATGGAATGTGTGGAAATGAGTAAATTAACAATGGAAATTAAAGAACAGGAAGAAAAGGAGTATTATAAGATTTGGGATTTATTTTATGAATGACTAGATAGAAGAGTAAGAAATTGAAATATGTTATAATAATAATATACTATAATTGATCATTTCTGAATAAGTAATAATATGAATATAAGTTAGTAAGTATTGAGATTTGTTTTTGAAAGATAATCTAGAATTGAAATTAAAACTTTAATGATTATAATAATGGAACAATATGATATAGATTGTTGATTAGAATAAATTGTGAATATAATTAAATAAAAAATGTATAATAATACTAGTATGCGCACAGGATATATATACCCAACCGACACACTGTAAAATTGAAATATGGTTTTATTTGTTGTAAAAATAAATAAAAATATTTTCTTTTTGGATCTATAAAAGAGGCTTGTTAAACCTTTGAGCAATGTTGAAGCAGAGTCTTCCATCAAGTTTGCAGCTGTAATGCAGCCTAAATTGAATCTAAGCACAGTACAACCAAGTATCAAGGGAAGAGGGAAACATTTTCAACAGATGTGTAAAAGCAAGACTTAAACAATAATTTATAAATATATATATATATATATATATATATATATATATATATATATATATATATATATGTTGTGATTCCGCATCTGCTACAGGTTTTTTGAATGACAGCTCCAGCGAGGAGGACTTATATGAATCAGCAAGTTCTAACGATGAGGAGGAGATGAATGCATTTGATTTGCAAGATCGGCTTGAACCTTCAAACTCCTCCACCCTTCAATTAGGTGGTCAGCCGGGAACGGGTGATAATGAGGAACAAATGTTATCTTCAGGTGAAGAAGATGATAATTTGGATGATTGCTGGGTAGATGTCAGGACAAGACGTCTCCTGACAAGGAGGAACCAACGAGGATACAGTAGGAGAGCAGACCAGCAATTAGACTAATTAGTTACTCTATAAAGGAGAGATATGACTTTGCACTTTGTCCGGAACAAAGTGTCTATTTGCAAGGAGAACTGAAGAGCACAGTTTGGAGGATTTTGATCTGAAATATCTTGTTGGGATTTGGATTTAATTCGTTGGAACTTCTACTTATTGGAATTATTTTGTGAAGGATTTTGATCTGAAGAATCTTGTTGAGTCTTGGTTTTAGTTCATTGGAACTTTTACTTATTGGAGCTATCTGTGAAAATTCTTGTTTGCTGCCTTTCTTTACAAGGACTGTTGCTTTCAGCCTTATCTGTTTACTTTAAAAGGTGGGACATAACATTTTCCTGTTTGCTGCCTTTCTTTACAAGGACTGCTGCTTTCAGCCTTAACTGTTTATTTTAGAAGGTGGGACATAACATTTTTGTTCGGACCTAACAGACCATCTTTGCAACGATGGATTCAACTCAAATGCAACAATTGGTGGAGCAGCAACAGATGCAAATAAATCAATTACTCCAGAGCAACGTATCCCTTCAAAATCAGGTAACACAATTATTATCGCTCGTGCCAATTCTCAAACTGTTTCAGCTGCAGCTGGAGTTCCCCTGCACCCCCTGTGAGAAAAATTCCGATAGCTATGCCAGATAAATTTTCTGGGCAAACGGACATGTTTTCAACAATTTTGGGTCAGTGCCAATTGTATTTTTCTGTGAGGCCGGAGGATTTTCCAACCGATCGAGTTAAAATTGGCTTTATTATTAGTTTGTTAACGGGCAGGCTGCCAAATGGGCTACTCCCTTATTAGTACAAGATAGTCCATTACTGGATGATTTCCAGGGGTTTATTCAACAGATGAACGTTATGTTTGAGAATCCAATTAAATCTCAAACTGTGGACAGAAAATTGAGGATATTATTCAAGGTAAACACTCATTGCAAGAATACGTTGCAGAATTTCGCTTGTTGTGTATGGACTCCACCTGGAATGAACCAGCTCACATGGCAGCATTCCAAGAGGGTTTGTCCGACATTATCAAGGATGAACTAATTCATGCAGAGCGTGCTTCAACTTTGGACACATTGATTACTCAATGCTTACGTATTGAAGCTCGCCTACAACATCGTGGGTGTAAACGGACCGTTGCAGAGCCACCTGTGTTTCCTCGTTCACGCACCCCGTCTATGAGGGTTTTCCAATCCAGAATTCCAGCAGAGGAGCCGATGGAGATAGGCGCACTCCGCCTCGTTTAACAGTTCAGGAACGATCGAGAAGATTTCAGGAAGGTTTGTGCCTTTATTGCGGGGTTCGGGACATTTTGCAAATTCCTGCACTCGGAAGGGGACTCGTGGACCTGTATCAAAACCCATTGCTGGTCCGTCGGAAACGGGTAGGCCCGACCTCAGGGAAACCCTAGGTCGGGCACAGTATTCACTTTCATCTCAAATTGCTGAAGTTAATTCTGGCCCTCCTCGACATTTACTTTTGGACACTCGCATATTCTTGCAATCTCGGAAGGAGGGAATCCCTGCCGTGGCACTGGTGGATTCAGGGGCTACGACTAGCTTTATGGATTATGATTTCGTAAAACATTTCAAAGTTCCTTTAGTGCCTGTGAATCCCCATGCAGGTGGAAACCGTAGATGGGCGCGAACTCAAGTCGGGACCTATTCGCACACCCAACCACTGCGTATGCGTATTGGGGATCACGAGGAGGCGATAAGTTTTTATATCACTGAACCTCCATCTTCCTTTGGTGCTCGGAGTATCCTGGCTGCGTCTACACGATCCGTTGGTGGCTTGGGCGCAGAACGCTGTTTCTTTTCCAAGCTTGCAATGTGTGGACCACCTGAGACATGTCTGCGCAGGCCAACATATTGTCGCTTCTGCTGCCTCGATTCCTTCAGAGCTGTCGGATTTCCCGATGTTTTCAGTGAACAGGAGGCAGATCAATTACCACCACATCGTGTTTATGACTGTCCCGTGGATTTGATACCGGACGCCCATTACCAAAGGGGAGGTTGTATTCTTTGTCTGAGCCTGAACTAGTTGCACTTCGAGAATTTTTGAATAAAAATCTAGCTCGGGATTTATTCGACCTTCGTCATCCCCTCTTTCAGCACCCGTTCTCTTTGTCAAGAAGAAGTCGGGAGAACTTCGTCTTTGTTGTGACTATAGACGCTTAAATGCTATCACTGTGAGAAATAGCTATCCTTTACCGCTCATCTCCGAATTGTTGGAGCGGTTACGGGAAGCTACAATTTTCACAAACTTGACTTACGTGGAGCTTACAATTTGGTTCGGATGCGTAAGGGAGACGAGTGGAAGACGGCTTTTGGCACTCGTTATGGTCATTTCGAGTACACCGTTATGCCATTTGGTTTGACCAACGCTCCTGCTGTATTTCAACATTTAATGAACGATATCTTCGAGACATGTTGGATAAGTTTGTTGTCATATATTTGGACGACATTTTGATTTATTCAAAATCTAAAGAGCAACATCTTCAGCAGGTGCGTCAAGTGCTTCAGTCTTCGGGAACATAAACTTTATGCTAAATTAGAAAAATGTTTCTTTTTTTCAGTCATCTATCGAATTCTTGGGACACATTATTTCTCCTGTGGGCATTGCTATGGACCCCAAAAAGGTTGAGGCGTTGTGTAGTTGGGAAGCTCCTCGTCGGGTTAAAGATGTGCAACGACTTTTAGGATTTGCCAACTATTATCGGACTTTCATTCCAGGTTTTGCGAAGATAATGGATCCCATAACCCAGCTTCTTTGTAAGAAGGTTCCATTTGTGTGGGGCCTCCACAACAACAGGCTTTTGACACTTTGAAAAAGCATTTATAACTGAACCCATATTGAAGCATCCTGATCCGGATCGCCCATTTGTGGTCGAGACAGATGCTTCTAATGTCGCTATCGGAGCAGTGCTGTTACAAGCTTCGGAGGATGGCGCTCTTTTTGTTTCCTTGCGCTTATTATTCTAGGAAGCTTACAGCTTCGGAACGCAACTATACCATTTGGGAAAAAGAGTTGTTAGCTATTAAGGTTGCTTTTGAGACTTGGAGACATCATTTGGAGGAGCTCGACACAAGGTGGAGGTTCGGACAGATCATAGGAACCTGGAACATTTGACCACGGCTAGGAAATTGAATCAAAGGCAGATTCGTTGGTCGTTATTTTTGCCAGATTTAATTTCTCGGTTACTTACGCCCAAGTGGTCAGAACCGGAGGGCGGATGCATTATCTCGAAACCGAGTATACTTATGCCGAAGATCCTCTTCCTTTACGGACAGTGTTACCACCGGAATCTCTAGCCGTACTGCAGGAACCGGTAGATTTACGGGCCCAACTACGAGAGGCGCAACGTTTGGATGTGTGGACGCAGCAGAGACGGGAGGACATTGGCCCAACTTCTCCATGGTCTTTTGAAGACGATCTGCTTCAATATCGGGGTTTATTATATGTGCCTACCAGACCGTTGAGGGCTCTCATCATGACACAATGTCATGATAACCCAGCCGCTGGTCATTTTGGATTACACAAGACCTTGCATTTGGTCACTCGGACTTTTTGGTGGCCTCGAGTTCGTCATGATGTGTCTTCTTACGTCGCTTCATGCGTTCAATGTAGGCAAGCGAAAGCAGCATCCGGTGCACCTCCTGGACTTTTGCAACCCTTGCCGACTCCAAGTAGACCATGGGGAGCGATCTCTATGGACTTTCTGACACATTTACCGTCTTCATCGGGGTTCACAACAGTGCTTGTGGTAGTGGATATGTTGACTAAAATGGCCCATTTCATTCCCTGTCGGAAATTACCATCGTCCCGCACTACGGCTCAGTTATTTTGCAACATATCTTCCGTCTACATGGACTGCCTGATAGAGTGGTTTCTGATCGTGGGGTCCAGTTTACGGCAGCATTTTGGAAACAGTTAATGGCGGCTTTGCAAGTGAAAGTATGTTCAAGCGTCAGCGCACCATCCGGAAACTGATGGCGGGACGGAGAAGGTGATTGGGATTCTTACTCAATATTTGAGATGTTTTGTTAATTTGCGACAAACGATTGGGTGAAATACCTCCCGTTAGCAGAATTCGCGTTTAACAACTCGCAGCATACCTCCACCCGTGTCACGCCATTTTTTGCAAATATGGGTTATCATCCGCGTTTCTTCCCATTAACTATGATGGATTCCCGGTTCCTGAGACCCGAGAGTTTTTGGAAGAACTACACGCAGTTCGCCGTCTACTGATACAACAATTGAACAAGGCAAAAGAAGATTATAAGCGGTTTGCAGATCGGTCCTGGCCGAGATACACCTCCGTTAGTTGTGGGTGATAAAGTGTGGCTATCTACAAAACATCTGAAGGTCGATCGCCCTATTAGAAAACTTGATCATCGGTTTATTGGTCCGTTCCCGATTGAGGCAGTTATTAATCCCGTGGCATACCGCCTCACTTTGCCACGATCCATGCGTATTCACCCCGTCTTTCATCGATCTCTTTTGATTCCTGATTCTTCTGTTTGTCGATTACGTGATTCTGCTGAACCGGGTCCGTTATCATTGCCTTCTGAGGAGCCTGCTGTTGACGATACGGTGGTCGACGCCCTGATTCCCGTTGGCTCAAAGGTCGCTTCCAGTATTTGGTCAGGAGGAGGGTAGATGACTCGGAGGTTTGTTCCTGGACGGATGCGTCTACACTTCATGCTTCGGATCTGCTTCGAGACTTTCATGCACACTTCCCTTCGAAACCGCATCCGGATCGCCAGACCCGGGGGAAGGGCCCCTGCGGTGAGGGATAGTGTTGTGATTCCGGCATCTGCTACAGGTTTTTGAATGACAGCTCCAGCGAGGAGGACTTATATGAATCAGCAAGTTCTAACGATGAGGAGGAGATGAATGCATTTGATTTGCAAGATCGGCTTGAACCTTCAAACTCCTCCACCCTTCAATTAGGTGGTCAGCCGGGAACGGGTGATAATGAGGAACAAATGTTATCTTCAGGTGAAGAAGATGATAATTTGGATGATTGCTGGGTAGATGTCAGGACAAGACGTCTCCTGACAAGGAGGAACCAACGAGGATACAGTAGGAGAGCAGACCAGCAATTAGACTAATTAGTTACTCTATAAAGGGAGAGATATGACTTTGCACTTTGTCCGGAACAAAGTGTCTATTTGCAAGGAGAACTGAAGAGCACAGTTTGGAGGATTTTGATCTGAAATATCTTGTTGGGATTTGGATTTAATTCGTTGGAACTTCTACTTATTGGAATTATTTTGTGAAGGATTTTGATCTGAAGAATCTTGTTGAGTCTTGGTTTTAGTTCGTTGGAACTTTTACTTATTGGAGCTATCTGTGAAAATTCTTGTTTGCTGCCTTTCTTTACAAGGACTGTTGCTTTCAGCCTTATCTGTTTACTTTAAAAGGTGGGACATAACATTTTCCTGTTTGCTGCCTTTCTTTACAAGGACTGCTGCTTTCAGCCTTAACTGTTTATTTTAGAAGGTGGGACATAACATATATATATATATATATATAATTCTGCTACTATGAAAATTTGAGAACTGTGGATATGATCCAGTCCACTGTTTGTTTGGAAGAGGTGTGTTTCCAAGTATGGCCAGAGATTAAAGATGTCTTTAATCTATATCTCCGCAGTACTGCAATGGTGGCTGTATTTAGATGTTGATGAGAACGATTCTATAAGATTTTTTTCTAACTTTATAATTGTTGTTCCTTAAGACTTCTGTAAGATTAGAGTTTCAGGATTGGTGTTGACAAAAAATGACTTTAATTTCCACCTCATTTTTGACTCTGAAAAGGCATTGAAATTAATCCAGATAATTTTGGGTGAAGAAAAACTGAAATCTAGAATGCCATGTCCTCAGTATAGAAAAAATGTATTGTTAAGGGAACTCATCTAACAATTTTTTTCTTCTTCTTAAATGGGAACTGTGAATTGTATAGATGGGCCGTATATTGGAGCTCTGGCATGATCATCTTTTCACAGATGTTCAGGGTCTTATTGTCTAAATCATGTTTGAGATTGTAACCCATGATATGAGCATTTCCTGCTCGAAAAGGCTTCATATTCTTATCTTTAACTTCATAATCCTCAATTGCAGTTTCTTCCAAGAGGCAGGTCTCCATCAGTTCATTTTGTCTCTTCTGCAAAAGATCAATTTCCTTGTACAGTGTTTTGAGGTCCATTCTTTCCTGAATCTTCATCCAAAATGATTTGTTGAAATGTTTATAAAGTTCCCAATCTAAAGCACACCACTCCTTTACTTTCTTCTTATTCTCTGGATTCAGAGTCTGAATGTTACGTTGGCTCCTGGCATTCATCTTGAAATAAATCACATCATCCAGATCCCAACACAAAACATCCTTCAGAAGGATCATTGACTCATCAAAAAAATCAGCAATCAGTATCAAGTGGAAAATCTCTTCTATATTCTGCAGGACAAACTGGATATAATGTTCATCATATTCTGCATTGTTGTTATACCCAAAATCAAACCACATGTTGTTCTTAGCATATATATTATTTTTTTCTGTCATATTGTAGTATGACCAAGGAGATGATAAAAATTCATTAACATTCTTGGATTTGTTAAATGCTGGAACAATGGTTTTGTAGTAGATATAAGATGATTCAAGTAATAATGCTGGGTGTCTCAGGATAGAAAAATAAAAGGTATCATTTGGCATTATTCTTCTGACCTTTTAAATAAAAGAGAGGGGGAAGAGATTAAAATATGTATCAATATTTTTGAATGATTAGTAAAAATTCTGTATTCTGAAATAAATACAGTTGATCTATCACTTGTAGAACTTAACAAGATTTCAGGAAAATTGGTGCAATATGAAATAGTACTTGCTTTTGCATATCTGTAGAGAGTTACTATACATTAATTTAGCCATATCAATTGAGACATTACAAGAAACCATAAGAAAACAAAGACGCTAATGGCACAAACAAGTTTTAAACTCCATTGGGCTTCCATGCTTCTCCTTTTAAAGGAATGCTTTAAAAAATCACTTCCATTTTTAAGTAATTATAGCAGGTTATATTGTCCCAATCAGAATATCTATGCTTTATTTAACTAATTTAATATAAATTAGATTACCCATAACTCAAAGTTTGGATGCTACTTTAAACAATAGGTAATTGGGAGAGAAATGAAAGTTTCTGATATCTTTCTTTATAGTTTGGGTAAAGGAAGACCTAATTTATCATGTTTGCATTCAGTAAGTATGAGAAACTAGCAAAATGCTTACTTATATTCATCATAAAGGGCTGGTCTTTGAAGAAAATATTAAAATACTGTTACCTAGTTTGAGTAATGAAACATCTGAAAGAAAACAACCAAGCTCAGAGAGCTTTTGAAAATTAAATCCAGTCTGGTTCTTATTCCAAGCCAGGAGACAGATGCAGGGATTGGAGGCAGGCTGAAGTTTTGGAAAGGAGGTCTCCTTTTATTTAGTAGCCAGAAACAATAGTAACAGCAGCATCAGTAGATGGGATTTTATACAATTTGGGGGGGCTTTGTGATGCCCGTTCCTCTGCATGAATATGTCATTTAATATTTTAATGGTTGTTGCCAGGTTCTTATGGAGTCATGTAGGGGTCAAGCAAAAGGGGAAATGCAAATCCTAGGTATTTTGTTTGACTGAGCTAGTTTTGTCAGTTTCAGCTACTTGCCTATTGTGTTGCTTATTTAGAGTTGTTGGCTGCCCTTTGTTTATGAATAGAGTGGCCTGGCTTTATGAATGAATGCAAAATATCCATTCATAAAGCCTAGCCTGTTCAGGCTTCTACTTGAGGTTCTTTTCCTACAGCAGAAAGACTGGGGTTGCTTTCTGCCTTTGTTAATGAGATTTTTCTCCTCTTCTCCTTTAGGGGAAATATTCTATTCTGCCTCTTTTAATATTCTGTAGAATATTTTATTCTGGAGAGGAGGCCCTTCCCACAGACCTCTCATTAATTATCACACCAACCACATAATTGGAAACAAATTAAGAAGAAGATCAGTTTCATTCTTAGAGACTTGAAGCAAGCAGGGAAGAGGGAAATATAAAAAGGGGTCTCCATTTATTAGAACCATAGGTGCTGGCTATTGTAGACTGCAGAATCAAATGCTGTATTTGATCTATTTGCAGAACAATATGTTTAGAAATCAATAATACTTAACAATAAACACAGTATAGTTTGTGTGCATATGCTGAATGAGCTTGTTTCATTCCTCTGAACTTTCTATGGAAAAGTACTTGAAATACTGCATACTGCTCAATGAGAGGGTGAGACAGATGGATGTAGCTGATATTTTAAAAAGAAAAGTGACTCATTTTTTCCAAATTGCACTCCTTCAGATATATAAGGGGAACTAGCAATTCTTTGAAGTTTTTAAACTTTTTTTTTGCCTTTGGAGGCTATGGAGTTTGTGGAGAAGAGGATATTACCAGAGTCCATGGAGCTAAATTTTTGTGGATGTATTTGCATTTTTTAGATGCTTATTCAGAGAACAACAGAGAGTAGAATTATTCATCATCACTTAATACATCTAATTTGAGATCTTAAATTGTTTACTAAATAATTATGTCACTCAAAACTGGCATTTTGCTGCTGAAATTTGGTTGTACAAATTTTGGGGTAGAGTTACAGGAGGTTACAAAAATGGACTGGGCTTAATGTCTGTCCTGTGTACTGTCCTGTTTTTTTCTTCCCCCTGCATAGAATGGAGAGATTGCTTAAGCAGTCCTCACTAGTGCATTCCTTCAATGTATATATATCCCATGATGTTCCTGCTTACCTTACCTTATAATTGCTTCCTCTCCAATGAATGTAAATACCAACATTAATTCCCTTTTTGCTAATTATCCCAGTGCCGGGTGAACATACCAAAGAAGGGGGGAGTAGGGGAAAAGGACTATAAGGTTTGCCCTTTTATTAGCTTCCTCATGAGTAGAGTTCCAGAAAGTTTTGCTGTTTAGGCTTGTCTAGCTCTTTGAGGTCATGCATCATCATCTTCTAATGCTGTAAGTACATTCCAGGACAATTTCTTAATACCCCTTTTTAAGATTTGTTACTGTTCTAGAATCTCATCATTCTTTGCAAATTCCAAATTAAGCATCAGCACCGATTAACAGCAACAATGACTCCTACAAAGACTTTTTTCTCCAACAGACCAAAGCTGGAATAAAAAAAATGGAAACTTTACAAAATAACTTCTATATTCTTACCTGTTGCCAATTAAACCTTAAATGATTGCCCATGATGTTGAACTTATTTGCCAATGTTTTGAATTCCTCAACATATGATATTTGGAAGCGATGAGGATAGCCAAGATGGGGGTGATTTCCATAGGGTAAGGCCAAGGTGAGATTATGTTTCTCTGAGAATCGGTAGAGGATGTTGAGTATTGTACTGCTGGCTGTTTTGTGTGTCTTGAGGAACATGACATCTGTGATGGGTTGACAGATTTTGGAAGGATGCTTGTGCCTAGATAGATACACAATATATAATGAAGGAAAAATATTTAGAAACTCTTTCCCACTTGGTAATTCATTTCTTATGACTGCCATGATCTTCCCTGCTTTCCTTTGTGCTTCTATGCTTAGTCTGATCTGCTTTTTTTTCTCTGACACATTACAATTGGTCATGTGTCTACCTATGTTTGAAAGCTGGAAGTTTCTAGTTTGTGAATTGTCTGTGGCATTTATGAGCCATAAACTATGTAATTAACATACAGTGCCTTTTTTGTACTTTAATAATAAAAAGCTAGATGTGATTTTTGTACAAAGTATGAACAGACTGTTCAGAGTTGTAATGAATGTGAGAAACACCTATTTTAAGATGCTCACATTAAAAGAATTAAACAAACTAGCTGATCTGTCAGTCCAGATAAAGTTAAGGAAAGGAAAACCAAAACTAAGAGCTAATAAGGGGAGTGGATTTCTCTCCTCATGAGGGTTTTTACAAGAAGGGAGGGCAATCTCCATTTTGCCTCTGTGTTTCATTTCTCCCTTATGGAGTTTGACTTAAAGGCTGATAACAGCTGTAGATTGAACATTAGGTCAGTTGACTATGTGTCAGAATGGTCAAACAAGTGAAAATTTCAAATCTCAACAAATAAATGCTCTGTCTTACATATTGGCAAAAAAAAAGTCAGAAAATAATACAAGTTGAATGGACATCACCTTGTAGACCAGAGGTCACCAACCAGTGGTCCACAGATCACTAGTAGTCCATGAGAAAATTTTAGTGGTCTGTAACACACCTGTGTCTGCAACAGGGGTGATACCAGCAGCGGATGGACTGATGTGCGCAGGGACGGAGGGTAGCATGCAGGAGATTGCAGCATCGGAGCCCTTCCCCGGTGTTCCCTGGCCTGTGACGGGGTGGGGGTGGGGGGAAAGGAACTTCTGAACTGGTGTTGCATCCTGCCTTTGTGCATCGAAGAGGCTGAGTGGCTGCCAGCAATGCCCTCAGGTGAAGATGTTGTGAGGGGGGAGCTTCTTGGGAGCAAAAATGCCCCCGAGGAGGCTTCCCTGAGGCCCAGAAGGCCCCAAAATGGAGAATGGGGTGTTTATGCTGCACCCCCCTGGCTCCATTTTTTGCCTTCCTGGGCCCCAGGGAAGCCTTCTGGCAACAAAAACACCCCCCAGGAGGTTTCCCTGAGGCCCAAGAGGCCCAAAACCAGGTGGTTGCTGGAAGAAGAGGAAGAGGAAGAGGAAGAGGAAGAAGAAGAAGAAGAAGAAGAAGAAGAAGAAGAAGAAGAAGAAGAAGAAGAAGAAGAAGAAGAAGAAGAAGAAGAAGAAGAAGAAGAAGAAGAAGAAGAAGAAGAAGAAGAAGAGGAGGAGGAGGAGGAGGAGGAGGAGGAGGAGGAGGAGGAGGAGGAGGAGGAGGAAGGAGAGGAGAGGAGAAGGAGGAGAAGGAGAAGAAGAAGGAGAAGGAGAAGGAGAAGGAGAAGAAGCCATGCCCACCCAATCACATGGCCATGTCTACCTAGCCACACCCAAAGAACTGGTTGTTAAAAAACACTTGATGGATCAAGTCAGCCTAGAACTTTCTTTTCATTACAATTCAGTAGCTCAATGTCAGTATTCTTTAAAGGGAAATGTCATTTCTATTGTATTTGTTTTAGAAATGCACTTACTTGGTGTCCTCAGTAACATAGTATTGAAAGAATCCTATCAGAGTAAGACCTGCCAGGCAAAGAATGAGATGCAAAAATCGCTGAAACCTAGAAAAAAATCCAGATATAATCTTCATTTTCTAATTATCTATCAGAGTTCTTAGGACATTTATATATTACAAACTGTCTTTGCCAACTCCTGAATGTAATGCATTCACCTCCTTACCCAACATAAACCAATAAAGCCACTGTGTGAAAAATGTAGATGAGATCCAAGCTTCCCAAGATATGTAACACCAAAACGTGATAGTGAACTGTAGAATTATAACTGTATAATTATGCTGATGGGGTTTCTTGTAAATTTTAGGTGAAAAATAAATGGGAATGCATTAAACCTCTGATGGGCTTAACTCATTTATTGCTGGGTTAATCTACCAGAACAAAAAAGTCCAGGGAGTTGAGTCACATTCCACTTGAGTAATATCTACTGTATTGTCTACTTGACTGTTTAAAACAGGGGTGTCATACTCAATTTCATTGAGGGTGGCATCAGGGTTGTGTTTTACCTCAGGGAGATATGATGTTTGGCCAGCTCGATGTCACATATGTCAGGGGGCACCTGTGGTAGCCAAGTGCTAAGGCAGAACTTCCCTCAGATCCTCCCTCCCTCTCATTATAATCTCCTTCCTTCCTTCTTTCCTTTTCTTCTTTTTCCTTCCCTCTTCATTCTCATTTCTTCTTCCTTCCCTTCTTCCCTTCTTTTTCCTTCCTTGCTCTCTTCTGATCTTTCCTTCTTTTTCTTTGTCTCTGTTCTTTCCTCCCTTCCTGTACCTTCTTGGATGCTCAAATTCAAAACATGAAACATTTCTCCTTTTGTTTTGTTTTTAGTTTGTTTTGCTAGCCTTCTGCCAGCAAAAAGTGAATGGAGCCCGGGAGGCTCCATTTTTGCTGGCAGAGGCACTGCGGGCCTGTCCTTTGCTCTTTCCAGGTGGTCCTGTTGGCTGGATCTAGGCACTCCGCGGGCTGGATTTGGCTCACGGACCTTGAGTTTGATACCCCTTGTCTAAAATATGAACTTGAAAAGGTGTAATCTGTAGCCCCAAAATGCTACTCCTTTGACAGCTAGACATAGATTATGAATCAAAGGAGACAGTTACATTAAAAAACATGGTTTAAAACCAGACTAAGCATTCTGGGGCTGACTGGATAATTGTAATTCTTTTTTTTTTAATCAAACATTTTCTTATTAAGTATTATAAAATGCAAAATACAAAAGTAAATAAAAGACCAATGAGGAGGGAAGGGAAAGGGGAAAGAGAAGTGAGGAATGGTAGGGAAAAGAAAAGAAAAAGAACCGTTGACTTCCAACTCTCTCTGTTGCAGTAAAATAAGGCATTAACATCAAATCACAGCTTTTTGTTTTTCCATAGTAATACGAACAAATCATTTCTATAAAGATCTATCAATCTAATCTATGAAGCCCAAAATCAAAACTACATTCTTTTCCGCATCAAGCACAAAGTTCAGAACTGGTTTCCAATGTGGATACAAAAGTACTTATGTTCTTTTCTTTAATCAGAGTAGTCAGTTTTGCCATTTCAGCCAACTCCATCAACTTCTGCAACCATTCTTCTGTGGTAGGTATCAAAGTGTCTTTCCATTTTGCGCGTACAATAGTGTTGCTGCTGTCAACATATACAGTAACAAAGTTCCTTTTTCTCCACTTCTTTTAGTCCCAAAAGGAAAAAGTTTGGTTTCATTTCTAACTCCATTTTCAGGATTTTCTGTATTAGAGTGTGAATCATAACTCCAATATTTTTTTTGCTTTATCACATGTCCACCATAGATGATAAAAATCCCTTCTTTATTCTTACATTTCCAAAATCTGTGTATGTACAGAGAACCAGGATATAAGCAGTCAAGTAAACATGACTTTAGAATATTAAGTCATGTTTATTCAAATAAAAAAGGATAAAAAGCATAGATGGTGTAATAAATTTTTAAAGGTAAAACTTTTTCTTGATGTACAATATCCTAATGGTAGCATGAATCTACTAATGCTACTAATAGAAATATCTGTTTCTTTTATTTTATTTTTACAAAAATACCTAAATTATTTGACAACTGTAAAAGTCAAATTTAATTATTAAAATAGGGTACATATGACTGTTTCCATTCAGGAATACTCCTGCTCAGTAGTGGGATTCAAATTTTTTTACTACTGGTTCCGTGGGCATGGCTTGGTGGATGTGGCAGGGGAAGGATACTGCAAAATCTCCATTCCCTCCCCACTCCTGGGGGAAGGTTACTGCAAAATCCCATTCCCTCCCCACCCCACTAACCTGCTTTCCAGCTCTGTTCACCTGTGCAGGGCAACAAAAGGAGACCCAGAGGATCAGCTGGAACTCAGGAGGAAGAGAATAGATGGGGGCCAGGGCCAGTTAGAGGTGGTATTTGCTGGTTCTCCGAACTACTCAAAATTTCTGCTGCTGGGTCTCCAGAACTGGTCAGAATCTGCTGAATACCACCTCTGCATCTAAAGGGTCTCATAATTCAAGTAATTCTACTTCTTTATTTATCAGTGTTACTTTATTGATCTATTCTGATTGGTCATGCATTTCCCAAACAGCAATGGAATGAAACAGCTTGTAGCTCTTCCAGTTAGATGTAAAACAAAATTGTTTCTCCTCCTTCTCTTGTTCCATTCTCTTCTCTCTCTTCTGTTACTCCAGAAGTTGCCATTACATTGTAAATGTGTAGGTAAGAAAAAAAATGGTTAAATTTAAGAGGAAAAATTATTTAATTGTATGATTGTAATTGTAAGTTAAAATTATACCAAACTTGTTGGTCTTGACTCTGCCCTTGTTTTTTTCTTGACTCTGCCCATGCAGTCCCTAGAGTGACATCCAACAGTTAAAGATGACGCAGCTGTAGTACACCCACTTATTAATGGTTTATACATAATTAGACCTTTTGTGGAGACAAACAGGAAAAACCATATTTTATACATAAATAAAGGGAGAAATGCTAATTTTGAATGCGTGGGAGGATATGTAACTCCATCTGGAAAGCCATTTTCTTGTTTAATGATTTTTACAGCGTGTCTATAAAAGGTGCTAATTATAAAAAAATATTATTTTGGAAAGAAGATAATCTAGGTGGAAAAGGTTTTGCTAAATCTTGTACATGGTGAATTATCCAACACAGTTTCAGAATATTCTGATAGCGGTTTTTCAGAAATGTGGTTTTAGTTTAACATTATTGACTTACAAATTTAAATTCACGTTATTAAGGTCAAGTAAGGTAAAAATTATAAAATGTTGAAAGGGACAGCTTGAGTTGCACTTATCTATGCCATTGATTTCTGCTTTTTCCTTCTATCTTAAAGCCTAAAAGTACTCAGCTATAATAGATTTATACAACAATCTGTTTAAGATCATTCTTAAGTGATAGAATAGAATAGAATAGAATAGAATAGAATAGAATAGAATAGAATAGAATAGAATAGAATAGAATAGAATAGAATAGAATAGAATTATTTATTGGCCAAGTGTGATTGGACACACAAGGAATTTGTCTTGGTGCAAATGCTCTCAGTGTACATAAAAGAAAAGATACATTCGTCAAGAGTCAAGAATCATAAGGTGCAACACTATTGGGTACAATAGGAAACTTTACAAATACTGGTGTGGGTATTGCTAATTAGTCCTGCAAATTGTAGAATATATTTTAAGAAAATGTTTTATAACAGTTTCTGAATTAAGTTGCTTCTGGATAATCAACATCTGTTGCTACCAATCAAAAGCATTGAAATGCATCGTAAGAAGGACTTTTCGATTAGAAAAAAATAATAAATGGAAATCACCAAATGATTATAGTGGAATAATTCCATCTTCTTCTGAAATCTATTTTTGAGAGAGAACGGCTGTACAGTAAAAGTTTTGTACAGACATTATCCAAAACTATATTTGTTATTATTCATAAGGCTGACTTCCAATGCCAATCCTGTGTAATCCACTTAAAAATACATTTAAAGATTTTAGTGAATACATTTGTATTTACTACAGGAAAGCGACTAGCATATTACTAATGTAGAACAAAACCAAAAGTGACATCTTTGAAATTATTCAAAGGTTTTTCCAAGTTTCGCTTCTGGGCATAATTGTGGTTAGGTAGTCATGCATAAAACAGTTTTTTCACAATGCCTCCACCTCACCTATCTGCTTAGATATGGATCTCTTCTTGGAAAGGTCTACTTTCCCTCACCTGTCACCCTCCCAACACTCAGTAAAGGCTTCTTTTTTAAAAAAAGATCCCTAAGATTTTTAATCTATGCGGAATTGGAATACTGTATCCGCTTTATACATTTTAATTCCTTTCTAAAACATTATTTGTATTGTATTTTTACCTGCATCATTTAATTGATTTTCTTATTGTAATTTAGTAGTTATACGTTGTCCTTGTTTTTGTCTTATGAACTACACAGAGAGTATCTGTTACAAATTAATGATAGTGGATATGCATACATATTAATCAATATGGTTAGAAGTAGAACTAGGCAGGGGTGGGATTCTACCGGTTCTGTCCACCTCTGTAGAATTGGTAGTTCTGAAGAGCAGCAGACAGAAAGCATACATAGAACCGGTTCTATGTCTGCTGCTGTTTTGGCCCACCTGCCAGCCTGGGCTCTTACCTGAACTTTATTTCCTGCTTTTTCAACTGCAGCTGCTTTGCATGACACAGCTGTGGTTGAAAAAGCAGGAAAAAAGTGCACGCAGCACTGCTCAGCTGTCCAGGTAGCTCAACAGGTCGTAAATTGCACTCGCGCAACTCGTGCATGGGCGTGTGACGCAAAGCAACAGAACCGGTAGTTATACCGGTTGGATCCCCTCCGTGGAACTAGGGTTAGAAGTTCAAATTTCAGGGAAAAACAAAGGAAACAGAAATCACTAACCAAAGAATTAGGGAGTCACAGAGACAATGCTCTGGAACAGGGGTCACCAACCTTTCAGACCTCAGGGACCACTAAATTCATAATTTTAAATCCCATGGACCACTAATATGAATTTTTTTAAAAAGATAAATAGTATTTAGTGCAATTTAAAAATGCAAATAATTTTTCTGTGGACCACCAAAATTTCCTCAGTAGACCAGTGTCCATGGACCACCAGTTGGTGACCTCTGCTCTGGAATACAGCTCAAATTACACATAAGAAAACATTCCCCCTTTCCTTAAGATCCTAATGTGCTGAATTGTTATTATACCATCAGCCTCACATAGGAATTATTGTGGGAGAGAGGATGTCAGCAATAATGCTGGAAATAGGGCTGTATTTATCTATAAACTATCAAGCAAGATCCCTTCCAAGTCTGTTATTCTATTATTCTATTAATTCTATGGAAAAAGTCATAACACTAAGAGATAAGCAAACAGGAATGAAGAACATGCTATCCACCTTGATTTGCTAAGCACACAATTCATCTTCTTAAAATCTTCTTTTCAACTTAAAGACTCACAGTTGGAAATTCATCCAAGGGTCACCTTGAATGATTATATGGTTATAAAACAGATAGTTTTATCCTTCATCAACAGTTTAGGAAAGCAAGTTATATTCTCCCCCCTCATCTTGCTCCTTACCTGCAAATGCCTTTCATTTTGTCGTTGATCTGTCACAATGAGAGGTGGATTTCTTGTATTGGCCGTTTGCTTAGAGTGCAGTTCCTGTATAGACCTGCTGAGTAGTTGGGCAGTGACATAGTAGGTGGCATAATGCCAAAGACACACAATGAGATACATAAATCTGAATGGGACATGTAGATTATTGCAACTCATATAAAGATGAATGAAACACAGTGTAGTAACTAGAAACAGATGCACAATTTAGAAACATGGAATACAAAAAAATAAATGATTTATACAAGATTATGGAAGGCTCAAAAGGCTTTCTTTAGTCTTGAGAATACAAAAAGCTGTTTATTCAGAATTCATTTTTCTAAATAATACCTGGATATTTGAAAATCAATATTCTACTTTCTTCAGATCATATAGATCTTCTGCTTTATATGTACAAAGTACAAAGATTTCCATGCCATGGAATGTTTATATTCTATGTTTGTAATTAATTTTGATCTTCGCCTTGTAGAATGCTTTTCCCCTTGAGATCCAGAAGGCCTCCATCCTCTTAATCTTCCAAAAAGCAGTTAAGAGGTGACTTTTCCCTTGGTTGGGTGATAGCTCTGTTGAAACCAAATGATTGTATACTTGGATGGATATAGTTGATGGTTTTTCTTGTTCATTGTATGTTTTTATTGTTGTCTTTCAACAATCTATTTCTGATGTTTATTTTTCTTTGTTGTTTCACAGCTATAGTAGTCTATTGTTTATTTTTCAGATCTGTATGTCCATCTTTCCATAAATAGATGGCATTTCAGATGATTAACAAATGAACTAAATTTATCTATTTGTCTGTCTGCTTCCCTGCTTGCTTGGCTGTCTGTCTGTCTGTCTGTCTGTCTGTCTGTCTGTCTATCTATCTATCTATCTATCTATCTATCTATCTATCATCATCTATCTATCTATCATCTATCTATCTATCTATCTATCTATCTATCTATCTATCTACCTATCTATCTAACCTACCTCCCTACCTCCCTACCTACCTACCTACCTACCTATCTATCTATCTATTGTGTTTCTCCAACAATACGACCTTCCCCAATAGGAAGACCCAGCATGTTTTCTAGGCATAAAATCAAATTAAGCCCCTCCCCCCAAATTTAGGCCTATTTTAAAACATGCAAAATGGGGGAAGGGCGGGGGAACTTGTTAGGAGTGCCTGCGGGCAGCAATTCCTCGCCACCAGCTGCTCCTAATGGGTGATCATGGCAGAGCGCGGAGAGCTTCCTACTCCTGCCAAGCACCTTTGCGGCAGACCCAAGACCTTCAGCGCCCGCTGCTGTTGATTTCCCTTCTGCCCATGCCGCCGCCGCATTTGGAGCTGCCACTTCCATGTTTGGAGCACCACTGCTGTTTGGAGCACTGCTGCCGTTTGGAGCTGCCGCTTCTGCATTTGGAACTGCCGCTGCGTTTGGAGCTGCTGCTTCTGCATTTGGAGTTGCCGCTGCATTTGGAGCTGCCGCTTCCACATTTGGAGCGCTGTCGCTGTTTGGAGCTGCTGCTTCCGCATTTGGAGCTGCCGCCACGTTTGGAGCTGCCGCTTCTGCGATTGGAACCCCACCACTGTTTGGAGTACTGCCACTGTTTGGAGTTGCCATGTCCGCATTTGGAGCTGCCGCCGTGGTTGGAGCTGCCACTTCCGCGTTTGGAGCACTGCCGCTGTTTGGAGCACCACCGCCATTTGGAGTGCCGCCGCCACCTAGAAAAACAGAGCAACCAAAGATGCACTTGTGTACAGATAATCCTTGATTTATGACCAGTTGCTAAGTGACCATTCAAGGTTCCAATGGACTTACCTGGTGGATACTTACTTACTTACTTACTTATTTAGTCAATAGCTTACAATATAATAGAAATAAGAATAAACATAAGCTTAAATACATGAAATAGGAACTAATAATTGGGGACAATAGGACAGAGATGGTAGGCATGATTGTGCGCTTATGCACACCCCTTACAGACCTCTTAGGAATGGGGTGAAGTCAATAGAGGTTAGTTTGAGGGTAAAGGAGTGGGGGTTTGAGCATGTGACAACAGAATCAGGTAGTGAGTTCCAGACATTGATCACTCTGTTGCTGAAATCGTACTTCCTGCAATCAAGTTTGGAGTGGTTTACATTTAGTTTATATCTGTTGTGTGCTCTTGTGTTGTTGTGGTTAAAGCTGAAATATTCATTAACTGGTAAGACATGGTAACATATGATTTTATGTACTATGCTTAAGTCCAATCTTAGCCAGCATAGTTCAAAGTTGTCTAAGCCTAGAATTTCAAGTCTGGTGGTGTAGGGTATTCTGTTGCGAACAGAGGAGTGTAGTACTCTTCTTGTAAAATACTTCTGGACTCATTCAATTGTATTAATGTCTGATATACAGTGCAGATTCCAGACAACAGAGCTGTATTCAAGTATTGGTCTAGCAAAGGTTGCAATTAACAGTTGCAATTCAATCAGTTTTGGAGCTATTTTTGATATAACTGGAACATTACGGGAATACAGAAACAAAAAGTGCAGACAACAAGAGTTTTTCAAATAAGTGCCAAGTGACAGGATGGCATAGTGAATGAGGAAGTTACACCAGTACTCTTCCAGAGGAGCAGAAAAGATGTGTAGAAAAGATTATATAAGAAGGGGTTTTGTTTCAGATCATGGCCACCGATGGTAGCTGCTCCTTGCTGGATTTAGCTATTATCGGTGGACCTCCTTGCAACAGGTTGCTGATGTAAGTATTATCTTACTGAATTGTTGTTTGTACTTTGATGACTTTCATGTTCCAAATTGCTCATGAAATAAATTTAAACTATTGATTCAAAGCAAAATGAGGTTGCATGCTTATATTTCCTGTGCTACTTGTCTTATTTTATGACAATACTATACATTACAGCAGTCATATTTGATTTGGCAAATTGCATTACTTCCTTTATTTTATTTATTGATTTTCTACAATCTTGCATATTGACTTGTCCCTATTATATTTTATTGCTATTTTATGATGTATACCATAAATGTGACAGAATGGCCTTTACTGTAAATATTTCTCCCTTCCCCTTTTATTTACCCTGCCATCTTAATGAGAGACTCTGATGATTGTAAAAATTTTTAATTAAATGGCATCTCTGCAGTTCAGGTACAAGCTAAGGAAATTACACCGTTGGGCCTCATGTTAATGAAATGGCTCTAAATTCATTTTACATAATTGGTTGAAAAAATAAAGGAAAAAGTCATTAATGTGTATGTCTATGAAGACTCTCAGTTATTCAGGTCATAGCTGTAACAAAAGTGGTTTTTATTTTTGAAAAGGCAACTGGACTGATTTTTTTTAGGAAGGGGGAGATGTTCCGCTTCCTTCCCTGGAAGTTTCATCCGTTGTATTGGGTGGTATGGGAGATTCTCTTACACCCGGTTCACGCATAGGTACATCCCTGCTGCGTACGGGTAGTCCTCGACTTATGACCACAACTGAGCCCAAAATTTCTATTTTTAAGTGAGACATATGCTAAGCGAGCTTTGCCCCCTTTTATGGCTTTTCTTGCCACAATTGTTAAGTGAATGACTACAGTTTATCAGTCAGTAACCTGGTTGTTAAGTGAATCTGGCTTCCCCATTGACTTCGCTTGTCACAAGTTCGCAAAAGGAGGTCACATGACTCTGGGACACAGCAAAGGTCATAAGCATGAACCAGTTGCCAAGCATCTAAATTTTGATCACATAAACATGGGGATGCTGCAAAGGTTGTAACCATGAAAAATGGTTATAAGTCACGTTTTTCAGTGCCGTTGTAACTTTGAATGGCCCCTAAACAAACTGTTGTAAGTTAAGGTTACCACACTGGTTTTGATTGCTTTTCCAAAGGCCTTTAGAAATAGAGGCCTTTTGAAAGTCACCGCCAGTAGAAAAAAAGGAAATACAAATGAAAAAATTAGCAAGATTGACCGTAATTTCAATGTAGGGGAAAGAAAGTTCCTTATATTCAGAACAGTCAGTCAGACTCACAGCAACCACTGACTTCCATGTCTATTATAGCATAGATGATACAGATGTAACGTGCTTTTTACACATATGCTGAGCCTGAAATCTCAGCAAAATAAAATTTTACTCCTTATTTTATTAATCTTGACTGAAGAAGAAATTTAGTTCTGGATACAAAAAGATTATTCAAAGTGTCAATACCAGAGGTGGTATTCAGCAGGTTCTGACCAGTTCTGGAGAACCGGTAGCAGAGAACCGGCAAATACCACCTCTAACTGGAGATTTTACAGTATCCTTCCCCTGCCATGCCCACCAAGCTAGGCCCACAGAACCGGTTGGTAGTAAAAAAAATTGAATCCCACCGCTGCCTTTACTGATACTATATAATTAAATCCACACACTTTGGTTCTGGTCATCTTCTCTTTCCTTCCATCTTTCCCAGTATTATAGATTTCTTGAGAGTTTGGTCCTTGCATAAATGTGTTTAAAGTATAGAGCAGGGGTGTCCAACCTTGGCAACTTTAAGATTAAGATTGGTTAGAATCTCTGGGAGTTGAAGTCCACAAGTCTTAAAATTGCCAAGGTTGGACACCCCTGGTATAGAGCTTTGAGCCTCGTCGTGTCTTGAATAAGAACTCTGGATTGATTTGTTTGATGATCCATTTATATCTTTTGCTAGTTATCCATGGAATTATCAGAAGTACTCTCCAACATCGTGCAGCACCACTTCTTCCCTCTGGAACACCTTGCTCACACCCCTTGCAGTGAGGTTGTCTCCAACTCTCCTGATCTTCCATCTTCCATAAGAGCCTAAAGACCTGGCTCTGCCAGCTAGCTTGGGACTCCAGTGGTGGTGGGGGAAGCATTGCGATAGTGGTAGTTGATCAATTAACAACAGATCTTACCTTCCCCTCATCCTACTCCTGCCCTTCCCATCTTTTAATTGGGCTGTTGTATTTGGCTCTGTGTTTTATTTTATTCATGCCTTTGTTTTTGTATATTTTTAATTTTTTTTATGATTGTAAGCTGCCCAGAATTACCCTGAGATAAGATGCCAATACATTTTTTAAAAAAATCAACATTAACACTTTAAAAGCATTAATGCTCTTCCTATCCAGCTTCTTCAACTTTTGGTTTCCATACAATGCCATAGGGTGGTAATCCCCAACCTTTCTGGCTTTGTGGACCAGCAGCTATAGCAGCGGGGAGGACAGGAGAGGGAAGAGGATGGTTTTGTGCCATCATTTAGGGAAATGGAGCTTTGTGTGCCTCAGGCCATGGACCAAGGATTGGGGACCCCACCGTAGGGAATGCATTGCTTGCACTATCTGATCATGGCATCTAAATATCTTTCCGAAACTTTTCGTAGCTGCTGTGCCATGTGCTGGTCTGTGGCATATTTTATGCCTGCTTGTTCCTTGGTTGATCCTAAAAAATAGAAGCTAACTACCACTTTGATATTTTTATTGTCAGTTCTAAAGCTGGTTATGACTCCTTTTATAATTAGTTTGGCCTCTTTAAATATTAACTTTCACTCCCATTCTTTTCACTGGGCTCATTAATGTTTGTTACAGGAGCTTGCACATTCTTTTCATGTTTAACCATCAGAGTAATTATTAACATAGTTATTAACATAGTGAAAATTATTGTGGTGGACTCCCATGGAAAGGATGAGACACAAGCGAGTGAACTCGGATGGGAGTCTAGAGCAATTTCTAGTGCTCCCTTTTTATTGAGAATTTTACACGTAGTAAGCATTCACATTGTGGATTACAATAATTAAACATAATACACAGAATTATTTACAATTATCTGAGCTGCTTGATTGTTTCTGGTGTTTACTTTTAATTTCCTTGTTTTATCTAGGTGACCTTTAGGCAGACATGTATGTATAAGGTCTTAGATTAATCATTACTCAATACTGGAGTCAGAGTTATTCCCACAATTATTGTTTTCCTCCAATTAAAAAAAAGTCATCTTCTTCCAATCAATTTCCCTTATATATTCAGGGAGATTCTCATTCTTTTGTCATTCTGAACCATATTTTGCCAATGTTTTGCCATGTTCTCTGAGACTGTGGTTGCCCAACCTCTTTGTAGCTTTTGATGACAATGAGATATTCTAGGTTCTCATTTTTAAAGCACATTCCAGTTTGACATGACTGATAGAATCAAATGTCTTTTATAATCAGTAATATCTATAAACAACATAGTGAGTTCTTTCTTTCACTTACTCAATTATCCAATGTACATCAGCAATGTTTTGTTTCCCAGCCTTTTCTAAAGCCAGCTTAAACACTATTTTTTATCTCCTACTTCATATAGAGTTCCAATGTTACCAATTTTTATTTGGTTTAATACTTTGCAGTTTTTCTGTAGATTTACCTCTTTAAATCTATTCACTATTCACTGTTTTCTGTTTGGCGAGTTCAGGAGTGATGACATGTTGTCGTCACATGACGTATCACAAATTTTTCCCCTTCGCTAAACCGGGAGTGGGTGTGGCCAGCATGTGACACATCCAGCCCACAGGTCGCAGGTTTGAACCCCTAGACTTGTTGGTTAGAATCTTATTTTCTAATTTTTCTTTTGTTGTTATACATGTTTCTATAGAGCAGGGGTGTCAAACTCAAGGGCCAGGGGCTGGATCCAGCCTGCAGGGTGCTTAGATCTGGGCCGCGGGGACTCACTGGAAACAGCAAAGGACTGGCCTGCGGTACCTCTACCAGAGAAAATGGAGCTTGTGTGGACCATTGGCACAGGGTTGCAGGAGGCCATCATAGCTAAAAATGGAGTTTGGGAGCCCATTTTCACTGGCAGAGTGCTCTGGCCACCACAGGCGCCCCCGACATGACGTTGAGCTAGCCACACCCAACCTAGTCCCCCGAAGTCAATCACAACCCTGATGCAGCCCTCAATGAAATTGGTTTGACACCCCTGCTGTAGAGATTCTATCAATTTGTATACCCTTCCAACTTGGCAATGGAGTACTTATCTAAGCTCATTTTCCAGTACTAGAGATACTTGTAAGGAATATCTTCCAATGTATCTTTGATGTTGACATCTCTACTGTATAGTATTTCAATATGTTTCCCATCTTTCTTTGGTCTTCTTTGAATCAGTCAATACATGTCCACTGGTGTCTTTTGGATCAGTGGTGGGATTCAAAAAAATTTATTACTGGTTCTGTGGGTGTGGCTTGGTGGGCATGGCAGGGGAAGGATACTGTAAAATCTCCATTCCCTCCCCACCACACTAACCTGTTTTCCAGCTCCGCTCTCCTGTGCAGGGCAACCAAAGAAGACCCAGCCGATCAGCTGGGACTTAGGAGGCAGAGAATAGATGGGGGCGGGGCCAGAGATGGTATTTGCCAGTTCTCCGAACTACTCAAAATTTCTGCTACCAGTTCTCCAGAACTGGTCAGAACCTGCTGAATACCACCTCTATTTTGGATAGTAGAGAGATTAGCACGCCATAGGAATCACGTTTCATCCTTGCAGGGTTTTATTTGCTGTTTATTTGTTATTTAACATATACATTAGTTACATTAACATGTTCTATGTCTGTGCTTAATGTATGCTACTAATCAGGCATTGGGCTTTTCCTGTTAGCTACTGCATGATTCCATATATAAAATGTTTAAAGCTTTGTGTACTGAATCAAACTATTTGAAAACAAAGAAGAAAATGTCATATAGCCAAAAAAGCTAATGCAATCCTAAGTTGCATTAACAGAGTGATACAATCAAGATCAAGTGAGGTACTAATACCACTCTATAAAGCCTTAGTAAGACCACACCTAGAATACCGCATCCAGTTTTGGTCACAACACTATAAAAAAGATGTTGAGACTCTAGTAAAAGTGCAGAGAAGAGCAACCAGGATGATTAGGGGACTGGAGACTAAAACATATGTAGAACGGTTATAGGAACTGGGCATGGCTAGTCTAGTGAAGAGAAGAACCAGGGGAAACATGATAGCAGTGTTCTGCTATTTGAGGGGCTGCCACAGAAAGGAGCTATTTTCTAAAGCAACCGAAGGCCAGACAAGGAATAATGGATGGAAACTGAACAAGGAGAGATTTAACCTGGAAATAAGGAGAAACTTTCTGACAGTGAGAACAATCAACCAATGGAACAGCTTGCCCTCGGAAGTTGTGGGGGCGGCATCACTTGAAACATTCAAGAAGAGATTGGACTCCCATCTGTCAGAAATGGTGTAGAGTCTCCTGCTTGGGCAGGGGGTTGGACTAGGTGACCTACAAGGTCCCTTCCAACTCTGATTATCTGTTATCTGGACTTCAATTCCCAGAATTCCTCAGCCAGCTTTTCTGGCTGAGGAATTCTGGGAGTTGAAGTCCACAAGTCTTAAAGTTGCCAAGGTTGGAGACCCCTGTGGTAGATAATTCTGTGAGATGAATCCAATTCAATTGTTTTATTCTTCTGTTTAAAAAAATAGAAAACTGGCTCTGGCTTCAGAGTTTCTTTACAAAAAGACGTGATACACCATACTTCAAGCAATAGATTAACTCTTCCCAAAGAATCATCTTACAGCCTTTGATGGTAATGTTTTATAAGGGTTTAAAATTCCTTTAGGATCTAACATAACCTTGAACTGCTGCATGAGAAGAACTGCTTCTTTTGGCTTACTGTAGTGGATGTAATGCTTCTTCTTGAAACCCAGGCCATGCTCTGCACTGATGCTTCCATAATATTGTGAAACCCACTCATACACATATGGCTCAATAGCATCCAGCAGAGAATGACTATATGACTCTGCTGTTACATTCAGGTGCAAGTTTCCATCTCCTGTCAAAGCGAATCAGAAATAAGAATTGATTTCAAAAGAGAAAATAGACAATACAAGTATTCTCTGACTGTGATATGCATTAGTACTGAGAATTGGTTTCAAAAGAGAAAGTAGACAATACTAATTCCTTAACTGTGATATGCAATAATATTTTTTTGTTAAAAGGCAACAATTTCCATACTCCTTTGCAGTTAACTGGAGATGGTGAAAATGGTAAGCCAACAACACTTTGTAATATTTTAGTGTTCTTCTCTGGAATGCTGAAATCTTGAGGGTACTAAATTGAAAGTCTATTTTAAACACGGGATCATACCAGTCTTCCATAGTTCATGGCTTTATTTTTGAACAATAAAGAACTAAAAGATATAACTATTGTACTGTCCTCACTACACATTAGTCTGTGTGCAGCTCGACATGCAGCTAAAGCCACCTATCCTCCAATAAAACAGACCATGTGCGTAGATCTGAATGCTTTATTAAAAGAACAGGATATGGTGAAACTGGGGAAAGTAGGAATACATACGAGAACCAAATACAAAATTGACAGTATTGAGTTACTGCTGAACGTAAAAATTAATAAACACAAGCAATCTAAATCTCACCAGTGATGCTCTGTGTGTGGAATATGGGTTTATCCTTGCATGACTATGCGCTACAGATTAAGATGGGTTCTTCTTTGTGCTTCTGCCTTCTCCAAATGCTAAAGGAAATGGAGTCTGGCTTTCCAGCGTGCACTTGTTTTGAGAGTGCAGGCTGATGGATGAAGGGGTTGGGTCAGCTTCAAACAATACAATTGATATTTGTCTCTCCAGCCACTAGATAGAGCTAGAGAGCAACAACAGTATATAAAAGTTATATGCTGGGGCATGACAACTATCATATTCTTGAAAGACAGAAAAAAATACAGAGGGACACTAGTTTCTTGGCAGCAAAGAATAACTGTGTTTTAATCTTTGTGCATAACATCTCATGTCCATATTTATAATAAAGCCTGGCCTTCTGTCCCTTTCAAAAGCTACTGGAACAACTTTGCCAACCTGTGCCTTCCATAAGGTTAGTTCATGGGCTTAGGAAATAATGCCCTATGTTCATGCTTAGTAGTCTCTTTCTGAAATTTCCTGCCCAAAGAACTCATGTGATTTCAGCATTTCCAGAAAAGATCGTCCAAATATTACAATCCGGCAATGGATTGTTTCATTTTTAAAGCATAATTTTTTCTGGGCCAAGAACACTTTCTCCCCTAATATAGATGCTTTTGGTAATTCCGTCAGGTCAGCAAATATTACATCTTTGCTGCAGATGCCTGAACCATGCACAAATACACCAACTCAACTGAGACCAAAAGATAATGGCTTAACATTATCTAGAAATTGAAAGCTGAAATGAGATTTAAATCCAGAACTGAAACACAATCAGATAATTTGCTACAATGATTCAAAATCCAAATCATTCATAATTCAGGAAGTTTTTATCAAGATAGTGGAACTCACCTAGATGTCCATAGCCAACCACATTCTTAGCATCTGTATCCAGCCGTACTTTCATGTCAGTCACAAGATCATAGAGTTTTTCCACAGGGAGTGAAATGTCATATTTATAAACAACTCCATCACATGTCAGGGCTTCTGTGATACGTTCCCGTAAAGCCCATAATGCCTGTAGTTGACCAAATATATTGTTTGCGGGAAACAATACCACCTTGGCATTCTTAAAGAATATATGATTGGCAAAAGTTATGGGTTTCACTGCGCTCATTTCTGAATGCTGTATTATTTTTATTGGTTTGTTCCGCTGTATCCTGTTTTAGATTATTTTTTTAATGAAACCAGGTTAAAAAAGAATATACAACAAGTAACTTACATTATATTCATTTAGATGTGTACACTGAGCAGCAATGCTTGCATCAGCACTGCAGGATTTGGGACCAAAAGGTCTCTTGTATAAATAAGGGATAAGAGGCACATTTTGGATTAAGAGCATTGTCTGCACACTATTCCAATATGGCAGACATACCTTCTATAGAGAAAGGCAATTACTTATTTGCAAACTATGGGCCATTCTATATGAGGCCTGGGTCCAAAACCTTCATTTATTAATTCGATGAAATAGCTCTCATCTCCTTAAGAACCAAAATGCATTCTGCCAACTCAAGTTATCTTTGTCTTTTTTCTAGTTCTGGGCATATTTCCCAACAAAGCATTATGCCGTAGCCTTTCAAACCACTTTTTAAATTGTCTAACATATATATATGGGACTAACAAGGGGTTTAGACATTAGACGAGAAGCAAAGATGGGACAACTTTTTAAACCTAGAAACTGCATTATGATTGTTAGGTATAACATTGATACCAAATATGGTTTGGGTGAATAAATATATAAAACTTAGATATCATGGTTTAAGTGCTTATCACTTTAAGCACAATGCTGCAGGCAATTAGCCGATTAAGGGTGCGGTTAGAAGTTACAATATAAGGAAGCATTAGAAGCTGGAAAGCTTACTGCGACTAACTCTGTGTGACTGTGACTGTGCCTGTGACTGAGATGTTCCTGTCTGCTACTGTTTGCTGATTTACTGCGTAATTCTACTGTTCTACTGTTTGAACTTCTTGCTGAATATCCAGCGATTGTTCCTCTGGAGAGAGGCACCGGAGGAGGAGAAGATATCTTTATCGGCTGATAAAGATATTGTAAGGACTCTTAACTTGGACTATACTAGTGAGTCTTACTGGATGGAAATACTGTGAATGACTTAATGGACTGAATGACAATGCTTTAAACTCTAAATGGATTAAAAACTATTTAAACTACAAACAGTGTTTGTGTTCAGTGTGTGTATACTCTGGGGCCCTTCCACTCTCGTTTGGCTGCCTGGTTTGACTACTGCTGCAATACTCTGCTAGGGGTTAATCCCCAAACACTAACAATGATCTTCTGTCTTGCCTGAGGGTTTAGGGGATGCCGGTAATGATACTGAGTCTTTAAAATGCAAAACATGTAAATTTTAGACTCACTCATTCTGTGGGGTTCTGAGGATTGTAGATGGGTACTGGTGTTCACACAAGACCCACATATTGAGGGTAAGTTCTGCAGCAGAGTAGTTACATTCCCAGGTCCCATAAGATGAGTCTCATAGATGACTCTCATAGACCCAAATGTCTATGGAGATTCTCAGTCATCCAGGTCATGGTTGTCTCAAAGGTGTTTTTTCAAGAGACAACTGGACTTTCTGGTTTTTCTTTGAAGACATTTTGTTTCTCATCCAAGAAGCTTCTTCAGAGCTAAAGAATCTTCTTGGATGAGAAGCGAAATATCCTCGAAGCAAAACCAGAAAGTCCAGTTGTCTCTTTAAAAAGCACCTTTGGGATGGGACCCAAAATGCAACTACTCTGCCTGATTTTATGGACCATCAGAAATATTTGGGAATAACATTCCCTCAGATAATCTAGACCAAGGATGTCAAACACAAGGCCTGAGGGCTGGATCCCACAGGGCCGTATTGGAAAATGCAAGGGGCCGGCCCGTGTCTCTTCGGCACGGTCTACCCAATGCGAAAAGGAAACATCGGGCCAGCATGGCATGGCTTCAGCCCGGTCTACCCAATGCAAAAGGGAAACATCGAGCCAATGTGGCTTCAGCCTGGTCTACCCAGTGCACAGAGGAAACATGCCAGCAGTTTGGGGACTGGTGTCAATCTGGCCATGCCCACCCAATCAGCCATGCCGTGCCTGGTGTCAAGCTGGCCACACCCACCCAGTTGGCCACACCCACCCAATCAACCACACCACCTGGTCCCCCAAGGTCAACCACAACCCTGATGTGAAATTGTGTTTGACACCCCTGATCTAGACATTTCTCTGAGACTCTTACACCAACAAAGCTACAGTGTATTGTTTGAATTTAGCATTCAGTGATCACTTATCAAAACTACATGGCCAAGAGTTGCAAATTCAACTCAAGTATGTTTCAAATTTAAATCATGTTTGAATCCAAACCAAACATGCTGGTAAGAAAGAAAAAAAATACCTTTATCTTTTTTCCTTCTGAGGCCAGAGTTCCATCTACTACCAAATCTGAGTCCATTACATGTTCCAGGAAATGGCTGAGTTTTTCCTCATCATGAGTAGAATTGGAGCCTGAAGTCTCAATTAACACATAAAAAGGACTTTCTAGGTTTACAAAAAGCAGAAATAAAGAGTCATACAATTTCAAACATATACATCTACTGAAACTATGAGATTTTACTTGTAAAAATTAAATCAAATTTCCTAGGATTATGAAAATTGAATAATATAGAGTTGGGACACACATACATAAAGTCCTACTGTAGTGATGGGATGTTCTTGGGAGGGATGAGCAAAGAATGTCAGGAGTGTATGCCAAGAGTACATATTCTCAGCAGGGACACCAGAAGTGTGAAAGTTATCCCAGCTGCCCAACTAAAGTCAAAGAGTACAGTGAAAAATAGGACTAAAATTAAATATACAGACCAAATTAATAACAATAGATACAACAATCAGCCTTAGAATTAACAATAAAAATGCTGAAGTATGGTTAGCTTCTTCCTTTTAGGATCAACCATCACCATAAAGGAACAAGCAGTTGAGAAATACACCCAATTCAAGCACTTGCTAGAGCAGCCATGAAGACTTTGGAAAAGATATTTAAATACCATGATGCTGGCTAGGGAATTCTGGGAATTGAAGTCCATATATCTTAACCCACCATTCAAAACCAGCCATCAGATTATTTAAGCAAAAATAAATTTGCATACATATAACTAGTAATGAGAATCCACTTGTAGAGCAGCTGGTACCTGCTACTGGGTTGGTCAGTTTCAGATGTCTCTCTACCAACTTCATGCATCCATTGTCCATGAACTCATAAGCAGAAAGAATTTCTCCCAGCATATCCTTGCAGGTTATGAAGGTTTTCAGGACTTGAGAGAAACTTGGGCAAGCTTTATGGTAAAAGCAAAAATCACAGAAAATAAGTAAGGCGGCATACAAACAAAATTAAAAAATGGTAGGGAAAAAGCACTGGAACTTTTCATATCTATTCTTTTTCTTTAAATATGTAATTGCTATCTTCATTCATTTTACTTTCACTCCAAGATGAATAAAAGAGAACGAAACTGATAAAGTCATTTCTACAAAACTAAAATAGATAATAGAAATTTAATTGTTCTCATTTAGAGTTTGCACGAAAGGCAGAAATTAGTCCATTCTCCTAGCTTTCACAAATGAAGGTGAATATATGTTTCCCAGGATAAGGTTGCAGGATCTAATCTGAGTCGGTCACCAAAGGTTTTGTCTTCTGAGCTTTCAGACTTCTGCTGGAGCCCATCCTCAAGAAAGAGAACGGGCTCTAGGCGCGAGTTTGAAAGCTCGGAAGACAAAATCTCTGGTCCCAGTGACTGACCCAGATTGGATGCCCCAGCTTTGCTTGACAGTTCCCCTGTCCTCCAGCAAATATCACCAACTGAAGGGAAAACACCCACTATCCATCTTAATATGATGAAACAGGGCTGGAGGAGAAGTTGAATTCTGACATTTGCTTTGTTTAGGTCCAAGTGTTTAGTAAGGGTGTTCAAAGGGAACATGACACTTTGCCAAGATGTGTGCTACTCCAAGAAAGTACTAAAGTCATATTCAAAACCATCTCAGACAACAACTGTGGGAAAGGCACACTACGAAACAGCAGAGCAAGATTTTCTCTCTTCCCAACATCATCATGCACTGCCCACATCCTGTGATTTATCAGTAGCTATTCAAGCTGATTCAAACTTTGCAACCAGGAATAGCTTGGAGATTTGGTAGGTATTGGGCAAGAGCCTGGTTTTAAAGACCCAGACTTACCTATTGCCCAAATCAGAATGGACCCAGAAGACAGTAGCCAGGCCTCACAGGGCACCAGAACTAATAGGACCAATAGATCCCAGGTTGAATCCATCCCTTAGAAGCCACTCGAGTTTCATTCTACATGAGAGTTGTGATTTGCCACTGACAACAGTTTTAAGGTGACATCTATAAATTAGACAAGATTCATGATAATTCTATTTCATATTCAGTTATTATTTCAGGATGCCTTCATTTCTCACATCTGCATGTGGCTTCCGTGCCAATAGTAAAAAGCAGTTTGCTGGTGGCATAAATTATTTTCCCCGTTCTCATCCCAGTTTTCATCACTAACACTGTTAATCACATCAAATGGTTACAAAACCTGAACATAAGAAAGTAGCCTTGATAAACTAACTGCTGCCGCAGATGCATTCTTCCTGTGCAAGACTTGGAAGTACAAAAAGTGCACTAAAAACAAGAGACAGGAATGACTCGCACCAAGAAATGCCAGATTCACAGCATTTGGTTTCTGTGGACAGAGGATGGATACAGCAGTGACCACCCCCAAAGTCCCTTCTGAGCCAATGAAAAGCTGCTTCAAGTCATAGCCAGTGTTGTCTTTCCGCAGAGATGCCAAACAGTTCAGGATGGAGCCATCAGCCAGCACCTGAAAGAGGACAAACTTTGGTTTATCATTAATGAATAATACAGTGTTCTTATTTTAAATCTTGTTTATAATGGTTACACAGGCCAAACAAGAGAAACAGTATTTTCTAAGTTGCATTTTTGTAGAAGAAAGGAATATAGTAGCACCTTTGAAATAAAATAAAGGGAGTGGTAGAGAATAATTACTTTAAACAATTAAAAAAATCAGAAAGGGCTTTTTTGAATTTCAACTTACCACTTCTAATCCAAGAACTGTCCCTCGAAGAGATCCATACCTTAGGAGGCGCAAGCCGCCTGCGTTTGTAGCTACATTTCCTCCAATATGGCAACTGCCTTTAGCTCCAAGGTCAAGAGGCATGACAAAGCCCTTTGGCTCCAAATACTGGTTGAGGTTCTCTAAAATGCAGCCCGCCTGGCAAATCAGGATTCCTGAGGCATAAGTATCAAGTCACAGTAATGTCAGATAAATATAATTCTCTTTCTAATGGAACAGCTTTCTCCAAATTCAGGCATAAAACAAACAGGTTGGATTTGTGGGATACAATTAACAATCAAAGATCTAGCAGCTGCATCTTCACGCCTGGCTAAGTTCAATTAATTTTAACAGTGGTTTTCATTTAGCACGCTACCTAACCCAATCTCTGGTGAATTTATGGCTCAATATATTGTGCAAAACAAAAAAAAAGGAATTAAATTTCAAGTTGTGGTATGAATTCAGTTGGATAACCATGAGTAGGTCACTATCTCTTCAACTAACCTTCCTTGCAGTAGTCAGGTGACTATTATATATACAAGATCCTTTCTTAGACCACAGACTTGCCCCCCAAGCCTTGACAAGAACTTACCAGAAATATGGTCGAAACTGATGATCTGGTTCATAAGTCCTGTAGAAAGAATGATCTCATCAAAGACAGGAACACTGCCACCAACAAGGCCGGTATTGCCTCCCTGAGGATTCACAGCCAAGTTTTTCTCATTGCAATACCTGAAAAGGAACACATTTTTGACCATTCTAGAAGTGAAAAATGCTGCATCCAGGACACAATTACTTTAGGTCTCCCCAGATCAAGTGAGAGTAAACTTTCTGGCTTCTAGTCACAAAGTCAGTATGATTCCTATATTAACACATGGGGATGGCTAGCAGTGGGAGTTCATCCAAAATCCAGGAAATGATTGTCAACATTTAGCTAATCTTCACCTAACAACCATTTGTTTAGGGACCATTCAAAGCCATAACAGCACTGAAAAAAGTAATTTACCACCAGTTCTTGTACTTATGACCATCAAGGCACCCCCATGGTCATGTCATCAAAATTCAGGTGTTTGGCAACCAGCATGTATTTACAATGGTTGCAATGTCCTGGGGTCATGGGATTACTATTTGGGATCTTCCCTGCCAGTTTTTGAGAAGCAGATTAATGGAGGAAGCTAGATTTGCTTAATAACCATGTGATTAAGTTAACAATTAGTGATTCACTTAATAATTATATCAAACAGGTTGTAAAATCAAGTGTGACTTATCTAACAACCATCCTGCTTACCAACAAAAATCCTGGCTTCAATTGTATCATATGTTGAGGACTTCCTGGATTGTCAGCATTCAGTATACACTAAATCAGGGATCTCCAACCTTGGCAACATTAAGACTTGTGGACTTCAACTCCCAGAATTCTGGGAGTTGAAGTCCACAAGTTTTAATGTTGCCAAGGTTGAAGACCCATGCACTAAATGACTGTCAGCATTTGGTACCTATTTAGTTGATACTGCTTCATCAAATGGTTATATGCTTGCATAAATGGATGTATAAATATGTCCTAGGAGAATTTGCATGTTTCCTAGGAAAGTCGACATGCAAAACTCCCTTTGATTATATATACTTCTATACACTATAGATGTATGGATGCTTCCTGACTGAAGGCTGATACTGCTTCCAGTCACAAGATACCAGCTATTCCATCATTTTTCCATTTTTGGTGGAAAAGCTACAGTAGTAAGAAAAAGACAGAAGTGTTGGGAAAATTTGGAAAGATTATAGTCAACAATATTTAAATCTTCTATAAATATCATTTGTCTGTGGGAGGGGATTAAACAAATGCATTCTGAGTCTGGAAGTAACCTAGGATAGAAAAATCCATCTATCTAGAAGCACAATTTTGGCAGCACTTTTTAATCTGTTTTAAGGTTAATGTCTTCTTAAAAGCACAAAGCTGATATGGAGTATACTCTGAGGATACCTTAGTGTTGTCTTAGTTTCTCTTATTAGACAAAGATCAAGTCAACTGAAAAGTATAGAGAATTGTTCTGTGCTCCCACATAAAAATTACTTGTTCATCACTTAAGAGACTATGAGAAGACCCAGGAGATAAAAATTAGTGTAATGTTTTATTCTCTGTATGTAGTAATTACAAGCTTTTTTCTATCCTCTTCAACATCATTTATCATACAAGATCATGCTTATATTTTTCCCTACTTAATGCACCTTAAACCTTAATACTAACTGCTCTTTACTTGCTTCAGGCTTAACACTGATAGTCCAGTTACAAAAGGGGATGAGGGAGGGAGAGGCAAGGAGGGGAGAGAAGAGAGAGATGGAAAGAAGACTCTTCTTCAAAAACTACAATCCTAACTCCTGAAGCACTCAGACTTTAGAAACGTAACAGGACATGGCCCATTTTGTTTCATTCTGTACTCTGTTCTTCACATATCTATGGACAATAGAGAAGCAAGGCACATTCTTTTGAATAACAAAATTTCTAACACACTGTGCACTATATTCAAAGCAACATGGTTACTTGAGAATCTGAGATACTTCCATTGTTGTCCGTGGCTTTAGCAGTAGTGTACTGCAGCCTGCAATGGAAATGAGAGAATTCTATTACAAGCATGTAAAGGTAAAAGATAAAGGTTCCCCTCGCACATATGTGCTAGTCGTTTCTGGTTCTAGGGGGCAGGGCTCATCTCCGTTACAAAGCCAAAGAGTCAGCGCTGTCCGAAGACATCTCCGTGGTTATGTGGCCATGACTAAAAGCCGAAGACCACCCAAAGTGGTCGCTGTTTTTCTACTTGCATTTTTACATGCTTCCGAACTGCTAGGCTGGCAGAAGCTGGGACAAGTAACGGGAGCTCACTCTGTTATACGGTGCTAGGGATTCGAACCTCTGAACTGCCGCCCTTTCTGTTGGACGAGCTCAGCATCTTAGCCACTGAGGCATCTCAACAAGCATGACCGGAGTCCAATTACTCAACCCTTCATGCATCGGGATTAGATGAGGGAGCGGATTAACCTACCCCACCCATCACTTATTTCTTTAGCTGCAAAAAAAATAATAAAACCCACCCTAGAATAAAGATAGATACACAATGCAACTTAATTGATATTACACTATGGATACTCCTATGCAGTACAATTCCCCCCTTCGATGCCAGATTTATCCTTAAGTAATGCTTTGAGCTAAAGACCTGTGCTATGCTGTTTGCAGAACTGCTTTATCAGGATGGCAACTATAGCAATGTTCGGTTGTAATAAAACATTTAAAATGATTTACCTCTCACAGACTTTAGCCAGTCCACATTGAAAGATTTGAGTTCCTCTGCATCAGTAATGACCCTCCCAGGCAAAAGGTGCTCAAAGAAATTTAAATCAGAATCAGAAATACAGGCAAAAGGCAGCCTCTCTACCCCATAGCGTTCACAGGTGAGCATTACTTCCTGGAGATGAAGCTGGCTGGTGTGCAGATTTCTCTTAGTTATGTTGCTGATGCTCCATTGGAGAGAAGGGAAGAGCAGAAATGTCTTCAGTGGTACTGTGGCTTTCTTCTCAATTCTGGATAGAGCGGCAGTCCTATTCCATATACTCCTAGGTTTTTTTGGGCATCTAGCAACCAATCTGGGTACAGTCCCAATGTACTGAAATAGACAAGGCCAGACAAGGCTGGAAATAGCCATAATCAACCTGAAACATAAAAATAACCAGATGGAATCCCTCTTTCCAGAAAGCTCCCATTGTAATTTTCCCTTTTTAAAAAATGAAGACCATTAAAATGTTTAGAAAGTCATAATCTGATAGGATCACATGACACAGCAATTTGCTAAGCTATTCTAAGGAATCAGGGACTAAAAATCAATCACAACTGACTTCATCAGTCCTGTTTATTTCTACATTGCTATATAGGAGAAAATACATTTTTCAATAAAGTATAACTGCATTAATTCTGCAAGATAGGCAATGTGAATAATTGCTTGTGCTCCGAAACATGAAGGGCCTTCATCCAAAATGCAGTTCGGTATTTGAAATGAAGTTTTTACAAGAAGTAAATATGAAAACTTGTTTCACAAAGCATGCACACAGTGCAAAAATGGGCAAGGAAGCTGAACTTTCTGGATGGAAACCATAGAAGAGACTAAATCAGATAAGCCTTCTAAGTCTCACTTTACCTATCTTCAAATTACTTCATCACTTTATTTAACATCCTAGTTAAATGAACTCACGTTCAGCAGTGTTTCCCAACCTTGACAATTTTCAATTACAGTGTATTAATTTCAGGTGCTTTACAGTTCTCCACTTGGCAGGTTATTGTGGAGGTTATTCGGCTAGCTGAAGTCCAGAAAACGAACTTTGACATTTGGCTTGAACATCCCCCCTCCCTCTTTTTTTTTTTTTTTTTGCTCTCTTCCTGCTAATTGGAAAATATCAACCATTGCGCGCTATTTTGTGACCTCGAACTGGTTTGCAAGCGGGTTTCTTTTTTTCTTTTTACGATGGCTGGGACTTGAATAGGAAAGGGAATAAAACGAGGGGGGGGCAGGTCAGAGCTCGGTGCTTCTTTTTTTCGAGCTGCTGGGAAAATTATAGCAGAGCGGAAGGAGCAGGACCTGGAGGAGAATTCTGATCCGCGGTAGCAGAGCGGTAGGGAAGGGAAAAGAAGGGAAGGGTGTCGCCAGGCGGAAGTTTCTTCTGTGCACCTCGCAAGCACCTACTCACTTTTTGCACCAGACCGGGGCCGACTTTTGCCTCTCGGGAAGATCTAGGCGGTCCCTTGTTCGCTCCGCCCCCATCTTTGCGGGTAAAGAAGCGACACGCCACGTGAGATCGCTTCAAAGGCTCGTCGCCTAAGGCCGACTGAGTAGGTCGGGTACGGATGGATGTGGGTGGTGGTCCTGCTTCCCGACTCTTCCCTCGCAGCGCTGGATCTCTACCTTTTAACGCGCATCGTTCGCCCTGCCGATTCAGATCAGAAGCGTCCCAATTAAGACATAGCCTAACGCCCCCCGGGGCTATCAGAGAGGCACTAGAAATACAATCGTTTGCCGTTTAAACTTTAACGAGTGTATTAGAGGTTTTTTTATGTGAATATTCCGGTTAATGCTCGTATTAAAATAGCGGGTGCTTCGGGAAAAAGTCTAAAAGTTAAACTATCTTGCCCCACCCACTCGGCTTTTTGGCCACAGTAGAAAGGCGTTGGGGGGGGGGAGGGGGGAGAAACGTGTTCCATTTCCCACCCACCCAGACTTTAAAATGAAAATGGAAAGTCAGTAGATAACATCAGTTCTCATTCTCAATTCAGCCCCAGGAACATTGAGAAGCGGTTATTGGGGCATTGGCCAAGCATGCTAGCTGAGGCATTTTGGGAGTTGACGTGCACACTTCTTTAAAAGTTGCTGTGGTTGAGAATTCTGGGCTAAAGTGTCAAGATACATTACTTGAACTCCAATCACCCGGTGACTCCAGATGTGCCGGAACTATTTCTTGAATCCCCAGAGTTCTAGTCTTTCTGGAAGGCACAAAGCTGGCAGAAACTGTGCTATTAGATCATCACTCTTGCCAGATAATAGCTACCATGCTAGATTTTACTAAGCTAGCATTCCCGATTAAGATACCATTGTGAGAAACGGAAACAGCCTATTGGACTACCAGTCCATAGGTCTCCGGATAGCACCCTCCCTAAAAAAAAAGCTACATGAACCAAAGTTTTAGATAGAAATATTTCAAAGTGTATCAGAACTATTTGTAATCCTGCTGAGCTGTCTCTATGAAATGTGATTTTGTAAAATATGTAGTTTTGAAAACCGAGAAACAAGGAACTTAAAGTAGCCGATGGATAGAAGTTTGACATGTACACAGGTATATGTGGAAACTGTCAATAAACAATTTGGTTTCAGAAAAAAACTATCCTGTAATCTGCAACTCTTACACTGCAAAAACATGGACGACACAACTCGACCAGGGCAAAGCAATAGACGCAATCTACATAGACTTCTGTAAAGCCTTTGATTCAGTGGTACACGACAAACTACTCCTAAAAATAAAATCCTATGGTATCTCTGGACAACTGAATAACTGGATAGAAGCATTCCTGGCAAACAGACAACAAATGGTCAAAATTGGGAGCGTTCTGTACCTGTCAATAGTGGTGTCCCCCAAGGCAGTGTTCTAGGACCAACTCTCTTCATACTCTACATAAATGACCTCTGTGATCATATTAAGAGCAATTGCGTTCTTTTCGCTGATGATGTAAAGCTGTTCAATACCACAGACAATACTGCTACCCTACAAAAAGATCTTGACTATGTATCAGAATGGTCAAACAAATGGCAACTTCAAATCTCAACAAATAAATGCTCTGTCTTACATATTGGCAAAAAAAATCAGAAAATAAAATACAAGCTGAATAGTCAAGATCTTGTTGATGACCCAAGCTCTGTAAAGGACCTTGGAATACTCACCTCTAATGATCTAAGTGCTAGAGCCCACTGCAACTACATAGCCAAAAAGGCATTAAGAGTTGTTAACCTAATCCTACGTAGCTTTTCTCTGGTAATATCACACTACTAACCAGAGCATACAAAACATTTGCTAGACCAATACTCGAATACAGTTCATCAGTCTGGAACCCACATTACGTATCTGATATTAGCACAATTGAGAAAGTCCAGAAATATTTCACAAGAAGAGTTCTCCACTCCTCTACTCGTTGTAGAATACCTTATGCCACCAGACTTGAAATTCTAGAACTAGAAAACCTTGAATTACGCCGTCTTCGGTCTGATTTAAGCATGGTATATAAAATCATACATTGCAATGTCCTACCTGTCAATGAATACTTCAGCTTCAACCATAACAACACAAGAGCACACAATAGATACAAACTCAAAGTTAACCGCACCAAACTTGATTGCAGGAAATACGACTTCAGCAATAGAGTGGTCAATGTCTGGAATACTCTACCCGACTCTGTAGTTTCTTCCCCAAACCCCAAAAACTTTAACCTTAGACTGTCTACTATTGACCTCGCCCCTTTCCTAAGAGGTCTGTAGGGGGCGTGCATAAGCGCACCAACGTGCCTACCGTCCCTGTCCTATTGTTTCTCTTATTCTTTTATTTTTCTTATATGTACCCATTTCATGTATTCACAACTATGTATACACTTATACTTATTATCTTGTAAACAATTGGCAAATCAAATAAATAAATAAATAAAATAAATAAATAAATAACAAGTAAGTAAGTTGTGAAATTCGTGCAGAAAAGTATAAAAAGAATGTCTTGGGATGGGTTCAGGGCCACTGGCCGTAGCTCTTCCTTGCTGGACCTCATTGCAATGGGTTATTGATATAAGTTGTGTTATGGCTGTTCATGTTCCAAATTGCTCATGAAATAAACTTCTGAATCTTAAAGTAAGAATTGTTTATTGTATTGCTGTTTCCTCTTTCTTTTTTTAAAATAAATTTTATTAAATTTCCAAATTTTAAAAAACAAAACAAAACTTTATACATTGTTATCAACATCAAGACATCTTTTGCATTTCCTCACATATTTTCAGTATATGTATTTACTTATTCCTTTACCATTGCATCCTACTCTTACTCTAAATCAATATATTTTATCCTTACATCTCAATCTTCTCCATGGTATATTTGCATATTTACATATTCCCTCATTCTTTTCCTAATTGCCATTTTATTTTATTTTTATTTCTAAACCACTCATACCAGGCATCCCAGGCCCTATAATAGACTGAATCTTCTGTCTTTTATTTTCATTGTTAGCTTGTCCATCTCTATACAATCTATTATTTTTTTTAATAACCATGCCTTCTGGTAGAACCCTTTTTTCCTTCCAGAGTTGTGCGTACGAAATCCTTGCAGCTGTTAATATATGTAACATATCTGTTTTATTGCATTTTTGTGTTATTATACCTAATAAAAAAAGTTTCCAGATTCAATTCAATTTTCTGATTCATGATTTCTTCTATCCATTGTCTAATTGTATTCCAATATTTTTTCACTTCCACCAGGTATGAAAATAAGTGCCTTTTTGTTTTCCACATTTCCAACAATTTAGGTCTGAGTTAAACATTTTTGCCAGTGTAGCGGGAGGAAGGTGCCATCTGTAGAACATTGATTTTCCTTGTATGCTGTGGATGTAATTAGTTTGTAATTTGATCCCCACATTCTCTCCCAATTTTCCAGGTCTATATTATGGCCAACATTTTTCGCCCATACCACCATGGTCTCTTTGACCACCTCCTCTTCCATTTTAAAATCTAGTAGAAAGTTATATATTATTGAAATCATTTTCTTTTCCATTTCTTGTAGAATTTTATCTAATTGATGCTTTTCCATGCAGAAACCAAATTGTTCTTTGTCCTTCTGATATCTCACCTGGATTTGCATGTATGGCCACCAATCTATCAGCTGTTTCCTCTTTCTTTTATTGGAATATTTTTATGACACCATTAAAATCAGGAAGTTGTAAGATAATGATAGCATTACCTGTTCTAGGATTCTTTTTATCCCACGCTGCTTTACTTAATCTACAGCCCAGTGAATTCTGAAAACTGAAATCTTAGCAATTTTATTTCATTAACTTTAACCATTTAAATAAACCATTATTTAAATTGTAAAAGTATTTTTCTAGCACTTTTCCTTTTCCAACAAAGTTTGTAAAATGTTTATCATGCTTTATGTTTATCAGCATAAACATTTGGGAAGTTAAAATAAAAAATTCGGAACACATTGAAACACTCTCCACATTGGAAGTCCCATGTGAGAAGAGAATGTACCCGTGGATAAGGGATCACTCAAACCATAGCTCTTATCCTGTTACATTGCACCCTCTGTTAGGACTGACTCATATCTCCTTACCAGACAAATATCACAGAAAGTCTCTCTTTTATTAGTTATTACTATCAGATCAGCATCTCTGAACATAGCTAAATTCTGTTATCTGTAAAGTAAGGCAGACTTTGGCTACCATCAATGATCCCATCATTAATTCTAATAACCATTATGTTTTCTGTTCTATTTTAATGTTTTAATTTCTATTTTGGTCTATAGCCGTAATAAAAGATTGAAGTGAATGGACTTGCAAAAATAGAGATTTGTCATCAGTATTTTACTTGGATTTAAAATCTCCAACTAAAATAAAAGCCAAATTTAGAAACGTAAACATTTATTGGAGGATTACAAAATCCTGTAATCACCCTAAGGAAGTATTGATCTGATAAATCCTCCAATGCAGGGAGATTAATCATTAGAATAGTAAGGGCTGAATTTTACTCTTTAGAAATAGACAGGAAATTAAATGTTGTGACTGAAACAACTGCTAGAAGTGTGGATGAATTTAAAGTGGTTATGCCATCAAATGTACAACTGAGCTAGATGTTTTGAACAAGAAGAATGGAATGAAACTGGTCAAAGCCAATGATGCTTCTTCCATATTTTCTTTAAGATAATGTTATACAGTGGTGAAAATGGGTTAATTCCATTTCAAATATCACTTATACTCCAGATTTAGTGTAAAACATAAAAGTGAAATTCAAAGGGTTCCTGGAATGGAGCTTAAAATAAGTCAACTACACAACTGCGTTTTATTCCAGAGAACGTTGAAGCGTGACTTAAAAGTTCAAACCTGAGATAGATGATAGATAGATAGATAGATAGATAGAATTTGGTTTGCAAAACAAATTCACTTCTAGTTTGTGCACTATTTTCTTTCTCAGAAACAAAATATATCCACATATTTGTTCTCAAAAATACTTTATTTATAATAATATACCTAATATATCCATAACATGATCAAAAATACATCTCACATTTTAATAAAAAGATTTATAATATTCTCTTCATTTACAAAGGAAACATAAATCTAAAGCTATAACTAGAAAATTTAGGCTGTGACATTTATGAGGAACAATGGGGAAAAGATAACATTTCTTTTTGAAAAATGGAGTTTTTTATTTTTTTAAACATGTATTCAGCTCCTCACGTTCAAGTTTCAATAATGGAACAGGATACTGTACAAGCAATATTCAGAATAGTTTCTCAAAAGACAAGAATCAAGATAACAAGTTCAAAACCAATATGGATTTTAAAACTTCAAATATAAACTAGTTGGTATCAATGCAAAGCCTTCTTTCAAAATAGACAAGTCAACATGGAACAATTGCTCAGTCCCATATCATTTTTCAAAAATTGGATGGTTTTTTACTCACTCACTCACGCATACTAAATACCTAATTCCTTGGGATTGAAGAATTGAGTTTAAATCTTGTTTATTAAATTAACAATGTTAATTTGCTTCAGGAACCATGTAGCAGCAGTAATTGTTGGAATTACATAAAAAGAGCTTTTCCATCAACCTATAGTACTGTACTCTTTACTGACAGGAAAAACATAATTTAAAAGTAACTGCTATTGTAGTATAATGTCATCATACATCACTACCTACAGAGGCACACTTTATTTTATAGCAGATCAATATAGTACACCCACAATTTCACATTTATCTTTTGCTCACTTCTAGGAATTTTATCATAACTTAGGGCAGAAATAGATACAGTATGATCCTCCAGATTCTACTGATTCCCGATATCTGTCAACTTTAATCAGACTAAACAATGTAAGGGATGATAGGAATTATCTAACATTTATATGGCCATAGACTACCCTTTTATGACTCCAGAGCTCTAATGACTCCTCCTCTTTTATAAAAAGAATTATCGGTGCTTTGTTTTATCTCTTTTGCAGTATCTTAAGAATCCGACTTGGAACAAAGCCTGTCTTCTGAAATTCCTTAACGTTTAAAAGAGACACTATACATTGGTACCTTGGCACTCAACTGCTTTGAAACTCATCAAATTTGGTGCTTGATGCATTCTGATGAGAAAAATTTGTCCCGTTTGTTTGGTACTCAATACGCAAGGTGTCAGTTGCCTCATGATTCACTAACTTTTCCAGCCAAAACAAAGGGTGACCTGTTAGTCACTTGATAGCCCCTGCCCTGTGCACATCACCTTACAGTCTTATCTTAATTTCCGCAGTCATCTTGTGTATTTCTGCATTTCTTTCCCTCATCAGTAAAGTTACAGTGAAGCTTTTATTTTATTTAATCTAAGTATTTACTAATTTTTAGGTTTGTTTTCATGGAAAGTAATGATATACAATCCTAGCTTTTTACATATTGCCTTAAAATGTGCAGTTTTTGGTTTGGGAATGTATTGAATTTATTGACATTATTCCTTATGGGGATTTTTTTTTTTTTTTGTACTCATTGCACCTCCCAGAAACGAGTACTGAAGTACCACTGTATAGCAATATGACATTCCAGAAGCATATAAGGACCCTACGGCATAAATACTATAATGTTATTTTTTCCTCTCCTTCTTAGGAAAATAATGCAGTTTTCATTTTTAGAAAGCAAGTACAGTTACAGAATACATAAAATGGTACAAATACTGTAACTGAACTGCATTACTAACTACAAAATTGTGTGTACAAAACTATAAGAATTTGCATTCTTCCATAATAAAAACCAAACTCTTATAAGAGGTTTTTTTTTCTAAATGTAAACTAACAATTTTGAGAGTTTTGCAACATTCTAGAGATCAACTTTTCCAGGCTGAAATGGGATTCATTTGGATACTGCAGATATAACGGTGTTTTAAGAAAGGTATTGATTGCTAACATTTTTGGCAATCATTTTTACATTACAAGCTAAAACCAATTCTAGCAAATTAGGCAACTGGATATTTTCAAAAGGATATTCCTCCATTTAAACCGACTTCACTTTTTACTTAAAAAAAAATTAAAATATACTATCTAAAAGCTGAAGGTAATATGGCAGAATCCTTGGCGAACAAGAGTGTTTTTGTCTAGCTGAACAGAATTTTCAGGTTTATGAAATATACAAAAGCATGCAAACTTGACCTATCTATGAGAGAATGACAGGTGGACAACAAAAATCGTTTTGTATATGTGTGTGTGTGTGTGTGTGTGTGTGTGGTGGGAGGAATGCCTCTCTCTTACCTGAGAAACTCAGAAAAGAACGTTAATATTTACAGTGGGTAGTAGAAAGTATCTCAGTGAAGTCAGAACATGAACGTACTGCATAACATTCTATTTAACACTTTTGTGCAGTTATGGGAACTTCTCATTTTATAAAACATTATTCCCTGAAAACTAGTCTTCCTGTTCCTTTGTTTGTTAACCCAAACCTATTTTAAAATATTAAATCTTATTTTATGAGGGATTTATACCATACTGATATCACAGGTATTGCTTATCAGTAAGAATGACAGCAATGCATCCAGTTTCAGTGAAACCAGAATGAAGCTCAGAGGGGACAGTACACAGAAACAACAAGCATTTTGAAATAAGCATTGTGAACTCTCCTAATCAAAAACAATTTCTTTGTGTGAAATATAACTTTGCAAACTTATTCCAAAGTGGCAAAATTGCACATTGAAAATCTCAACCCACTCTGTGACAGAATCCAATGTTATACAAATGGAAAATCTACCTGCAAAAATGAACTATGTGATTCCACATCTTATCAACAACGATAAAGGTTTTGATACTGGATTTAAAAGACTTCATAAAATTATTGTGCAAAGGCCTGCATCAAAAATTATGCAAGCCTATCCTTCTCATATACAGGACTCATACTTCATTCTGAACCTGTTTCCCAATGCTCATTCCAAACCTCTAAAATAATTTTAGAGGATGCATTGGGAAATACAAGAGAAACATGTCATTCTGCCACTGAAATGGTACTGGTGAAAGTTTCCCAAAGTGACTACATTTCGTGACAAAAGATGCCATTTTCTTCACATGAAAGGCCACAGGCAGTTTTCACAGGTTATATATATAATATATTAGCAGAAATTCCAGTGCAGACCTACTCTTAAGTACTTCATATCTTGGATTACAGTGACGAAGAAGTGTACTTTGTAACCCAACTAATCATCACTAATGAACTTTCTGTATACGCCACTTTTGTCATTCGTATGGCTAATAAAGAACATCTTGCTACCACATTGTTTCAGGCCAAACAAGATGGGTGATGAAAACAAAATACTGCAACATATGAATATATTAAACTTTTTTTCATACGATACATCATTTTTACTTCTTCTTCTTCTCCTGCGCACAGCGAGGACAGTACCTAAAAAAAGAGAAGCATTATATTTAGCCCTATGAAACCACTGCTATTTGACAAAGGAATACATTGATTTATGAATAGATTAGCACAAGGAACATTGGAGGTCTCATGTCCCCTATTAATATTATCACAGACATATTCACGCCCCTATTTTCATTCATTCATTCATTCATTCCATACACATATCTCTCTATGTTGGCCTAAACATCCTAGACCACATAAGATATGTATAGTATATTACGTGTGTGGATATGTAGTTTTTTTTAATTTGCCAATTTAAATTTGCAAATACGCAGATGTATAAATCCTAGAATATAAGTCTCACAGATTTCAGTGATATTTGCAAATGAAGGAATTTCTTCATACGAGCAATTTGTTAAATTATATACGTTCCTAAATTTAGTGGAATATGTTTCCCAACAGATACGCTTACAGTAATTGTGTGGTCTACTCTTCCCTAAATTGGTACCTGACAAATACGTTGAGACTATAATTTCCAGCACATCCAGAAGGTTGCTAGATTGAGGAAGAGTTGCCTTATATTATAACCTCAGATATCAAAGGATAGCTCTTCCACAATAATATAGAAAGCGCTGAATCAAATATATCTTAGCAATAGTATTTTCAACCTTCTTGGGACAAATGATCTATAAAGAAAATAGGGGAACCAAAAGTAAACAATTCATGGTACATACCATTTTCCTTTGGGTTTGGTTGTGAGATCCACACAAGCAAAGTGAAACCATTCAATTGGACACTATATTTGGGGTTGAAAAAAAGATGAATGGCATTATGTTTTCCTCATCAGTCTTATAAGCAACATGAGTTTGGCTAACTGGTCCTTCCGTATCACATGCAGAAATAGCAAATTTTATTACAATATTCTTTACTGCAAAATGCTTACATGGTAGAATCACACGGCTTATTCTTTACAGCAAAGGAAAACACGGATAATATATTCGTGATTTCATAATAGTATGTATTCTGTGTGTTTGTGACAGCTATGCAGTATGAAATATGGAGCAACGATATGCAGAGAATGTTAACATATAGATTTTTTTCAAATTAAAAAATATAACTGACCTTTTCCAAAATTGTGTAACAAAAAGTCTGCAGAAACTCTCCATGGTGTTACTATGGCTGTGATTTTTTTTTTACTTTGCATCTTCTTTTTCTTTCCTTTAAACCTATACATCAGTGTAATTTTAAATAGCTACTGCAGTGTTGCTTCTTCCACATTTGCAATACAAATTCTTGCAAAATAAATTGTATTTCCTGGAAGGGTACAAGATGACTTAATGTTCTAACACTTTGCAAGAACCAGGGATGGTTTGTGATTTTATGAAGAATCCTATATTGGACTGGCAGTTGTTTTTGGTTTAGACAGCAAATTTCAACTCATAGCACAAATGGATAGCATTTGTCATACTTTGGTTTATTTCAATACTCACATCGGGGTTGTCACACCCAATCATTTCTCCATAAGATACTTGATGGCACAAGCAGTATGTGGGTTCATTGGGATCCACTGGCATGTCCAAGACATCAGAAGGGTGAACCGACAGGATGGTATCCGCTAATTCAGACCTGCTATGATATAAATTCAATGGAAATGGGTGAATGTCAGTGACTCAGTAATTCAGAATGTTAAGAATTTGTCATTAACTAGAAGGGGTTCAAAAACTGATTTTTTTGAATTGCCAAACTAACTCTATTGCATTTTTTAAATCAACAAACATCCTTAATGAATTGTGAGAATGCTGTGCATCCTATATCATGATTTCAGCAAAACACCTGACAAAGTATTCCATGATATTCTGATTAGCAAGTTGATGAGGTCAGGATAGGTTGACAATTAGTGGGCAATATCCCTTCTATTTCTTAACATTTTTATTAACGACTTGAAAGAAGAGAACATGCTCAACAAGCCTGCAGACAAAACAAAATAGTACAAGTAGTCCTTGACTTACAGCCATTAGTTTAGTAACCAAAGTTAGAACAGCACTGAAAAAGTGACTTATGACCGTTTTTTGCATTTACAACTATTGTAGCATCCCCATGGTCATATGATCAAAATTCAGCTGCTTGGCAACTGACTCATGATAGTTGCAGTGTCCTGGGGTCATGTGATCACCTGTGCGACCTTCTGACAAGCAAAATCAACGGGAAAACCAGATTCAGTTAAAAACTATTGCTAAATTAACAACTGCAGTGATTCTCTTAACAACTGTGGCAGAAAAGGTTGTAAAATGGGGCAAAACTCACTTAATGGTCTCACTTAACATCATAAATGTTAGGCTCAATTGTGGTCATACGTCGAGGACTACTTGTAATATAATGTTTCAAGCCAGAAATAAAATTTAATACAATATTAATACACCAGAAAGAATTCAAGATACTGCACTGGGTTCAGAAAGGCTAGGAGAATGATCAAAGGGCTGGAAAGTAAATTCTATGAATAGACACTATTTCTTATGTTTCATTCTTTAGAAAAAAAGAAGTGAACAAGACAAGACTCTTCAAATCCCTGGAAGAACATTCAAGGATACAAATATGTATGATCTTATGTTCAAATGTTATAATCAACAGAACTTTTTCAAAGATGATACATAGCAGAAAGACACCACCATTGGATTTTTGAATAGCTTAAACATTTTTTCTGTACTGTTTTATCTTGCTCTCACTCATAAATTTATGTCATCCAATAAAAACATTCTCTTCTACTCTATTCACTGCAGCATAACAGAGTCACAGATCTATGGTTTTCTACTTCAATGTGCATCTGTAATCATTTAGATGATGCCATTGGTTCCTTTAGGATACCTACAGTTTCATTCATAAACTTACAATTTCATCTCCTTGTAGTATTTCCTGCTAAAGGTATGGACAGTACCAATTAGTTTGGACACATTTTGCCCATATGCTACAATTGCAACCAATGCTTTTTTTTTAAAAAAAAAAAACCAAGCATACAGGCACTACTGTCTGTGAGCTAGGATATTTAAACTAGGGATTGATATTCCCAATAGCTGTTTTCTGCTTGTTCTCCAACCCTTGACCAGATTGGGTGGGTTTTTTAAAACCCCATTTGAAGCCAGCTAGAAGAGAAGGAAGGCAAAATGGAATTTCCCTTCTTCCTTTTTAAGCCTACCTGGAAAGGATTTTTCTTGCTTTTCTCCAGTTGTTCAGAGATTGGGTTCCTAAACTTTACTCGTTTCTGTCAATTCTTTATAGACTGATAGATCCAATTTGCATAATTTTGAAATATTTTGTGTGAATGGGATTTTTCCTTCTCATCAAAAGCTACAATCCAAAATATACATACCCTACAATACTTTCTTGGAGTCTGAAATGAAAAAGTGTTTCTATTGCAAGTTGACTTTGGGGGAAAAAAAACCCAACCCCAAAACTCTTGACTATAGTCTCTACTAATTTCTAACCTTCTTTTTGGTTTCTTTTTCACTGGAACTTCTTCCTCTGATGTCCGCCGGCCTCGACCACGGGAGGTTTTCTTATCCTTTGGAATTCTCCCCTCTAAAATACAAGTATTTTTCATTAAGTACATTGTTAAGGAAAATAGTATAATTTTGTTTTTAGACATGTGGACTAATATTATCACAGGAGGCTTTTCTCCAATGCCATTTTTAATTGAGAATTTTTCTCATAGGTGTTCAGGGCAAGAAGTAAGCTTTTCTTATAGGAAGTGTTGTCATAAGGCACTTCCTCAAGGCCACATTAATATACTTTCCTCCTTTCCAATCATAAAGGAAAGTATATTGATACAAACCAAGCTGCTCCTATAACCTATTATTGCACCATAGCACTGTTGTTACCCTGACACTAATTAATATGGTATAATTTCAGAACAGTGTTTGGTAGATTCCCAAATCTCCTTCTTGTTTGGTCACCTGCTGGCAGGATTTCAAATACAAATTAGTGCAATGAGTAAAGCTGAGGGATTTCATCTACAATTTCATTGCTTATTTATTTATTCTTAATTTTTATTATTCACGGCTTGATCCTGCAGGAATCTGGATGATTTCTAGAATACAGTTTCCCTCAAATTGTTTCACGGATTATCACTCTCTTGGCAGCTAAGGAGTCCTGTTAAAGAAGATTGATATGTCTAGTTCAAACAACTTCTCTTCACAAAATCTGCCTAACTGAAAACATCAATTTGAAGTACATGTAAACCTCGACTTATGACTACAATTGAGACCAAACTTTCCATTACTAAGCAACAGTTGTTAAGTTAGTTTTCCCCCATTTTACAACTTTTTTGCCACTGTTAAGTGAATCACCATAGTTAAGTTAGTAGCAAGGTTGTTAAGTGAGCCTGACCTCCCTATTGACTTTGTCAAAAGGTCACAATTGATCACATGACCCCAGGATACTGCAATTGTCATAAATGAGCCAAACGCTAAACAGCAAATTTGATCATGTGACCATGGAGATGCTGCAAGTCTTAAGTATGAAAAACAATAAGTCAGTGCCGCTGTAATTTCAAACAGTCACTAAACAAATGGTTGTAAGTCAAGGACTACCTGTACAAAGGAGACGTGCCAAATCAGAAAAACTGCATCCCTGGATCCTTCTCATTTTTCTCTCCTGAAGACAATTTATCTCATAAATTATGTTTGGTCAGATAAATAGCCTTTTTTTCCTCCATTCCAGTATTTGAGTATGTAATTATATCATCAGTCATATACTTCCTCATATAACAAACTTCCCCATATACAAATATGTATACACATCCCAAGGACCAAGATTGTTGGCTGAAGCTGATTAAAAAATTAATTCAAGTTCTAAAGACTCTATCATATTAGTCACAATATCCATACTTTTTAAGTTTTGTGTCACAGGGCTTTCAAAATCACTGCCTTCCAATTTATCCTTCAGATCAGCTTCAAATCGGGCAAGGTCAGCATCTAGCCGTCGAATGTGCTTGTCCACCTGAAACAGACAGATACACCACAGAGCTGAAGAAAACAAATTTTCTTAAATAGTATTTTAATTAAAAATCAAACAGTTTTCTGTAATAAAATATTAAATAGAAGTTTGGCTATACATGTTTAGACGGTAAAATAAGAATAGGAATCAGATTTTGGTTGGATATCGGATAATTTCCTAATCATAACAGTTGTTTAACAACAGAACTGTCTCAAGAGGCAGAATACTTTCCTTCACTGAAAGGATATAAACGTAGCCTAAATGGCCGTCTAATGTTATAATAAGGGATTCTTAAAACTAGATTAATAATGTCCCTTCCTACCATTACATTATTTTAATTAAAGATTTTTAAGAAAAGGAAAAACAGGAAGAGAAAAAAGAAAGCATCAAATAGATTGATACTTAATTGATAAACAATATAGTATTAGGTCATTTTTTTCAATATTTCATTAATTTTAAATAACAGAATATGCAATACTCATATATTGTATATATCTTTATAATTTTATAAACCACATGAAAATATGTGGTTACTAGTGTAGCAAGCAGGTATACTAAATTCATAGTTCTGAAGCTTCATAGCAGTAACAAATATATATGTGATGGTTACAATTCTTTTTTTTCCAGACATTGGAAACTTTTTTCTATAAATGCAGAAACAAAGGAATGTTATCTATCAGTTATGTCTCAATGTCAAATGTGCACAATATAGCTATTATACCTATCAATAAGTCAGGGTCAAAAATCATGACTTAGTTCAATGTGTGAATACCAATTGTTTCATAGCTGTTAATATATTCCTCAATGAAATTCTAATCAATAATCCATTCCAGAAATATGGCTGAAGAGACAATTTTGATAAATTTATTTCTAACAAATATAATTACTTATCATACAGTATTTATTCTAGACTTCACATTTTTACTGTTTTTCATTTTGCAAAAGACTAAATGAGGAAACAGTACTATTTATACACAATCCCCGAATCAGAAAATGCATGATAGGTGTTAGCTGAAGTCCAGCATAGCTCCTCCATTTGTCAGTGAATAGTTGCTAAATATTTTTAAAAAGTTGCCATCTGAAAGACAAGCTAAAAGATTAGTTAAGGGATATCATAACATAGGCACTGTCTTGGTCTTCTGCAGTATCATTGCTCTATTTAATCTTACCATCTCGTAGGTCTGCATGGCCAACTGCACTTTGTCATCACTATACTCTTTGCATTTTGTATAAGCATTTTGGATCTTCTGCAAGATTTCCACTCGTTGCTCTGATGACAGATCCCGCACCGTTGAAATATATTGTGCAGCAAGACTATCAATTTCTGCTTTCTTGTCTGAAGGACAATGAGAAACAGTATAAGTATAAAATTGAAACTGCAATCCAAACTTCATCATACCAAAAAGCATCAAAGAATTAAATGAAGTAGAGAAATAAGAAAATGTGTTTCAATGCTATTGCTAGGAGTTCATTTATCAGAGGGTTTTATTAATCTGATTGGGATTTATTTTCACATAAACACAGTATTCTAATTGTATTTTATAACTGAAATGTTTCAAGAACCATACAAAACAAAACTTATTTCTTATTTTAAGAATATTATTTAACAAATATGTATTTTAAAATCTAGGATGGAAATTACAATCCTAAAATATCATTTTAAAAGTCTTTGGCACTGTAATTTCTAAAATTTAAGTGTTTCAATTTCCAATGAACTTACCTCAACTTACTAACTCACTGGCAACCATCTTTTTACCACAAAATCTTTAAGCATATTACCAGATGGATGGAGCCTATTACTGGATATATCATGTGTGATTTGAGATGCTAAACAAACACTAACATTAGAAGAGAGCTAAATACTTTCACTTCAAAAACCAGCTAGTTAAGGAAAGACTAGAGTATTATTTGACTCTCTGAATGTAAATGACTAGAATAATAATTTTGAGGATTAAAATTTTAAATTTCTGCTGCTAGAAGAAAACATCCCTTTGTATTCAGACTTCTGAAATAGTTTGATTTAAACAACTGTTTTCCAACAATATCTTATAAATTCAAATACAGTACTTGTTTCCCATATGCAAGCAGAGAACCAAAATTAAAGAAAATGGCTACTTCTAATATACTTTTTGCTAATAAATAGCACTGCAGTACCAGCACTGCACTGTTTGTCCTTTAAAACATGTCATATACAAAAATAAAATATTCAATAATTTGATTCTTATCACTAGTTATTTCCAAGATGAGAAAGTTAATTGTTTGACTTTTAGTTTTAAAATGTATGGCGAGCCCTTAAACTTGTCTTCTCAAATCTATCTAAATCTATCACTAGGTAAATATACATTACATCAAAAGTGGGAAACCTTTCTTTCTATTAAAGGCTATATTACTTAGGAACAAAATGAGAAATATATTGTTTTGAAGGTACCATGAAAGATACAGCTTAAAACAGTGAATGGGATTAGAACCAAAAGTACATAGTCATTCTTTTTGTAAGCCTCTTTTTTCTCTCATTCTCTTTCTGATACTCTTTCAACTCTCTTCCAAGAATAAAGTGTAGGAGAGGAAGTGTATCTCTTACCATGATTCTGAACTGATTTTTTGCGAAGGCCTTTTTAAATTAGACAAAAGGCTACATGTGATTCTAGAACAAACAACTGTATCCCTGCATTATCTGAAATAGATCTGAGTTAGTATATTTGAATATACCTTCTGTTCTCTGATCCAGTTCACGCATAAGTTGGAAGTTTCTCTGTAATTCACAGGGCAGGTTTTCAATGCCTGAAAGAGAGATAGAAAGACTGAATCCTTTTCATACCACAAACCTATTCAAATTAAATTTCTAACCAGTTTGTAACTATCATTATGATCTCTTCCCACCACACATCATTCCCAGTTGTATATGCTACTTGGTCTCATAGGTTCCAGTGCCTAAGGCTGGAAAACAAATATTGCTAGAGCCCAAAATACTTTAAAATCTCCGAATGAGAATTAAAAGTGATAATTGTGGCTCACAAACACTGCTCACTTCATTAGTTCTGTTCACTAACATTCGTGCTATCTCCAAATATTCTGTTATCAGAGGATGTTAGCAGGAAAAAAGCAGAAATGTTTAAAGTTGCAGCAATGTCAACATGCAGTTTCCATGTTTTCTAACAATATTATGGATAATGGCAGAAGATATTGCTCCAAATTCTTTCACCAACTTTACTTCTATCATCAGCATGTATAATACATTTTTGGCACAGAATGTATGCCTTTTCCAGCATAAATCATTTTCTGTACATTTGATATCTCCAACACTTCACATTCTAATTCTATGGATCCTTTATCAAGGCTGTTGGGTATCTGAGAGAATTCCTTATCCTCAGTGGTTCTTCCATCTCATGAGCCTATTACTGAGTGACGGGGGACTGAATGTGGTCTTCTATTGGAAAATGCATTAAAACCTTCTATGTGAACGCTCCCTATTATAGGGAAGAGGAGTATAAAAGAGACCAGGAGCATGCAAGGCTACAATTCTTCTGCTGCAAGACCACTTATCCCATCCAGCCATGGGAATTTGTTGTTTCCTAGACATTCCTGCTCTGGCTGATGAAGAGAAAAAAATATCAATCATGCCACTTCTTTCTTTTCTTCTTTCTTTTATAATGAAACTATTAATCTCGTACAGCAGCTCTTCCAGGAGGCTGATATTCCCACATATCTACAAATGGGCTGTCAGTGAAAGCATGGTTCCTTACTTTGTTTAGCTCCTCTGTCAAATTCAATCCAGGGAAGTATCTTCAGCTTATTAATCTACTTACTTTTGTGATATTACTTCATTACTGAAACTCACTGCCTGGCTGATTCCTGGGTTCTGCTTTGCTGCCCTTTTCTAATAGAAATGTGAGTTTCAGAGAATTCAATGTACTGCACATTATTTCAGTTGCTTGCTTCAAAGTTGTATCTCCCTGTCCCCCCCCCCAATCTTTCATCTCAGTTTTCATATAATAAAACAATCATTTCTTTGGAAAAATAAAAAATGGCCAATAATAATAAGATGATAGGCTACTTAGTCTCAACCCTAGTTTAGTGCATGTTCAGGGCTGGAGAAAAGCAGGACACAACATCTTTCCTGTTGCAAGCACGGTTTTCCTAAGCCTAATCAATCACTGCTTTTGATAATTTTTATACAGTATAGGCAGCAGTATATCCCTTGTTGCAGAAAGAAGGTACAAAGAGATTTTTTGGGGGGAGGGGGGGAGGATCTGTCTTCCATTTATTCAAAACTTCTCCATTGATCTTTTCTAATGCAATAATTCAAAATCTGCAGTCCCCAAATCAAGTTCAGAGAACTCTTAATGATGCAACATGTTAAGCCTGAGCTGTAACACTATGTATTTGTAGGGCCGTACTTTCCTCCAGTCAAGGATATGAGGCATCCACATCCATGAAGGTATAAGGATAAGCCTAACAAGGGGGGCAGACTGGATTCTCAACTCAATCTTTATACAGGTAGTCCTCAACTTTTGACAACAACTGAGCCCAAAATTTATGTTGCCAAGTGAAACATTTGTTAAGTGAGTTTTGCCCCATCTGATTTTCCTTGTCAGGTCATAAAAGAGGTTCACATGACCCTGAGATGCTGCAACTGTCATAAATATGAACCAACTGCCAAGCATCTGAATTTTGATCACTTGACTAAAGGGATGCTTCAATGTTGTAAGTGTGAAAAACGGCCATAAATCCCCTTTTAAAAACACCATTATAACTTCAGTAAATGAGCAGTCGTAAGTCGAGGACTACTTGTAGATGGTGAAAGCTGGACTGTAAGCCGACTTCTGGTTCTTTCCTCTGAGTTTTTCCTCACTGCAGTTCTGAATTCAATATTGATAGCATTCGTTTCGACGTTTGCACAAGTCTCTAGTCGGTGTTGGATACTGAAAGGAAGCTTTCTGTCGAACTCTTCTGAGCCAGTCAGAAGGCGGCAAGTTCGCTTTAAAAATCCGCGACGGATCAATTGTTTTTAGAGAGAAATCGGTAAAAGATGGTTCGCTTTTGCTCTTCAAACTGTTTTAAAGCAACTGTCTTGCGCCGGCCTGCTGCGAGGCATAAAAAGGAAGTACTTTCATGGCCACGAGGTTGTCGAGAGAGAAGATGGGGCCTGTCACCCGGGAAAATGCTCTCCGTTTAAAGACTTGCGTAACAAGCTTACAGGTGGCAGTGACGGCGAGGAGCGCCGAAGCGGCCCCTACCGGCGAAGACCATCAACTACAGCGCCTGACCCGGCTAAACGTCTTTTTCGGCGCGCAGTTAAGAGGTGTGACGCAGCAAAAATACCACGCCGGTTAGTTCCTCTGAACCCCCCCCCCCCAATCTTATCCCCGCACCAACACGCACACCGGGGCTATGGCGCAGCTGTAACAGCCGGCGAGACCACGCGGCGCTTCAACCCGCCCCAACGCCGCACTCACTCACTGTCCAGATAGTGCTCCAAATACAAGGCCGCTGCCGCCATCTCGAGTCAGCCAACCGCCAACCAAACCGGCCGACGCCCACCTTTCAGCCGTCGCGCGCTCGGCGCTGTCACCCCAGCGCCTTTGCGATGGCCGGCCAAGCTTTTATCGCATAGTCATGAGGCGCCGCCACCGATTGGTCGCGCCGCCACCGTGCCGCCTATCAGTGAGAAGGCGGGGACGAGGACTGGAACGCCGGGAGCTGTCCGGACACAGCTTCTCCCCCAGCGGGCGAAGTTGGCTGGACGGTGGAGAGTTTGCACGACATGGCCCCGGGGCGCGCCTGCAAGGAAACAGTATCTCCCTTCAGGCCTTTTGCTTAATATCAAACGCAGCGTGGATGCCTAACGTTCTCGCCTCTAAGTCTTTTGGGCTAATGTTTCATGCTCCTCTGAGGGTATTCGTGTTTCTTTTTCAAAGTAAAGAGTTCTCCCTTTATCCCTGTTCCGGCCTGTGCCCTTTCTCTTTAGCCACGCCAACAGAGGAAATGAACTTAAAATGGGGTTGCGCACTGTTTGTCAATCCCTGGAGTGAAAACAGAAATTTTTCACAACGGACTTGATTATAAACCAAAGCATGCTACCTTGAAGGGGTTTTTTTAAGATTTTGAGAGAGAAGTTTTATTTGTTATGGTTAACTTGCAGAAATGGTTTGAAAAGATGCAGTCCTTTCAATTACTCGCTTGGTTTATTGGAGCCAGCCAATCTCGCGCAGGGTTGTTGTGGGGATAAGTGAGGGAATGCCACGTACTCGGCCTTCAGCACCCGAAGCAGAGGTTTGGCGTACCTAAGCATGACTAAAAATCCTCGGAAATATATCCAAATGGGACGTTCTCTCGTTAAATTAAAATGCTGCATACGAGAGTCTTCAGCGATCGCTTCTCCCTTCATTTAGGAATTTTTAAAAAATGATTTCTAAAACCTATCTCGCAGCAGGTGCTTCCACCTATCTCCTTACAAATTAATTGGGACGGTCTGTTTACACTGAAATTTTCTACAACGTAGCCCCCAAAAGACTTGGCGGTTAATAAATGCTGTAGGTTAAGAGATTAAAAAGCGAGCCTAGAGAAGAGCCGACGAAGCACCCGGCTTCCCTGCTCGCACTTTTAATTAACTCGCAGTTCTTGGTGCTCAGAAGGAAATTCAGGTGTTTTTTTTCTTCCCCCTCTTCTAGGTCAATCTTATTTCTTGGTATTTCTCCAGGACCTCGTGTAAAGAAAATGTTCGCGCGTTTCCGGTTTCACCTTCCTATTTGATTACCATGGCGACTGTAGGGCCGCTCTGCGCCCCGGAGGGATCATTTCTATGACTCAAGCGCGGGAATTTGGAAGTTCGGTGACTCCCCACGCCCGCTTCGGATAGAAACTGGGAGGGTTTTTCAATGGCGGGCCGTCGAGGGGCTTTGATTGTCCTGGAGGGGGTCGACCGAGCAGGCAAAAGCACACAGAGCCGAAGGCTCGTGGAGGCCCTTTGGGCAGGAGGGCACCAGGCCGAACTTCTCAGATTTCCCGGTAAGTGGAATGCAGACCTCGGCGTGGATACACAATGCAGGAATGTCATAGAATGTCGCAGAGCAGACTGAAACTCGGTACAGCCCTTCAGAACCAGACAAGCATGCTTTAGATGACATTATGGAATTTATATTTATGGATCAACTGGTAGAAGAAAGAAATGGTAACACTAAAAGGGTTTTGCGATTGTTCTATTGCTAGGGAAAGTGTTGTTCACCATCTATGGTTTATTACAATCTGATTAATCTATAGTTAATAAATACTCAAAAGTAATCCTGTCCTACACTGTTAAGCTTTTCTTTAAGCTCTTTCTATTGGAACACTTGGAACACGCATTTTCAGCAGCTGGTTCTGTACAAAATATGCTTACATTTAATCGTTTTCAGCCTACTAGTGAGTTATTAAACAATGTTTCCTTTATTTCCACTGCAGATTATTTGGTACAGTGGTGCCTTGTTGCTCATTGATAATTGGTTCCAGGAGGCTGATGAATACAAAAAATGATGAGTACCAAATTTTCTCCATAAAGAATAATGCAGTGAATCACAAGGCAGCCGTCACTGACACAAATTTTAACTTGTGCATTGAGTACCAAACAATACTAGGACAAAATTTTCATGTCAAAATGTGTTGACTACAAAATTTGATAAGTTTCAAAGCAGTTGAGTATCAAGACACCATTGTATATACAATATTTAAATACTCCATTAAGATCTTGTTTGCATGTTCACTTGGATTATGGCACTAAAGAGGGAAAAGGCACATACAGTTTTATTTCTTACACTTCAAGACATGAAGTGTAATTAACTAACATGCAGACTTAGTCATAGTTTTTGTATGTACTATACTTAATAGTACTTTAATTGCATATTGAAGTCATGCCATACTTTCAACTGAATTTTGAGAGAAATGAAAATTATCAGAGAAAGCAATTGCACTTTATCGAATGCATATTTAATGCACGTGCTATATGTTTAAAAAGAAAGAATTTGCAGACACTGAAGAAATGTGTTATAGTTCATTTTTCCTCTTTGTTTATTACAGAAAGATCAACAGAAACTGGAAAGCTAATAAGTTCTTACTTGGAAAAGAAAAACAACTTGGAGGACCACACAGTGCATCTACTGTTTTCTGCTAATCGTTGGGAGCAAGTGTAAGATAAATTTTTGTCTAGTACTAGGGGGTCCGAATATTTCCCATTAAATCCAATTTGATTTCACATTTTACTTTGGGAAAATTATGAATGTATGACTTTCAAATATTGTGTTAGGCTGCAATCCTATGGTCTGTATAGAATGTTCCAAGATCCAAAATATTTTTAGATGCCCTTCTCAGGTTGAAGAGGCAGCTCTGATTTCAAAGAAGGAAATCGGACATAAAACCCCTTCTCCCAACAACATTCGAAATATCAGGAGTTTTTTTTTCAGAAAAAGATGAAAGGCAGGTTGGAATTCGATTATTATTAACTACTTGTTACTATAAACTAGATGTAATTAAATTACTAGATGTAAGCAGAATTATTTCAAGAGGTTGAGCATTATTTCTGGGAAGATAAAGCAGATTATTTCTGCTTATTTCTACCCTAAAAAGTTCTCTAACAGCACAGATAGGATTGTTCTGTGCATATTTCCTGAAAAGGATGGGAAAGGTAACCAGGGAACAAAATCAGGAAAAGAATACTATCTCTTGTCAAGATTTTGAAATTTCAGAGTTATGGTATAGAAATATTGGTAAAATATTTGAAATAAAGAAATGTTCTAGAATAACAATGCAACAGGTGCAAACTATATTTAACACACGTTTAAATTATACTGTACCAAAAGTTAGATTTTACTGTACCAAAAAGTAGATTTTACAACCCATTTAAACCTGGCACAGATATGGTACAGAATGGCATAATAATGTAAGAGAAGAGGACGAAATTAACTTTGAATTATAACACATAGGCCATAAGATTGCAACTCTGGTGCAATATTATATAAACCTATTATATAAACACCCCAAAAAGTTACTGAAGTTCTTGTAAAGACTCATTATTTTTTTGTGTGTTTGATATATTTTGACACCTGGAGACTACCTGGACTAGTCTTTGCAGTTTTCTTGGCAAGTGTTTTTTTAAGTGGTTTGCCATTGCCTCCTTCCTAAGACTGAGAGAGAATGGCACAGGATTACCCAGCTGGTTTCATGCCTAGGGTGGGTCTAGAATTCATGGTCTCTCAATTTCTAGTCATAAAACTGCATCAAATTCAGAGGTGGTATTCAGCAGGTTCTGACCAGTTCTGGAGAATCAGTAGCAGAAATTTTGAGTAGTTTGGAGAACCGGCAAATACCACTTCTGACTGGAGATTTAAAGTATCCTTCCCCTGCCACACCCACCAAGCCACGCCCACAGAACTGGTAGTAAAAAAAATTGAGTCCCACAACTGATTAAATTGACTCTCAAAAACAATATAGTTTTTAAACTGTTAGTAACAAAATGAAGACACTGAAAACTATGATATTAGCAAAACACATTTTACTGTCCTTAAAGAGCTATCCAAGTGCCAGTGACTATGCCTTTAAAAATTGTCCAATGAGTTAATAAAAACTAATTATAATTGGTTATAATTTTGATGTAGCCCAATTTGTTTAGTATATTATCTCCATTATATTAAAAGATGTTACAAAACAATGCAGTCTTAAAGTAATCTATATAAAGTAGAAGTACTGAAATCTCCCATTTTGCACCATTACTTGCTTCTGGAGTTCTTCCCTAAGATGTGTGAACATTGCCCTTCCCCTGCATACTAAATGAATAGTCATGGAATGCTATTGTTGTAACTTAATCTATTTTTATTTTTGGTAAATAACATGCCATTCTCTTGTTCAGGCCATCTATTAAAGAAAAATTAAGCCAAGGTATCACTCTAATAGTGGACAGATACGCCTTTTCTGGAGTAGCCTTTACAGGTGCAAAAGAAGTGAGTAAATCAGAAATGCCTAGCATTGTATCATTTTTTTACTTTACCCTTTCTAGCAGCAGTCTCTGGAAATCAAATAGTTTATGTCAATTTTCTGCTCTGCTGATTAGATTTTTTATAGATTTGCAGTGTTGCAAAGTTTTGTTAGTGTAAAGGCTTTGGCAGGAAATCCATTTTAACTTTAAGGGAGGATGGACCCAGCTTTCAGGGAGAAGGGACGTGTGAGCAGGTAGCTCTGCAAAACGCGGACCCTTATCCCTGTTCTGCAGGACTCTATGGAATCTAAAGGAAGCTCGGAGGGCTTCCAAAGGAGTAGGGTCTCCGAAGACAAGCTACGGATGGTGGTCTGTGGTGGAAATCGGGGTAAAGCAGGGACGAGCGAACGGTGAAGCGGACGACCAACAATGGCCGTCCATGAGCGCTGACAGCCGGTCATACAAGCGATGAATTAGTGGAACGAAGGTACAGTTAAACTAACAAAAGCAACAACCTGAAAGCGAATCAGAAATTAATTGAAGAGGAGGCGTAACACAATAATATTGAAAAATAGCTTGGCTATCGGAGTTGGCTCTAGTTGAAGAGGTGCCAGAGCGGCGAGACACATGACGAACAGAACGATTGGAAGATTACTGTAAAGCCAAACGAGAGACGGGGTGAAGAAATAATTGGCTGCTTAAACTTTAAGTTTGGTTCCGGGATCGGAACACACGATTGGGAGAAAATAACCTTTTGGACATAACATTGATAGCGGAGTCTTTTTTTGGATGGACGCTGTGAAAGTAAGATTGATATGGACAATAAAACTAGAAAGGTGACTGGTGGAAGAGGTGATCGTTAACGGTGGACTGGAGGTTTACCTTTGCTTACTTTTCCTTGTTGCATCCTAGATTGAGATTTTGGAGGGACTTAAAAAGAAAAAAGATTTCCCAAGAAAATGGATGCAGGGTGGAGAGTGACACAGCGAATCTAAAGAAGACAGAGACACTGTATCGTGAAAGAGACACCTACTGGTAACAGGGAGGTGAAAAAAAGAGGGGACTGGACGGAAGATACACAATGACTCTTTGCAACAAAGTTAAAGAGGAGAGAGTGGCTGAGAGTACTGGATCTTTTTTTTTCCTCTTTCTCTTTTTGTTAGTGTGAAGACATCTTAGGAAAGGACTCAGAGTGATAAATCTTATTGGTGTCTTCCTTAATAATCATATATTTGAAATTGAATTCTTTAGTTATCCTTTTCTCTCTCTGTCCCCTCTCCCTTCCCTTTCCTTCTTCCCTTCCCTGTTTTTGTTTTCTTTTTTTTTCTTTTTTTCTTTGATGACAATATACTGATATACCTAAAAAAATGTTAAGTGGTTTAAGAGATTTGAAAAACTGATACACTTAAATATTTGTTAATGGACTTTCCAATATGGGTTTAATATTATTACAAAGTATCATTGTTATAAAGTATATATCATATAGAATTTTTGAAAAGTACCGTATTTATCGGGTATACCACGCCTTTTTCCCCCTGAAAATAGGGGGCAAATGATGTCGTGTTGCTGCGCCGATATATATTAAGCCTTCGGTGAATGCTGCTGGGATCGGGGATCAGGACACAAATGAAAGAAGGGAGGGAGGGAGCCGAAGACCTGTCCTTCTCTCTGGGTCAGCTCTCTCAGTCGCTCTCTCTGCTCCTCCACCAGCACAGGAAGAAACTGCTTCAAAGAGCGGGGGGGGGCTTTTCCTGTCGCCGCAGCTTCCTGAAGCGCCCGTTTCTCCCCACCCCACCCCGTCCGCCCGCCCGCCCGCCCGCAGTGCTCCGTTCTGCCTGCCTGCCTGCCTTCGTTAATGGTTGAATCGGAACAGCTTGGCTGAGTAAAAAGGCGAATAGTTATTATTCTCAGCCGAAGCTGCTCCCAAACAACCAGAAACTAAGGCAGGCAGAGCAGGCAGGCAGAATGGGACACTGTGGATTGAAGCGGCAGCGGGTGGGAGTGGGGTGAAAGCGAGCGCCTGAATAGCTGCGGCGACAGGAAAAGCCCCCGCTTCTTTGAAGCAGTTTCTTCCTTGATGGTGGAGCAGCGAGAGAGCGAAGCCTCCTTCTCTTCTCTCCCCCCGGTCCTTGCAAAAATTTTCTGCTTGAAACCGGTCCCTGGTACAAAAAAGGTTGGGGACCACTGATTTACCTTATAAGTGGTAATAATATTAATAAAAAAAAAAGTTCTGAGCTACCCTTATTTTGCTTCAAAGTTTTTATTTAGAAATTTAATTTTTTTTCCTGAAATTTCCTCTTAAAATGAAGATGCGTGTTATACGCCTGTGCGTGTTATACGCCGATAAATACGGTACTTAATAAATTTATAATCCTGATTAAGATATTATAGTATTACTGTTAATATTAACGTATTATAGATTTAAAGGAAACTAAATAGAGAGATCTGATAATTTAAAGTTACTATAGATTATTATAGAAATTGATTACTGGAGGATGATAACAGGAGAATTATAGTGATACTGTGCTATTAAGAAGAAAGAAATAAAAGGGAGAGAGGGAGGGTGAAGTGTGGGGGAGGTGGAGGGATTGGGGAAGAGGGAGAAAAAGTAGGAGTGGTGGATTAAAAATAATATAGTGACAAGATTGTTTAATATGTCAAGCACCTCAAACGTATCTAGGATTGGTACAGTTAGGAAAATACCCACACAAACGATGACTACAACAGCTACAGCAAGCCCTTCCACACAGAGGGCTATTGATGAAATGCTTCCAAAAGAAAGATCAAGCACTATAAAAGACCTACAAAGTTTAATGATGAATATGCAAGAGATGATGCTTAAAAATCATGAGGATATGACGAATGAGATAGGGGTGGTGAGATCAGAATTAAAGGAAAAGATACAAAAGATAGATGAAAAATTTGAAGCTTTTCAACAAGAGGTTAGGAAAAATCAAGAAAAAATGTAGAAATTGAGACAAAGATGGGTAAAGAAGAAAAAAGGGTAGATGACTTAACGGATAAACTAGAAAAAGCTAACAAGGAATTAGAGACAAAGGTCATCTTTTTGGAAGTAGAAAAGGCAGCCCTAAGATTTCAAAATGTGAAGGAAGAAAAAGGAGAAAATTTATTGGAAGTGATGGCTCACATACTAGCAAAGATATTAGGGACAGATAAGGAGGAGATATTCACAGAGGTAAGACAAACTCTATAGCATTCAAACAAATTATGCAAGGAAGTTTAACCTCCCAAGAGAAGTCCATATCAGATTAGTCAAAAAAATCCATGCGAGACAAAATTTTACATAAGACAAGATATGAACCACTTGAATATGCGGGTAAACAACTGTCTTAAAGCAAATTCCAAAGAGGGTAAGAGATCTAAGGAGGCCATACCATTTTCTAACATCAAAATTAATAAAATATAATGTAAATTTTAGGTGGGTAACATGGCAGAAAAAGAGATTTAGGCTGGATACCCTTGAAAAAGCGGAAGACTTCTTTGATCAACAACTCATTAGGGCTACTATTCTCAAAAGTCATAGTTGAGTATCTAAATATGATGGGAATTTTAGTAGAATAGACAATATCCTTGGGGAAGGATAGTAGTTTGTAGCACACCTGTTAAAGTTCTTATGTTCAAATATTTGTACAAGATATAAACCGAAAAGATACAAATGCTGCAAGAATGTGTATCTGTTGAGAACTGAAATTATGGACAATAGTGAACAAATAGAACTATAATTTATGTTCCTATAATCTTATCAAATAGTTCTTTGTTTACTTTTAACTATTTACTACTGCTCTTAATTCTCTCTGAACAGAACTTCTCTTTGGAATGGTGTAAGCAACCAGATGTGGGGCTTCCAAAGCCAGATTTGATACTTTTTCTTCAATTGAGCACATCGGAAGCAGCCAAACGGGGAGAATTTGGAAACGAACGCTATGAGAATACGTCTTTTCAGGAGAAAGTTCTACAGTGCTTTTACCATTTGATAAAAGATAAATCTTTAAACTGGAAGGTAAGAAATTAAATATTAAAAAAATAGAATTAGCTGGTAATACTTGCAGTTAACTCTATTGTTTGTTTTAATTTTATGACCATAAGATGGAATGAATCATTTATCTCTGGCTGAAAAGCTGAATTTAGGGCATTCATTCAATGACACTTTTTTCTTCATTGAATAATAAATGTTCCATTTATGAATGTTTCATTCATTCATGTATGTTTTGTTTTTCTAATATAGTTGATTGATGCTTCAAAGAGTGTAGAAGATTTGCACAAAGAAATTAAATCCTTTGCAGAAGAGGCTATGCAAGAAGCTCAGCACAAACCTCTCGGAGAACTGTGGAAATGAAATTTACTTAACTTCTAAAAGACAGGGCTTATATAATCACATTCTGCACTATTTGCATTCACATATTCGGTGAACCAGCGTTTCTGTATCTATATTTGAGAGGCCACGCAGGTTTCATTTGCTAATCTTTACTATTTATTAGTTCCATCCTCTACAAAGAGTGAAGCTTCTCCTTTCGTTAGAAAGCAATTTTGCAGGGACTCACATCTGGAAAAAAAATGCATGAATAGAGTAATATCTTCTATATTCCTTGTAGATAAGACTTGATATGCTCAATACTATAGTTTTTCTATAAAGATATTGAATAAAATTAACTTTTTCTCATTATAGTAAGGTTTTAATGCGTGTGTAATATTGCATTTGTAATATGTAGAGTAAGTAAATCAATAAAATATTTCCTGCATGTTTGGGTAATGACATTTAATAACTTGAGGTATCAACAATATTAATGGGTGTGGGTGTGTGGGGGGTGTAGATTCTAAAGGAAGTTGATGCCACTGATGTAACAGCTTAAAATAGTGTCTGCATGTATAGAGGCTGCTAATCATTCTCCAAACTGACAAAGACTGTTTCAAGCATTGTATGAAGACAACCAGGTTAGTCTTTGGAAGACAAAAATCTGGTAGCATCATTTTAAATTAACATTTTATTCTATTGTATATTGAATTAGAGCAAAATAATAAACTTATTTTGTCCCAAATGATAAAACTTTTGTCAGGAATATCTATTGGAAGAGTTTGAACTAGATCAATTTTGGGAATAATATCTTAATTGCTGATATATGGCCTAAAATCCTAAAATAATTTCTGTTCCACCTTTTTATATTCTTACTTTATCCCAAGCAAAGCCATAATTATTATTGAACAACTTATTTAAAATTTTTAATATGTTAATTCTTATATTTTTGTTTTCTTACATTTTTTGTGATTGATTTTATATTCAAATGGAATTTCTAAAATGGATATAATTTTTCCTTACGTGAATATGAGTGCGATACTATTCAGGCATGATATTCTTCCGATTAAAATCGGAATTCCGATTTTTTTGGGAATCCCCCCCCTTTCCCCCCTTCTTCTCCTCCTTCCCCTCCCCTCGGAGGCCCCGAGTCAGGAGTTGCTGGCGGGGCTCCAGTCCCGCGTTGCCTCAGGAAGGGAAAGGCAAAAAGGAAGAGGCGCGGTGGCGCTTTGCAACGGCAGCAGCGGCTCCTGGTTTTGCCTTTCCCTTCCCGAGACAACGCGGGACTGGAGCTGCGCCGGCGGTAGCAACTCCTGACAGCCCCAGCCGGATACCTGAGCAGAGCCCGGGCGGTGCGAGCGGAGGCCGCTGAGCGGCAGGAAAAGGGAGCTGGGCCAGCCACAGACCAGCCTCCGTGCAACACGCCACCTCCTGGCCCTGGCGAGGGAAAGCAGCGGGCGCTCCCCGGGCGTGCGGCGGGGGGTCTCTTGGCCGGCCCCGATTTTTTTTTCAAAGCGGAATATCATGCCTGACTATTATAGTTTTAAAATTGTTAGATTTAAGTAAATTTGTTTTTTTTATTAAACAGGCAGGAATATGTTGCATTACAGAGGATTATAATAATTAGCAATTAGTTTCAATCAATAATTTTCCCCTCTATTTTAATTCCTTGAATTGTATTATTCACACATAATGCAACCACTGATATTTCAATAATTAAACAGATGCTGAATATAGATTGAAGCAATAGTAATTTGTAAATTATCTAACTCTTTAATAAACACAAATCCCACCCCCAAATTATCTTTAAAACTGCCCTATAAGCTTCTTGTAGCATAACGGTTGAAGTGAGATAACCTAATTAGAGGTAGTCCTCGAGTTACACTCACAATTGAGCCCAAAATTTATGTTGCTAAGTGAAACAATAGTTAAGTGTGTTTTGTCCCATTTTACAACCTTCTTGCCAGTTGTTAAGAGAATCACTGTAGTTGTTAAGTTAGTAACATGATTGTTAAATGAATCTGGCTTCCCCATTGGCTTTGCTTGTCAAAAAGTCGCAAAAGGTGATCACATGATCTTGACACAGCAATGGTCATAAATATGAACCAGTTGACAATCGTCAGAATTTTGATCATAGGGATGCTGCAAAAGTCATAACTGAAATATGGTCATGTCACTTTTCTAACTTTATTCTAACTTTGAAGGTCATTAAATGAACTGCTATAAGTTGAGGACTACCTGTCTTTGCATCGTTCACTTTTTTGCTAATACCTCATACAGAGGTTGCTTCATTTGTTACAAACTTCAAAATTTGCTATTTGCTCTTATTTTAACCTCAATGTTATTCTGCTGAATCTACTGTACATTACAGGCATTTTAGCACTTAAGTTATAAGCTTCACTTGGTGAGTAATATCTAATATTTGCCAATTCTCTCAGACATATCTATTAAATCTTTTATTAAAATAAAGGACTTCTCCCATTCCAATTTCAAGCCACATTTGAATTTTTGAAAACAAATGATTGAATTCTTTTGAATAACAAGATGATTTAAGAGTTTGGTTTGCATTTGTTTCATTGCCCTTTTTTGGAAGAGGATAGCTGATTCCTTGTTTTAGCTCTTTTATGTTGTTTTAATCCTTTTAAATTTTTTGCAAAGCATCTCCAGGAAGTTTTGTATTTGGTGTTCATTTAATTAGTTAATAATAGTTAAAAACTTGAGTTAGAAGTGCAAGAGTTTCAGCATATTTTCTTCACTGGAGGCTAAACTTCCCCAAGTTCTATAGAATTCTTAGGTAATTAGGATTTGATTTTAATTTTTGTGAGTGTGTTCCTCCATTGTCTGAGTTGAAAAGTCCTCAGAGTGATTTGGTCATAGTTACAAATCTGTACTGACACATGGAAGGAGCTGCCTTATTTTCCTTCCTCTTGTTGGTACTTTTTTAATGAGTTATATATGATTTATATTTAATGTATTTAAATTATGTATTCAAATTTTAAATTGTGTGTGTAGTTTTTAGTGCTGTGTTCTTCAAATTCAATTATTTGTCCACCTACTTTTAAAGAGAGGCTTTAAAAGCTTGTATAATTTAACTTGTGTTCTTTTAAAGCTGTATGTGTCAATCATATTTTCAATTGTATATACTGGTAGTGTTACGTCTGCACAAAGTTTAATGAGGATGCCTAAGCACTTATATCCTAGATTGGGAAAAGTTGTATTGGAATATTCAGAATATGTATCATTTTTTAAATACACAATAGAGCTTTTATTAAAAGAAGCTCTATGATTCTCTTATGTTTATCTTACTTTCAATCAGTGGTGCAGAAAAAAGTACCAGGAATACAAAAGCCTTTTTAAACTTGTTTTATTCAGATACAAATTGAAAGCAGTTGATGAATGAAACACAATCCGACTATGCTCTTCTTCCAAAAGAAGCAGCACAGCAAGCTATAACAATGACAAATAAGCATCATGGTTCAAATTTGATTTCTAGTAGCTAAATAGGCAACTGGACCTACTATATGCAGTTACTTTATAGATGGCTATAGTACCATCTGTAATTTGACAGTTCTGCTTATAAATGCAGGCAAGAATGCTTTGTAAACATATTTGCTACTGCAACATCCATTGATTGAGCTAATGCTTGGAACTGATGGTGTTTTTCCCAGCCATTCCTACCTTTTAGAAACAGGAGCTCTTCTGCTATTTTGGAATATAATTGGCTGGAAATCCTGGCCAGAAAGCTAATCATTTAAGGGATGCAGAATTTGCATTAAGTTTCTTTAGAATTTCATGTTAAGAACTGAAACAAATGAAAAACAAAGACATACAATATAAATAGTCTTCTGTAGTATTTTCACAAAGGGGGAGATGAGAACACACCTTTGGCCTAAAATCATTATTTTAAAATAGTTGTTAATGCAAGATTTGTGTCCATGTACAGTCTAAACTTTATTAAAAGGAGGAATCAGTACTTTTAATTTGTGAGCTAATGGATGTTTTCACCTCATTTTATTAAATAGCAGCCATATTTTTAATACAAAATAGAAAAAGGTCCAAACAAAAATTAGGTATAATGAAGCAAAATCTGAATAACACCATTCTGTTTGTGCAACTATGAGAAGAATCAAGTGAGTAACTGTGAGGGCCTTTCATATTATTATATAGTGATGTTCTCTTGTCATCTTTGGAACATATTTTAACATGTTCCATATGATATGCTATTGTGATTGCTAGAATGCAGACCATTATATTTTAAAAAATAAATTGCAACTTTGAAACCAAAACTATGGAAGCACTGTATTGGAGAAAATCTAAAGTACAAGTTGAAACATTTGGTGCAGTTAATCTTGAGACCTTGTGGCCCCAAATAATTCAGAATATGGCCAGCTGGTTAGGGAGACATAATGCAGATACTTGTCTCACACCTGTTGTGCTGGTTTTCATTTCACACTGTAAAAATGGGAACAGAAGTAATAAGACTCCCTAATAATAGAGAGACTTAAGCTAAACACTGAAGGGCTTTTACTAGTAGAGGTCAAGCCTTTGTGCCTGTTCCTATGAAAATAATTTCCAGCTCCTAGGAAACTTTGCATCCCGTTCTTGCACTGAGAAAGTAACTAAAGCTATTAAGGCCTTAATGATGACCCGTTTTCTTGATCCCACTGCAAAAATCCACTCTGCTCCAAGGTTGCACAGAATGCTGGGGTAAATGGGAGGCAAGGATGTCAACAAGCACCTATGAAAGCTGGTATCCCTACGCTCTCCAAGGAGCTCCCCTCCCCCCTCAACCCAAATTGGCAGTTATTGTAGTTTCTCTTGTTAGAGTGATAAGATTTCAAAATCTTCATCCTCTGAATCAAAGAATCTTTCCAATCTGTCCGCATCAGAAGAATCTATAAGACACGAACGATTTATATGCTTCAGTTACACTGTCCCCACAACACATTTGATCATAATTAAATATAAACTATGTGAAACATCAGCTGTGATTTGCAAGAATCTGAATAATAAAAACACTAGGTAATGCCAGACAGTTGAACTATTTTTAGCAAATGCTCACAGTTTACGGTAGCTCACTTTGCATCAGGCACAGTACATGGGTAGCTTGGCCTTATCTATTTTCAGAAGTTTTACAGGGATGAAAAAACTAAAATAGTACTGTACCACAAAAATCCTGCAAGAGCAGCTCTGCTTTGCAGGATTTAAGAAGTAATTGTTTTGTAAATCACTGCATTTTATGAAATAATAACAATGTAGTGAATAAAGAGGATGACTCCTAGCACAGACGACCCCTCACCAAATGTGAGTCCAAGTGAAAAAAAATGTTTTGAGAAAATGCCTCAGACAGCCACCCTCTCCAATTTTCATGAAGGTAAAAGGTAGGGAAGATCTCTTAAACCTACAGGATTCTGTTACTATAGCTATTCTGATAACAATAACTTTAGATCTGCACAATCTGTTTCATAGTCTGGTCTATCTAATACAGCTGACATAATATATAGAACTGTATCTAAAAATCCAAAAACAATGATTTTTAAAGATCAAATATCAATTCTGAAAACTGGTACTATTTCTTAGGCAATGAACAAACAAATGGTATCATAATTTATCTGGAATAAAAAATATCTCCAAATATTAAAACTCCTTTATTCATTCCTTCTACAACCAAATATATGAACATTACCTGGAGTGAGATTCAAAACATCGGGACTAGAGAAGTGTGAAGGCTGATGTTCTATTAGCTCAAACATGGGAAGGGCTCCTCTAATCAGTGACAACTGTTAGAAATATATTAAAAACAATTATACTCCTTTGCTATTTCTAGGGGTGTCGAGTATTTGATGCATAATGCACCTTCAGTTCACAGTTTCATTTACAAATTTCCAGTCTTTATGATTGTAAATACTTGCTTAAAATGTGTGAATGCACAGCATATTGCAATACTAAAAAATATTCTGAAAAGTATAGTGGTTTTACATATTTGGTATAATTCTCTTCAGTTTCCTACAATAAAAAGAACAAAATAATAAAAGCACAGGAAAACTAATTGGGAATAGAATATACACAAGCACTTAAGGAACACAAATTAATGCAGCCAGCAAAACAGTAGCTTTCAAGTGAGATTTTAACCCAAGAAAGGGCAAATTTATATAGTTTGATTTCACTGTTTTTCATTACATTAATCTATCCTTATATGTTACCTTGTACAAATTTGAATATATATTTTTGTGTGCATTTTCCCCTAACATGCAGAGTTGCAAATGCCATTTTCTTTAAATGGGCACTGTTGTATTGCAAATTGTCTGTAAAATAAGGATTAGTGCAGATGCTGGAAAACCAGGAATTTTGCTTTTTATATATATTTGTTAAATGTATGCTTATTTATATTAATCATATTTATATCCACTATCTCACCAAGGGTGACTTACTGGATAAGTTTAATTTTTTTTAACCTTTCCCCCATTTATGTAATGTACAATTAGGTTCCCCTTCCTTTTTTCCACTATTGATTCAATATACAAAAGTAGGGAAGTTGTTACTGTCACAAATCAAGTCTGTATGCCTTTTGAAGAAATTAGATCATTTAGACTTTGCTACTGTGTAATATTTTCTTGTTCCATCCTCTTTAAATACCAAAGAAAGTCAGCTTCTTGAAAGCACAAGCAGTGCTAGAAGTGCTACAACTAACTAGTACTCAAAGCCCTTCTAGAGATTAAAAGCTAGCAATCGGTATTATGTTACTGTCTAAACAATTTCATATTTCATTGTTGAACTTTCTATCCAATTGTTTTCTAAAATCTTATTTTGCACTAAATATAACTGGCATGAAAATACTGCTTCTAGCACACTATCATTACATTAAACCTTTAATAATAGGCTACAGGATTTCCATCACAATATCCAGCTCTTTACCCTATTTTATATATCTATTGAAACTACATTCCCAAACTAGGCCTAGGACCTAGTTTGATGGCTTTAATGTGCCTTATATGAAATGCAGAAAAAGCTTGGGCTTCAATCTCAAGCAAATAGGATAAATAATTGTGGCTAGCTGATGCCCTCTTGATTTTAATGAAATTTGCAATATTGAGATATTTCATGTTCATTGTTATTTCATGTTCTATCATTTAATGTTTCAGAGTTACATTTTTTATTTTTTTTTAAGCATACAACACGTGTTAGCCAGGGATCACCGAGGTAGCTGGCTGCTTCTGTGAAAGGAATTTTTTTCAGGCAGTGTTATCTTAACTGGGGGAAGCTCCTTTCTTGTCCCTATGTGGTTGATTTGCTCACGGGAATCAAGCTGCCGACCTCAGCGGTGCGCAAGCCCAGGGTCTTGCCACGGGAGCCACCGCGGCCTTAAGATGATTCGTTTCAAAGGCCTTGCGGATCATATGGTTTCAAGCAAGAATTTGGGAGAATTCCCCGATGATCATGTGGGCAGTTTTGTAGAGTACCGGTGCTCACTGGCAGTAGGAGACTACTCTTAACCAGCCTCTCTCTATTGACAGATGGTTCCCTAGTGGACTGAGGCGCTCCGGTAAACTACGAGGTCAAAGTAATGTCTAGAGGGGGTGAAAAGGAATTTATTTCCCTCTTTGATTGTGTTGGTAGGCTCTTGTTTAAGGTAACCAGCTCTATTTTTGGGAGGTGGGGGAAGGTAGATTTCCCACCCAGCTACTAGGACCAGTTTGCATAGTATATTACACAAAGTTAGACATTAAACATTCAATTTCCTATCTTTTTAATATTTTCCCCTAATTTCTTGTCTCTTCATGAATGGGTAGAGTTCAATGTGTCCTTGGCTTGTGGCTTAGATGCCAACGCCATACCCATTCCTGGTTCTTCTACAGATCTGCATTTCACTTCAAGAGGCAACTGAAAAAAACTCCTGTGTTCCTCCTTAATAGGCCTCCTAGATTCAACCACTTTTGACCACTGTCACCTGACTCCAAAAAGGAAAGATTTAATAGAGGGCAATTATACAACACACTCCAAAGGGATGATTATCTGGATCCTTTGAAGACATGGGACATTGATTTCTTACATAAACAAATAATTCCATGGTAAAACTTAGATCTTTTTTACTAGATGCTTCAAGATAATAGAAGTACTTTTATTTGTACATTTCCCATATTTTATCACTTAAAAAAAAACAAATATTCCAATGGATATCTCTGAAGGAGGTAAAACATTGTCAATATCAAATAAAGCACACAGATTCATCTATCCTACAATAGTAAAATGCTAATAATTAGGCAATCAAGAAAAAACTGTAACCTGTAAGAAAGATATCTAACAGAGCTAACATAAGATGACACTGGCAACAGATATCTTGATAAGATGGGTAGACTTTAAAAAAAAACTCTTCACTTTACCCTAATTCTTCCAAATGCATTCATTATTATATATTTTTTTTTTAAAATTCAGACGTCCTAGTCCAGTGGTGGTGAACGTATGGCACGTGTGCCACAGGTGGCACGCAGAGCCCTTTCTGTGGGCACGCACACCATCGCCCCAGCTCAGCTTCACCACGCATGTGTGTGTGCCTCCTGCCGGCCAGATGGTCTTCGGGTCTCTGCCACGCATGCGCAGGGCACGTGGGGGGATGGGGCGCATGCACAGGGGGCTTGCGCGCATGCATGGGGAGATGCACATAATGTGTGCATGCATGTGTGTTACATTTTGGGTATGGGCGCGCTTCGGGCACTCAGTGCCAAAAAGGTTCACTATCACTACCCTAGTCATAAGTTCTGATCGTTTTTTGTTTTTTTTTTACAAAAAAAAGCTACATACAAACCTTCTTGATTTGTTGGCACCAGTCACTGAAGTCTTCTTCTTTCTTGCAGAAGAATCCCTATAATGGCAATATTTGTATTATTCTAAAAGAGATTCAAATTAAGACCCTTATTAGATACGTCCTTCTCCTCCAGCATTCAGTATTACAGAGTGGCCAATAGGTATATTTGGAAAGCTCACAAGCTTGTACTTGGAGGGCAATATGAATTCCCAGTAACTAATATTTAAGGCATGCTGTCTGTGATTCCATCCACATTAGTAGGCACTGATAGCCTGATTGTCCATCAACTTGACCAGTTTCCTGTATGACATGATGTCTCTCCTGAATCTCACTACATTAAATTTCAATGGATTATCTTTACTAGTAATATTGTAATATAACGTAAACAATATGGCATTCATTACACAACATGTACAAAGATTTGTCTAGGATACCTGTCTTTCTTCTGTTATCCCATAATCTAGAAGCCTCAACTATTGTTATCTGGAAATAATTATTTCTCATGCTTCAGAACAGCAATATAATTAATTTTATGATGAAAAGGGAGAGCACAGGAATATACCTTCATAAAGAGAGAAATCGGTTAGCTAACTAGTAACTAGAGGATTGTCCGAAATCGTAACACTCCCTTGATAGGAAAGTGAACTTCAGGCACGTATACTCACTACTGCAATAGAAGGATCCAGCTCTGCAATGCTCATTCTGCAAGGCGGATGCTGACAATGAAAACTTTCATCAGAGATATGGCAACTGTCTACAGGATCCATTGCAGGCTGAGTAGTGTGTGGGTCAAGATAGATTAGTTCCTCACCTAAATAAAGATCAATGGAAAGATCATGGATCTGCAAGCTGCTTAATACTATCAACAAACTCCATATGAGACATATCCATTGGAAACTTAAAAGATTACCTGCAAAATAATAAGCTGCTGTGGAGAAGGTCACTGTACAATTGACTAGTGCCTAATACTTGACCATCTTATTGAAAAATATAGCTCCCATAAGTAGTATCTCAATCTTGCCTTTATCTTGATTCCATGTCTCAGACAAACTCACAAAAGGTGTATAATGCCACCACTGATCACTGACTTATTATTCGTGAACCAGATAAAATATCATTCTAATATTGTATGTCATTGAGATGGATATCTGACTACTCATTCCAGCTGTAAAACAACTGCACATCAGCACTTCTTGTATTCAAATTGTATTCAAATGAAGTGGTAGATTTGCTTGACAACCTGAATTTCCAAGCACCCAAACAGCAGAGAGGCATATTGCTATTCTGTTTATTTATTCATTAAATTATAAACAGATGATGCAGTAATCATCTCAAGGACCCCTATTGGACTTGAATGCTTACGTACAGCTAAATAGAACAATTGGAAATTAATTACAGTGCCCACCCACCCCAAAAAAGTTGCCAATTGACCCCAAAGGCTACCCAAGTCTATCAACAATAATGCCACTGAACAAGTTCATTAAATACCTAGCAGTGGTCCTCCAAGCTAATGGAAAGAAAATGGCTGATGTTACTGGTAACTATGTTACACAGAATGCACATAAAAGCGCAGTGGATATTTTAAGATTTTACTACTCTAATAAAGACCAATATAAACACCTGCAGTTCTTATGCTTTTTAAGCCAAGCCTCGAGCATAATTACTATGTGGTGCAGAGTTTGGAACATTCCACAATTTTTCTTCATTGAAACTCGTGCAGTCCAAATTTCTAAAGACCACTTTGAGTCCTTCACCTAATGTATATGGGGCTGGAATGGCACATTTGGAGATGAGAATGTGCAGACCACATTAAATTACTGGCTGAATAAACACTTCTTCCATCAGGCTTGGGATAGATTTCAAAGCAAGTAGAAGCAAGCAAATTCACAAGTTTTTGCTCCTATGACTTTCTCTCTTCTACCTAACTCTATTTAGATTATGAACAAGGAACAGTAACATTTAAAAAGCAACTGTTTGATATAGATCAATGCAGGCAATAGTTCTCAGTTTCTCATGGGTAATAAGAGATATATGAAATACCAGGTAAATGTTTTAACTCAGAGAAGGTTTTCACTCCAGCCTTATGCAATGCTCTCCCTCAACATTGTTTTTAAGTGTGAAAGATGGTCACAAATCACATTTTTGTATGTCTCTGTAAGTTCAAACAATCACTAAATGAGTGGTTATATAATTTGAGGACTACCTCAAATTGTGCGTATGTGTAATTCTGGGTTACTAGGAAACTTGTTATATAAACTTAATAGTCTCCAAAAATACAGGTTAAAGGTTGTCAAACCACTTTATCATAGTACAGGCTGGAAAGAAAGTTTAATATATTTTTGCATGATCATGTAAGAAGTTATCTATTTACAGATCAAAATTTGAGGGAATACAGATTTTAGGGATGACCATGTTTGAACAAAAACAGATGTTTCCTACATAGTATAAATATAAACTTAAGACATCCCATGGTGAGTCCTCTTAAGAGGAATGCTTCAAGATATGTCAATAAATAGCACTAAGCCTTGGCTTACAGCAGCTGGTTTGTACCTGAGAAAATGGCTTGAAATATCTTACGGACCTGTACTCATTAATATATTCAGCATTTATACAGCTTAAACTTACCAACATATCCAATGAAATAATGAGCACTATTGGGTTTTCCTCCAATCACACCTAAAGACTGAGGCATCATAAAACAATGCTGGAAAGTAATATATGCACAATTAATCACAGTGGAAAACAACACCATTGCAATAAAGAGCATTACCCAGCTATTCACAATAGTTTTTTTACACATAACCACTGAACATTCAAATTACTTCAGCACTGGCCATTTTTAAGACCACAGGGAGAAGCCATTTAAAATGCAATAGTTTTCATGAAATAATAGTGTCAAAACTACTTTTTATAATTAGTAAACTCCAACGAAGGGTGACTGACAATGGTAACATGAAATGATGATTGGCTCCCTACACACAATACCCACCAGCAGGTTTTTATGCATAGTATTTACTCAAAACTAAGCCCCATTCACAGGCAAATGATTATACAAGTTTGTAGTTTAATCATGTTATTAATTAGTCAGTGAAGACACAATTGTTCAGAATTAGCTCAGAGAAAAATATTTATGTCCTAGAATTATTAAATAGAACTAGGAAAAATGTGCATTAGGCACCTGCATGTTTAAATCACTGCAAAAAGCACTAAATTCTACCTATTCAGAATGAGCTGCACTAATAATGACAGTTCTGGATAGAACAGTTGAACATGTAGATCATGTATTTCAGACATTCTCAGCCTTATAAAGAATTTATCTTGGCATGCTATTGCATTCACAGTTACCACTTTTAATTCTGAATATGAACCAGAATTATAAGTATTAAAAATGCATCCCAAACCACATGGTTTCAGGATATCCAGGTAGTTAAAATTATTTTTATACCTTTAGTGTTTCAATATAGGCTTCATTGATGTCTGTGAGACCAAGGCGAAGAGGTATCAGCAGCACAAGTGGCTTCCAAAGCAATAAACTGTCTGTAGATTCATCTCCATCTGGATAACCATTGGAAAGAAAATCTGATTCTGCAGAAGGAAATGCTGAGGCTCCAGGACATGGACAGTTGGGCTTGCATAACCTTCCTGCCAAAAGATAAAAAATCAGCAGAAATAGCTTTGGTTATGCCCATATAGCCTAATTTGCTGTTGAATAGCAAATCACAAAAAACCATACAATACATCTACCACATATTACTTACAGCTATTATTGCATTGCATTGCACTGTATTGTATTGTATTATATATATATTTATATATATTTATATAGTTATATTTATAATCAACATTTCAAAGCCTGGAAGCAGGTTCTTCCACACATTTTATTGCTACCATAAAGCTGCAAAAGTAAAGTTTTTCATAAGTAGAAAAAAAATCTGTATATTGTAGCTTTGAGAGCTTAACAATTCAGTTTTTACCAGACATAACAGTAAATACTGAAATATATATAAATATAAAATTGCACTATTTCAAAATCTACCTCTAACAACAACTTACTCAAGCCAATCAATTAGAGATTTGACACACTGTAGCAAGCACCCTGTAAACCTAACAAATGTCTTGTTAGGACATTTAAGACCAATTATCTTAAAAAACATATCCCTTCAACAATAGGCACATACTTTTATAAACAGTACAAAGATACTTACTTATTTCCTCTATCACAACAGTATTGTCCATAGCTATGTGCACTGCCAAAGAACTCCACATATCAAATGTGGCAAGTTTTCTAGGGATAAAAATTAAAGACAAGTGAATCAGGTGCACATTAAGAGATCTATAAAATTGCCAAGGGCAATCACATCATCCGAGTCAGTATCAGTGAACCAATACAACATCCCAAGTTTTAATCTCATATTTTAATGAAGTACACAAAATGATAACGAAGTTATAAAGAATATAAGTATGTATTACAAATTACCTGATTTCTTCTTTTGCACACAACTTCATAATACTTAAATTTTATAATTCTGACCAACACAAAATAAAGAGCTTACAGAGAAAAGGACTTTCCACCTATGCTTAATATGTTCTTGTTATGGTCATTCAAAGTACACTTGACTCCTGATGAGATACAGTTTTCTTGGCAATATTTTGAAAATGGTTCCTCAGTCCCCTTTTTTTTCCAGAACTCAATTCTGAGTTCCTACCAATTTTGTTCTATTTGTAATGTTATCAATACTCACTTATATAGTGCAATTGATGTATGTAAAGCTTTTTAAAAATATAGAATAATTATATTCTTTCAAAGGCGTTTTGAGCTAAAAAATAGTGTTCTTCATTAGACAAAAACTCATTTCCTGTTTATGGTCTTTATGTGTGTGTGTGTGTGTGTGTGTGTGTGTGTGTGTATATATATATATATATATATATATATATATATATATGGATCTTTAGTTATTCGGGTTTTCTCGCAGTAAGATTGGAAGTATCTAGGCAAGCGTTTGATGAAGTCTCATTCATCATCTTCAGGCTTCTGTCTTCAGCTCTGTGCTTCTCAGAGAGAAGCACAGAGCTGAAGACAGAAGCCTGAAGATGATGAATGAGACTTCATGAAACGTGCTAGATACTTCCAATCTTACGCGGGAGAAACTCAATAACCAAAGATCCACATACAAATACCATGAGAACCTCAGAAAACAAATATATATATATATATATATATATATATATATATATATATAATTTGTTCCCTATAGGATCAAGATGCTGAATCAGATAAGTGTTTGGCCTAATCCAGCAGGGCATGGAACAAGGAGTGAGAAATGGAGGCAGAGGAAAGATATAATTAAATATTATATGAGTTACATGAATTTCATTTTGAAGTTTCAGGACAATATTGAGTCTCAAGTGGCTTTTCTAGAATTCTTGAAAACAGTGAACTATATGGAATATATAAGTTAATAGCATTTTGAAAAGCCATTCATTCTGGAGCTCAATAAATTGCTCAGACAACTATATTTCAAGGCATCATAAAAAAAATAAGGGAAAGCTAAGCATAAACATATGATAATTGGCATATTTGGCATAAATTCTTCCAGCATGAAGACAGAATAAATGAACATCATGAGACACAGACTGCTGATATCCAATTCAGAGTCTACAAGAATATTGATGACAATATTCATCAATATCAGTATATTGATGACAACTATAGCTTCAAATTGTGAATGATCTTTCCAGCAACCTTCATGTTTTACACTTATTAATACAGAAGACAAAGTTGCATCTTCTGAGCCTTTCTCCCCAAACAGGCCCATTCCCAAGGAAAAGCCTTGCAATGCAGTATCATTTTATTTTCACCCAGAGAGGCTGAAATGGAAATACCAGATGGCACCTTCAACCTCCAGCTATCATAAGCACTCCAACAAGTTACTGTAGTCAACCATATCAAAATTCACATAAAGATCCAACAGAATCATATTTCTCCCTCCGCTTCCCTAGTACAGAATATCCAAAAAAGTTATCAAGACCATCACCACATGTAAGCCGGAGGGGAACGGGTCAAGGAAAACTGACCAGTTTAAATACTCCTGAAATTGCAATGCTACTGTCTTCTCCATCAGTTTGTTTTAATATAGAACATCAGATACTTCTGAAACGTATTAAAATATAGTAAGTCTAATTATGGCCTTATTTGAAGCAAAAACCTCATCTTTTTTTCCTGTAAGGTTACAGACAATTCAACATGCAAAAGAAGTATTACTGATCTGAGTATTACTGATCTATCATTGGCAGGATAGAACTGTTTGAGGCTGAAGAACATTTCTTTAGAGAAGTAGTAATATTAACAGAATGAAAACCTGTATCCACGTCCTCACAAAACAATTAATGAAACTAATTCAGATATTAATAGAAAATGTGATAGATTGCCTAGGTTTAGCAACATCAAGCTTAGCACAAAACTGAGCGAATACAGTCAAAGAACAATACACATTGCTCAGGTGATTTCGGGGCACAAGCTAGAACAACTGGAAGATTAATCATCTACTCACAAACTCTAGAATTATCCCATGGAATTTAATATCCCAACACTAGATACAACCTACTGAGTAGAAACGGGGATTTTAACATTTCATTGGGATAAGTAATTTAACTGCTTTATTTTATACAGTATCTAAAACCACTGTTGGAGCTACAGAATACTTACTTAAGTACTTGTGCAACTGTATTTGGTCCATACCATTGGCCTATGGATTTGCCTTCTCCAACTCCCATCTGGGCTGCAACAAACACATAATTGCTCCATAGTATCATTCAAGGCTACTTCTTAATCACTATTACTTAAGAAATTTAATTGGACAAGTATTTAGATTTCTTAAGAGTACTGAACTAAAGCCCTATTAAAAATGTGAAATGTTTCAAATAATAACATACCTACCCAGCAGAAAAGTATATTCATGAATATTGGAGAAATGTACTACAATAATTTTTGGAAAGTCATACATAAAAATTCATCATGGAAAATCTTTCTACCCTGTCTAGAATAAGGAATCCCACTAGGCTTCAAAACAAAAACAAATAATTCGGAGAGTTCCGGTCTGCAGCGCTTCGGGGCAGGCAGGAATCCGTGACTGTGCGCGGTTTCTGCCTGTGCTCGTTGTCCGAGTGCCCTGAGCCACCTAGCTTCAGGGCTAGCCACTTCCGTAGAAGGTGGCGAAGACAGGGGGGACCTGGCAGGGTCGAGAGATATCGCACCTCTCTTCCCTAGCCGGCTAAACCCCCTCAGGCAGCTGAGTGGCGGTCAGAAATGGCCGCCACATAGAAGCGCTCAGCCGGAAAAAGAAAGTGCAGGAGGAGCTGTGAAGAAGTGAAAGTGTTTTTTGCTGACCGGGATAAAGTAACAGCAAAAATACCCTGGAACTTAAAATTTGCCAAAGATACATCGTTTCCAGAGATTTACAAGTGGCGAATGGAAGTTTAAAAGGGAAAGTTTTTCTTTCTTTTCACTCTCCTTCCTAACGTGACAGCGAATAGAACGGCAAGAGAAATTGGAAAACCCGCATTGGAGGTAATTAAATGCTAAAGGGATAAGGATTTCTGAACATTTAAAAAAACAAAAACCTTTTTGCTGTAAGTGGGAAGGGAGAGGAAAAAAATTGGAGCAGAATTTGAAAGTAAGGAGGAGATTGCCTAGAATTTTAAAGAGCTATTAAATATTAACAAGACTTCTAAAAGATAAATTTTAACTGGAACTTTGTGACTAAACAGTAACCCCAGAAAGAGAAAGGGAAGAAAGAAGAAAGTATTAAAAGAAACAGCTTATTTGGATTGTTTGGTGATTTTGGAACTTTTGGGAACTATCTTTGATTAAAAGCACTTGGGTGGTTGTTTTGGAAAAACTTTTTCTCTCTATAATGGCATCACTTGTGGATAAATTGAAAATTGAATACCAAAAATACAAAAAAGAAGAACAAGAAGGGAAAGATTCTCTTGGCACTCTTTTTCAATTTTTAGAAATGGTGGTTTGTACTTATGAAAAGCTGACTGCGCAACAGGATGACTGGGATAAAGAAGAAGCCATCTTTGATGAACAAGTGACTCTATTTGGGGAAGGAAAGGAGAAAGAGGAAAAGAGAAAGGGGATTTTAAGATTTGAAAAAACAACCAAAAAAGAGAAAAATAAGGTGAAAAGTGGATACAATGTTAGAAAACAACAGAAAGGGGGAAAGCAGAAGAAGAAAAGGGAGGTGGAGAGACAAGGGGGTAAAAAGGGCAAGGAGAAGAATAAGCAAGGGAGAAAGGAAGGGATGAGAAGCCTCAATGGTGGGGAGCAAGATGTAAAGAAACAAAATTCTTTTAGAGACAATGGGTAAACTTAATTGAAAAAGGGATTCTGCAAAGGTACATAAGATTGTATTCTTATATTTGTATTCAGAAATAATGTTAGAAAATTGGAATTAACATGTAATCAAAAATGGGATAAAATATTTAGTGTAATTTAGTGAAATTTTTGTGAAGAAAAAGAAGGCAATGAAATAAATGAGAGAATTGAAGTAGGAGAAGTGGGAACATTTTAATGAAATAATGATTTAAAATATGTGATGTGGGGGGGAAATAACTATGGAAAGTATAAGTGTTCCCATAAAAGTATATTTAATTGAAAAGTAACGTGTAAAGTGTTTAAGATATAAATGAATATTAATATTAATGATTAGATTTGTATTGGCATTGATAGTTGTTTTAATTACATCATATACCTATAAAAAATTTTTTTCTATAAAAAACATTGTGTAATTTTAGAATGTACTAAACAGAATCCCAATGCAAATTATGTATTATATTAAGTATTATAAATTTAGGGGAAAGAGTTAAAGGCGTCATACTCCAATCAATGTACAGGAGAAGTTTTGTTTAAAGAGAAAAGATAAATGGATAGCTGGAAACAGAACAGACAAAGAATAATAAGTATTATGATTTGAACTGAGATGAGATAAATAAAATAAAACTAAGAAAGTTAAAAGAGGTGAGAAGTTATATAGTAAATTGAAAATGATAATAAGATATGGAATGGTATATAAAATGAATATGAATTTGAATTTGTGTCTGTACGAAGAGTTGTAACCCGGGATCAAGCAGCTTTCAGAAAAGATGTTCTATGTTTTTATATTTTATGTTTTGTTTGTGTGTCTTTGAAAATCAATAAAATTGTTTAAAAAAAAAACAAAAAACCAAGAACAAATAATTCCAGGCATATTAATCTATTACAATGTTTTTCAACCTTAGTAAATTTAAGAAGTCGGGACATCAACTCCCAGAATTCTGGGAACTGAAACCCACACATCTTAAAGATGCCAAGGTTGAGAAACATTGATTTATTGCCATCCCTTGCTACTATAAAATTATTATGCTCTTTAGGGCAAGGACTTTTTCCTTGGGGAGCATTTTAAAATCTGATCTCTGAGGCTGCAAGCAAGATGTCTGGCAAAGTGATGACCTTGCTGAGTGAATGTAGCTGAAAAATGTTGGCCTTTTTTATTTGTTAAGATATGGAAGAAGTTTAATGATTGGAAACATATAGGTGAAGCCTTGTGAAGATGTAATACTTTAAAAAGTGAAAAATAAGCAAGTAATGCCTTATTTTGCCATTTTTTGGTGCAGTTTGGGGGCTATATATTTCAGATTATGAGTTTTAATGTGAATGGCCCACCCTGGTGCAGGACAACAGCCTATTCTGAGAGATGCAAAGAATGCACTCTTCGCACTGAATAGAAATGCAACCTCTCTCTTTAGTATCCAGACACAGAATATATTTCCTGTATTCTCCATTAATTCCTTTAAGATAAAATCCAACTTTTTCTCATTATAAATCCTTAAGTCCTTCAGTCATTCATATTTCTTTGTGCTTGCTAGTAAAGTTGAGAATGCTGCAATGCAAATTAATGTCTCAAGAGATATTTTTTTTAAAATGATTCTCACAGCAAGAAATTATTTTCCATAAGACAGAGGAGACAAAAAAGAAGACAAAAAGGCGACTTCCGGTTTGTCGGCCGGCAGCGGCAGGATTTGCGATACTGCGTGATCCCTGCGGCGCTTAGCCGTCTTGGTGCCTCCGATCCGGACGGGTTTGGAGGCTGGGGCTGCCCGTAGAGGCAGCCGAAGACAGGGGATCCGGAGAGGGGTTTGGGGGTGTTGCAGACCCCTTCCCCAGCTGGCAAAACCCCTTTTCTCAAGACGGTGGAGGCGGCGGTCTGTAATGGCCGCCACAAAGGCGACAGCTGGGTAAGACTGTGCAGGAGGAAGAGAGAGAAAGTTTGTGAAGAGAAAGTTTTTCTTGGCTGACCCAGGACTATAAGGCATTACCTAACATCCTGAAAGCTATGACTTTTTGAATGATATTCTGTTTCCAGAGGAGAATTTTAAGCGGCAAATTTAAGGTGCTGAAAGGAAAGTTTACTCTCCTTCCCTATGGAATCAAAAATTTGGCTTCTTGTGATAAGTGGGAAGGAGAGGACAAAAAAAAAAATTGAGATTTTGTTGGAGGAGATGCCTTGAAGATTTTGAGACTAGAAATTAATTGCAACAAGGCTTTAAAATACAGATTGGGCTTTTCTTTTCTTTTTATGGATATTACCCCAGGAAGAGAAAGTGAGAACTTTGTGCTTTGCTTGGACTGATTGATGACTCTGGGACTTTGGGACTGTTCTAACTTTTGAAACATCTTGGTTGTTTTAAGAAGAAGGAAAAAAGAAAAGATTTACAATGGCTTTACTTGTTGATGAACTTAGAAAGGAATATGAAAAATAAAGAAAGAAGGCAAGGGCGCTGTGAAAGAAGCCTTCTCTTTTTAGAAATGGCGCTTGCTATTTACCAGCAAACACAACAACAGATGGAGAAAGCAGAAGAAAGAAGAAGAAGAAGAAGAAGAAGAAGAAGAAGAAGAAGAAGAAGAAGAAGAAGAAGAAGAAGAAGAAGAAGAAGAAGAAGAAGAAGAAGAAGAAGAAGAAGAAGAAGAAGAAGAACATGCCATCTTTAATGAATCCAAAAATTTAATTAAGAAAGAAAGGAGAAAGAGAGGAAGGAAAATGAAGGACTTAAGACTTAAAAACCCAAGAAAAAAACCCAAGACCCAAGAAAGAGAAAAATAAGATGCAAAATCAACACAATGTTGGAAAGCAAAGAAAAAAAGGAATACAACAGAGAGGGAAGCTAACAAGGCAGAGGTTAGGAGAGCGGGGGGTAAAAAGATCAGGTGGGAAAAGAAAGGAAGGGAAAAGGGGGAAAAGCCACAAAGGTTTGAAACAAGATGGGGAAAAAGGAATTTTTTTAGGGACAAAGGGTAATGTATAATTTTTTTAAAAAAAGAAGATTCTGCAAGGTACATAAGATGGTATTGTAGTATTTGTATTAGAAATAGAAAACTAGAATGTTATAAGAATTAATAAAAGATTAACATATTGAAATGTTTAGTAATGATAGACTTTAAAATTTAATAAAATATTAACGGGAATGTTTAGAATATTGAGTTTAATTAAAGAGTTTAATTGACTATTGTGTTGATGTTATTATAAATTTATTACTGTAGCATTTGTTTTTGAAATAGATAACTGGAATGTTACAAGATTCAATATTTAGATTTATTATTTAATTATGTATTTAACCATTTTGGATTTATTATTTTTCTTCTTTTTAAAAGTTAGTAGGTAGAATGTACTAAGCAGAATCAGATTGGGTACTAGGCGTTATTTTAAATGTTAATTTAGGGGGATGATAGAAAGGCATCATACTCTGATTAGTGATTCCAGGAGAAATTCTTTTTCTTTTCACTATAGGGAATGAGATAAATGGATAATTCGAGAATGGACAAAAGATACAAGTACAATGACTTAAATTAAAATGAATTAAATAAAATAGAATTAAGAAGAGTGAAAAGCGGAGAAGCTATATAGAAGATATAGAATGGTAAATAAGATAGGTAATGGTATATAAGATGAGCATGAATTTAATTGAAGTCCATATAGAGAGAGGTAATCTGGGGCCAAGTTACTTTCTTAAAAGAAGTTTTATGTTTTTGTGTTTTGTGTGTTTATGTCTGTGTGAGAATTAATAAAACCTTGGAGGAATGTTGGATGAGAATAACGGTAATCAAGTCAGAGAGAAATGAAGATGATAACTATAAATTGGATAAATATAGGAAAAATAATAATAATAATGAAATTGAATAAGAGTAAAGAGAAATAATGAGAAATTTGCTAAGAGATATTTATATGTTCATATGGAAATGGTGTAAAATAGAATTATGTTGTATAAAATAATGTTTTATTTGACTTGTAAAATTTATAATGGAAAGAGGTTTTATGTATTCAATGGTTAATGATGGTTTGTTTGTCTTTAAAATTAATAAAATTTGTTTCAAAAAAAAAGAAGACAAAAAGGCTTAGATAATAAAAGTCACTTTAACAAAAATATTAATAACTATTTTGAACAAATAGCTAGTTTACAACGAATCTTAACCAAATGTCTGCTGTACGTTTTTCCTATCTAGAACTAAGAGAAAAAGGAAAGATATAACAGATCTGAATGAAGGTGGTCTGATTCGTATGGGAATATGGCAGTACAGTACATATCGGGAAGTGAAGGAAAGATTTAACTATGGATCAACAGAAAAAATGAACTGCAATTTCTGGTTGCTGTAGATCAGAGGTCTCCAAACTTGACAACTTGAAGACTTATGGACTTCAACCCGCAGAATTCTCCAGCCAGCTATGCTATGCTGGCTGGAGAATTCTATGTTATGCTGGCTGGAGAATTCTGGGAGTTGAAGTCCACAAGTCTTCAAGTTGCCAAGTTTGGGGACCCCTGCTGTAGATGCATATGAAAGTAATTCTACATTATTTCTTATTAAACAAAGTTATATGGCCACCCTTCTATGAGAAAGAACTTTGGGAGCAAACAAAGTATGAAAAGTATTAGAATACAATCTCCCAACTGAATAGATGGAAAATGTTTGTGGCCTCTTTGGGGGGGCATGAATATTTGCCGAAAGAAGCAAAAATGGATATGTATAAGAGTGTTGTTATATGGAAGTTACTTTTGCATGTGTCTGCAACACCATAAACACTAAATTGAGTGCAGGGCAATTGGAATGTTTAAGAAATACATGTGGAAAACAAGAAGAGATAGTGCCCAAAATGAATGAATGCTAAATGAATATGAATTGAGGACAAGGAATAAATATGTATTGAACACATAGTGAGTACTATGCAAGAAATATGGTAGTTGGGTCATGTAGAGAGAATGACTGAAAGTCAAATTGTAAGACAAATAAATAAATTGTGCCTGTACTGAATGGAAGAGGAAAACTGGCATTGGATGGAACTAATAGGATTCTCTAAAAGAGTTGAGGACTTTAAAGAATGAAATGCATGAAGCAATGTTTCCATACGATGGAAGCAAAGGTGGTATAAGTTGTTTCTCTGACTGATAAAGATTTGTGCAATCTTTATGTAAAATTCTGTAACAGCTGCCGAGTTCCCAGTTAACAGTGATGAGAACTGCCACCCCTCTACTATATAAGGCGATAAGAGATGAAAAAATCTTTGTCTTGATATAAAAGATAGATTCATTCTACACTGAAAACTAGTTCTTATGCAGTAATTCTTGTGTTTTTTTTTATTTTAATAAATTTTGCTAAAGATACCTCTGAATTTGTGATTGGGAAAGAAGTATTTCAGCTGCCAGAAGCATAACAGAAATTTTGTAAGGAGAGAAAGATATGAAGAGGTATAGTGAAGCACATTAATTCCTTAAACTTAAACACATTACATTTCCTTTCCTTAGCTCATGTTTTAATTACCTTGGTTTAGTATTTCTGATTCCCTTGTTTCAGTTTGTATAACACTGCTTATCCTGAAAGGGATTAAAGTAGGGTACATGTATGTATGGTTTGCATAATTTATAGCTGAAGGCAAATTGAAGTGTTAGCTTATTGCATCTTATAATCCACAGAACAAAATTTCTTTAGGATAGATTTCTTCTCTGACATAAAATGTAGAAACTTTTTTAAAATAATACAAGTGGTCCTATGTGTTGTTTGCATAGATTTTAAGGGAAAAATATAGACATGCTCACATCTGAAGATGGAATTTATTTCTAATTTGTAGAGCAGTTGGCCTTTATACAATTAAGTTTTATTCTGAAATGGCCTGTCCCTAAATAACCTAGATCCATAATAGAAAAAACTGAAAAGCTAGACCAATTTCTAGATTACTATTTCCCTAACTCAATTTCCAGTAATAAAACATGGTAATTTATACTATATTTGCAAACGAACATATTCTCACATTTGATTGCCTATAGTGCTGATAATAATCTTACCTATTTGGTGGATTGAGTAGTAACTGTCCTTTTTATCAATGAAAGCATTGAGAACATTGTAATAGTTGTCTGTCTGTTTCTTCCCTTTCACCCACCTCCAATCTAAGAAACAAAAAGCAATGCTAAAGAAAAAAAAAAGAAAATCCAACTGCCACCCTTATATTTTCAAGGTATTCATACCAAAATAATCAACTTGCTTTAAATGGATCCTTTCTAATACAAAGGTTGATGATTATAGTCTGAAACTGCTTGAAAAGATAACTTCAGATATAATTTGCATGTAAAGTAACAAACACTTTTGTTTTTTTTAATTGTAATTCAACAATCAACTCCACCAATATTTAATTTCTATGGAAAAATGTATGTCTAAATATACTTTACAACTGCAAGAAGTAAATAAACTGATCTATCATCAAACTTGATTTCCACATTCCTTTTAATCATGACAAGAATTGTCGTCATATTCGTGCTGGTGGTGTTTCTAGGGATAAAGGATTACCCAGTGACATCATCATTGCTCAGGGGACACCTGTCGGTTGGCCTTTTCATATCTCCATTAATGAGCCCACCGAAGTGGTATCTATCTACTCACATTTTTGCACACTTTCAAACTGCTAGGTGAGCAGGAGCTGGAGTGAATGACGGGTGTTCACCCCATCACACATCAGCACTCAGCACTTAATCATGGACTTGCTGACTGTCAACCCAGTGTTCTAACCATGTGAGCTACCATGTTCCCCAAGAAAAGAGTTATACATTTTGAAGGAAATGATGCTACCAAGGGGAACTTGGAATATTTGCAAATAGGCCTGCTTCATTATGCATTCCTTTAAAGTGAAAAACACCTATGTGAAGGTCTTTGTATTACCTGAATATAAGGAGTGTCATGATTTTGCATTATAATCATCACAATAATGTGACTTACCTCTACTTAAGTGCCTGCCAACCAAAGCCTGGGCAAAAATCATCTGGCCACATCTTAGCATACAACCCCAACCAGTGTCAGATGTTGGACCTGTTCCCCCTGCAGCCATAAACAAATCACATAAACCAACATTTTGACAAGTAATCACTAATTATTTGAAGCATTGGAGTTTTATGATGTACCTGAACAAGATCAGGGGCCAGAAGTCAAAATACAGTTGTAGATAGAAATATGCTGTTCTAATATTATGCCCTTCTGAATATGAGAACATGCAACTACAGGTAGTCCTCGACTTATGACCTCAATTGAGCCCAAAATTTCTGTTGCTAAATGAAACATTTGTTAAAGTGAATTTTTTTTCTCATTTTTCTTGTTGTCTACTCAGCAACTCAGTAGAGAGGAGAATGAAGGAGAACATAAATATGAACATCTATTCCCAGATATTAATGCTTATAGATGAATAATTAAGTCCCAAAATATTAGACATGACAATTTTTAAATATATAGCCCAAATGCACTACGAATATTTAAAACATGAATTTTACATATTTTTTCAGCCTCCAAGTTTATATGCAGGAACAACAACAATCTTCTTAGAAGTACCTTTGGCTCTCAGGGCTTTTTAGAAATTTCACAATGGCTTCATAAAGGCAGATAAATTATTTTCAAACTTGAAAACTTTTCTATTTTTATCATATGTTCTTTAATCTTTATGCAAATAGAAAGGAAAAAAATTAATTGATCTAAATGATAAAAAGTTGGTTGAAAAATGGATGGCTTAATGCTTTAAATAAATACATCTACAACTCTGATTTATTTTCTGCAAATTCCATCCTTCCATACTATTTTCAAAGTGGAAGAATCTTATTTTCAATAAAGTGAAAACATACTCAGAAGTCCACAATAGACAGTGGTGGGCTGCAACTGGTTTAACAACCGGTTCATGAGCGCATGCTTTGCGTGGGTGCGCAGCATTCAAAATACACCAATTTGAAGCTCAACTGCTTACCTTCTAGGGCAGTCCTGGTAAGTAGAACAGCTGTGCCACGCGAATCAGCTGACCCAGAAAGACGGAAATATAGGACAGCATAGGGTGGGGGCTGGTGGGCGGGGCCAGCTGACAGTTGGAACTACTGGTTCATTAGAACCAATCCGAACCGGCAGCAGCCCACTACTGCCAATAGACCATAAGCAAATGTTATTTGCTGAAACCTAGATAGTTGAGTACAAACTGAAATGTCAGGATGGTTTAACAAACACTAAATGGAATATTTATTTATTATGAAATGTATTTGCTGCTCATCTCATCACCAACAAATATGCTAGACCAAAATTCCAATTGGTTTCTTTAGGTTGTAAAGAAATCCAATTTTTAGAAATGAAAATGCACCATTTCCACAACAATTTGGAAAACGAACACTAGTGCTTACCAATGGCTGGAAAACCTTTTCTATATGTGAACCAAAGACGAGAAGTCACATCCAACAAAATCTCCTCTTTCTCTAAAGGGATGAAAACAACATTTCAATACACTTGCAGAACTTAGATTGCATGGTTTCAATGATAAACGTTAACTGAAATACATTCATTTTTAATTAGGGTTATTCAACATTTAAAGTTAAGAATAGTATGGCACATATAAAATAGTAAACCTTTTGTGATATAATTTTTTTTGGAGGGGGGAGGGAACAGTTTAATATATTTCAGACCTCTCTCATATAGGAGAATAGAATACCATCTAGCATTTATCATCTACAAAATATGTGCTTTTTCTAAAAGGTTCAGCAGAAAGCAAGGCATTTGTTAGGGTGGCAGAGTTGGTCCAGAATAAGATCAGGAAACTGGCCTACATGCATTCTAAGGCATGTCAAATCTATAAAGAGACAGCAGACTTCAAGTCATGGTACAGAATCATAAAGCCCTTGAAATATTAGCAGAAGTACCTGTTAGTGCGCTGTATTTTCTTCCCAGGATCCAAACAGGCTCTTTGGTTTCTGGAAAGTCTTCATACTCAAACCTGAGAGTATCATAAGTGAGAGTAGCTGCTCAAAACAAACAAAGACAGTAGTCTCAAATACTTTTCAGGATCTGCCATTCAAAATACAAAAAAAGTTTCCTTCAAGAAATTTCAACAATGTAAAACATTTTAGATGATGAAAAAGTAGCAATTATACTCCAGGTTCTATCATCAAACAACAGAGGCAAAAAAAACATTGTGACTTAAACTAAAGCGCTGTTTTCCTTCCCACAGATGTTTTCTAAAATTGGGGGGGCTGAGATCATTATAGGTCTGATCCAATTCTATTTTGAAAATTAGCACATTATCAAATGCCAGTAATAACCATTTTCTTCATGTTATAAAGGAACAAAAATAACAGTCTTAATTTCCCACCTTTTGTTCAGAGCACAAATACACTTTCTGCAATAAAAGCATCACTCTGTGTGTAGAGCAACAATTCAGTACTATGACAACAATTCACATATTACTTCACTAAAACTACATTTGGTTCCTTGCCTGCCTTCAAGTGACCTTAATAGTAATGGAATGGGTTACTAGCAAGAAGCATATGATGGAACATTAACCTTCTACTTAAAGTCCAGATTCAACATACTTCTCAGCATCTTTAAACGTCATGCTCTGTCTTGCCAAAATCAAAACTGGTATAAATATGTGTAGATGTTCAAGAAAAAATGCCATGGGCTAGATGGGAAGTCTTAATAATAGCACCCATGCTTTAGAACCAGTTTCTCCTCTTCTTATATTTGGCTTTTTTCATCCTTTCTTTTTATAACCTCTTCAACTATTATATTCCATTCTGCCAATAGAGAAGAATATTTGTAGCTCAGAATTGAAATGAAAAGTCCTTGGTGCTCTTCTTAGCTTGGTTGTTTTCTTGCAGAAGTTTCATTAACAACTAAATAACACTATCATGGCCACTGATGCTACCTAGTTTTGGTAATGAAACATCTGCAAGAAAACAGCCAAGCTCATAGAGCACCAAGGATTCCTTGTTCCACTCTGCTTTAAGCACAAGTTGACTGTGGGCATCTACTTGCTTCTCTGCTTTCAGAAATTAAAGTTTGTTGTACTTATTTTTTTTAAAAAAGAACTGAGAATCAGTACAATACACTCTAGAGTAAACCTACATCACATCCTTCTATTTGCCTCATAGTTGTTAAATCCCAAAATTACTGTCCAGATAACCCATTCAGTTCAAATTTCACATACTCTGCAACCTTGCCTTAGAGAACATCATGTCCCATACACCATGTGATTCAGAATGGCATTTAATGTGAGAGGTTCCAAGAAAAGACTAAGCCTTTTTCCTCAGTTTAGTCATAAATACATAACAGACAAGGTTCATTTTGCACTTGCTATGAAGTCCCAAGTCTGTTACATTCAATACACTGTTTATATGAAGTTAAAACATTATCAATACATATATTCCAAAATTTAAATTATCGAATATCAGAATTAATATGTGAGATTAGACTGGGAAATAAAAATAAAAAACAGAAAAAGGGAATGCCAAATTTCAGGACAGAGCTTAAAAAGAGAACTAATATTAGACAGTCATCTATCATTATATAATATTAACATATATTCAAATAAAAATGGAAAGAAGGAAGTTTATAAAAATTTATTCTGCTAATGGCCAAAACACAAAACAACTAATGAGATGGAAAGAACTGTTATAGGAGCCAACCTGGAATAAGTGTATTTAACTACCCCAAACATATTTACATACAAGTGCATTCTACCTGGGCCTTATTCCCCAACTCCAGTATAGCATATAGGATTGCAATAAAATTTTAATATATGTGAATAGTTTAGATATATTGTGGAAAAAGTTTGTGTATTTTATACGCCTTAAAATCATCAATTGTTTATGAAACTTCACTAAATAAAAGAATTTTCAAAATTCATTGTTTAAGAGCCAGTTTGATGTAGTAAAGACACTACTAGACTAAAAACCAGGAGTCCGTGAGTTCTAGTCCTGCCTTAGACACAAAGCCAGCTGGGTGATCTTTCACCCAGCCAGTCATACTTTCTCTGCTCTAAGCAGTAGGCAATGGCAAACCACTTCAGAAAAACTTCACTAAGAAAACTGCAGGAAGTTTTTGACCAGGAAGTTGTCAGATTGATTTGAAGACACCAAATTAATAAACAAATAACTGTCACAGGATGTGATGTAGGTTTACTCCTTAACTGTCATTTACTAAAATGTATTTGGAAAATTTCAATGAGAATTCAATTTGATGTAGATTTAAAGAACACCTGCACCTGTCTTCATAACCTTATTCAGACAATAAAACCAAGTACAAAATTTTTATATAAAGTGCTTGTTTTATATACTGTGTTTCTCATATAATAAGGCTGGGTCTTATTTTTTTTTGAGCCCTCAAAAAATGGCTAGGCCGTCTTTTCGGGGGTGACTTAATTCCCCCCCCTTGCATCTTTGGGTGGGCGGGCGGTGACGGCTTGGATGTTGACCTCGGCGTTGGTGGGGCACTTCGTATTGGGGTCAACACAGGCAGCACCATATCCAGGTGTGCAACAAAAGTACTTCCTAATGGCAAGGCCCCCCCACCATTCCCCCCATTTTGCATGTTTTAATATAGGCCTTAATTTGGGGGGAGGGGCTTAATTTCATTTCATGCCTATAAAACATGCTGGGACTTCCTATTGGGGGAGGCCGTATTGTTGGAGAAACAGGGTATTTAAATATTTGTTTATCTGTTTGGGGAAAGTCAAAAAATTGATGAAAAGGAGAGTATTACCCATTTGCCTTTGGGTCTTAGTTTTCCCATTTGGGCTATGGCACTTTGGTAGGTAGTATTAAAAGAGCATGACTTTTCTTCCATCACATCTCAGTTATATATATTAGTTATATAAGGAATCAGTACATTCACTTTTAACTACTTAAACAAGAACCTTGGGTCGTTATAAACTTTAGAAAACTTTTAAGATTATTTCCATACATCAAAGCACTGAAGGACAAGCACTAAGCTTTATAAACCATGCAATCAACTAATGCTAGAAAAAACACGGCAAAACACAGTCTTAAATTTGAAAGGCTTTGTTATAGTGGAGTTGCCTCTATTTGAAAAGAGAAGGCAAGGCAAAATACCATATTAGCCAAATTGCTTTAGCAACTTCTATTAATCACAGTCATTTAATAAAGAAAAAAAAATACCCGTAAGAAAACACAGTTCCCAAGGCAACATAACTGACCCTTCATCGACCTCTCTCATTTAGGCAATCCATAATCACAGTTCCACCGACTAGCCCAGTCCGCAATTTAGCCCTCTGCTGAAAAAACACACCGACTCCTTCCTTTCTACACCCATTTCCCGATACCCCAAATATAGAGAGCTGCTGTCGACCCACGCAGCTTTCCCAATTGACCCCCACCAAACATTTCCCCACTCACCCGCGTCCATCCTGCCCCCGCCCTCTTAAACTCGGGGGGCCCACGGCTGTCTCCTGACTGACACAGCTCACCAAAGCGGCGCACTTTATACTTCTCATCCCATAGCGCTGCTTTCGCCCAATCGCGGGATTGTTCAGCACTCATCTAAGCGACGATTGGTTAGTTTCAGATGCAATGGTTTCTCCCGCTGTATGGCAGGTGCCATTTTGTTGTACGGAGAGACTGATTGGTGCGCAAGATTACTTAAATCGGCCTCGCTTTCCTTCTGAAGGAGGAAATTTTTTTCGTTAATTACCATGTACTGCTTTCTATCCCTCGGAGTAATTTAACTGACATCTCAGGTGTAGAAAGTAGAAGGGAGCCGCCATATTCTTGTACGGAGTATTAAACACCATCCAGTTGACCCAATATGGCGCTTTCAAGTAATTCGCATCGTAGCGTGGTTTTAACAACGTTGGCCCAACAACAGAATAGCTGCTCTTCGCTGCTTCTGGTTTGCCTGACAGCGAGTCAATCGGCGACATACAAAGAGAGGCAAAAGAGAATTAAGGAGTGTTATGGGCGGTTGTAAGCGCTGCTTCGCTTATATACTGTACCACCGAAGGCATGTGGGGTGTAACTGAATGACAGCTTCTTCCGTACGGAAGTTACTCTGCAGGGTGTGGCGAGACAGCTGTGTGACTTGCTTGGCTTCGCCATCTTGTTGTACGGCTGAAAGGGGGGCGGAGAGGGGGGTGAGGCAGGGCCGCCCGCGCGGCCTCCAGCGATGGTGATCTGTTGCGCGGCACTGAATTGCTCCAACCGGCAGGGCAAAGGTCCCCGAGACCGAGTGGCCGTCTCTTTCCACAGGTAACCAGGGGGAGGGAGAGGAGCGCTCGCACCTGCCCGTCTCCTGCTTCGTACCTCGACACGGGGCTTCTCGAGGCGCACCTTTTCGATCGGGTGGACCGACGCAGAGCTTCCCGTTTCTCTTCCGCTCGCAGTTCTGTGACAGGCTGATGCCCCCCGAAGCTAAGCCCGGCCGCCCCCTTCACGTACCTTTTTGCACTCGCCTTCTGGGGAGTTGGACGGTTCTTTCGCCGACTTGCATCCCTCGTTGCTGGTCTCTCCCAGACAGGCCAAGTGAGCATCCCTTCAACAATAGGGGACTAACTCCCCCCCGCCCCAACAATAGGGACCAACTTCACCCCCATACACAGAGCCACACATGCAGGCTCAAAACCCATTTGTTGCCTTTCTCATCCTTCTTACTCTCTCCCCACCCCCCAAATTCTTCTTGCTATCTGTGCCCAGTTTAAGATAAAATGGTGAGAGGGGCTGCAACTCCTGTGGAAATGATTGCACATGTTTTGGGCTTTTTTTCTTCTTTTCTTTTTTTGAGAAGGGAAGGAAAGGACTCTGTACTTGCTTGGTTATAGTGACACCCCTCCCCCTATTCCTCCACTGCCACTCTGCACCATGGTTTTGTAGTTGAAGCATTCCAGTGTTAAGATATGCCTCAAGTTCTAGCTCTGATTTTTACTTATTTTTTTAGTTATTAAATTTCGTATGTGGGACACGGATGCATGAGTAAGCAGTATTACTGTTGTTCACAAGTTTACCTGTTCTGTCTTGTCTGAGTTTTGCAAGTATACACCCACTGGAGAAACCAACTTTATTCAGTAGCAAATCTATCTGTAGGTAGCTTATGGAGCAACCCGCTTTCATAAGAAAAAAAGCTGATGGTTCATTTTCCTGTCACATCCTAATCTCTGATTTGCTCTGAGACATGGCATATTTGCCAATCCTTGCAAGAGATAGATTTTATTCTAGAAGTATCTGCTGAATATGGATTGGTTTTTAATCCAATATATACAGTAGTGTGTGGATCCTTATTTAAACTAGAAAAGGAACACATTACAGCTATGAGAAAATAAACAAAAAAGTGACAGTACTCTTCAGTATACTATTAATGTAAAACAAGAAATGTCATCTCTGTGTACTCTATGTAAAACAACTATGAAGGATTCTTATTTATTTATTTTGCATATAGCAGTAAAAGAAATATATCTTTATTGTTACAGTGGATGGTTCCTAATATTTTTTGATGTTGGTGTTAAAATGTAAACATTTTAAAAATTCAAACATTCAATAGTAGCCATTATTTCCTGTCTAAGATTAATTTTTTAAAAATGTGAAAGTGGTGCAAAGGTGAAAATATGCAAGATTAATTTAATTCAGTTGAAGAAATTTACATGAATTTAAAATAAGGGTTGGATGGTGGCTAGTGACTGCTTAAAGTTAAAAGCATCAAATGAGATGCATCTAGAAATTCCCAAGTAAGGACAATGTCTGGCCCCTGTTTGCAACTCAAAACATTTTCAACATAGGAGTTTGATTCAATTATTACAAGTAGTGAGTATTCTCTGGATCCCGTATTTTTCTTCTGCAATTGTCTTGTGATTTATTTTTGTGTGCATGTGAAATGAATTTATATTTTTGAAAAATATAAATGTGTGCTATTTTAAAATATGAGTTTATTAGAAATAACCGTTGGTTTTTAATGAACTGAAGAAATCTATGGAGAGTTTCCTGTGCCATTATTTGATATGCACTATAATTAGTTTTGCTTGTCTCCATATTTTAAAGATGGCTTATAGTATTTGATTGTGTCAATTGTTTATTTTCTGGGACCAAAGTGGGAGATTGATTATACAAGAATAACTTCTTCAAGAAGTCTTTTCATTGATATATCTTTTTCCTGTTTCTTTGCTGTCAACTGAATCTTGCATTGTTTCCCAATCTAAACCAACTTTGTTTAGATGCATTGTTTGTATTGTTTAAATTGCATTGTTCTTCCATCTAAACCACTCTAAACATTCCCTACCTAAAATGGAGTCATCCGTAACAGTTTTCCAAAATTGGTTAAAATTGAGTTATTTCAAAGAACTTTGAGGTGAATCATGACATCTTCAAGCTTGTGTTGTGTGGTTTTAATTTTAAATTAAACTTAACAATGATTCTAATAGTTAAGTTTAATTGCTGTCAATCTCACCTCTTCCTGATCCTGCCTTTCTTCCACCAAGATGGCAGTGTGCTCACACGCAGCGACCCCAAGCTCCCGGTATTAGTGTGTGGCATTTGGAATGATGTGTGTATCGATGTGTATGTACAGTGTAGAGCAAGGAGCAAAATTGGCCTACACACGCATAGAGCTGCTAAACATCGGGCTTGCAAGTCTATCTGGGATTACCAGTGATTTTCAGCAGTCCCACAACATACCGAACTGCATAGCGAGGCTTCCAGGATCTCCATGGATTGTCATTGGGTCGGGGAGATGCCAACAAAAGCGAAAGGAGCGGAAACAAAAACGTGGCTGTAGAGCTGGTCTGTTGGCTCAGCTCTGAAAGCAGACCCATAGACTAGTGCTGCCAATTGTCTTTTTAAGCAACACCAGATCCCTCGTCCACAAAATTGATGAATTAGAGTGCAGATGGCAGCAAGCAGGCTTTTCCGCAAAAGTTGTGTGATGATTGTAACAGAGACCTGGTTACACCCAGCTATACCTGATGCGGCAGTGGAGTTGACAGGCCGAGTCATTTATTGCTCTGATAGAAATGGCGACTCCAGTAAGAGCAAGGGAGGAGGACTTTGTATCTATATACACAGTGACTGGTGTGTTAATAGCAGAGTAGCTTATACCTATTGCTCCCCAGATGTAGAACTGATGACTCACATGTAGACCATTTTATCTGTCTAGAGAAATCACTGATAATTATTATAGCTGTTTATATTCCACCTGATGCCAATGTCAGTGTGCTGCTTTCTAAGCTATATGATGTCATCTCCAGGCAGCGGCAAACTCACCCAGAGGGCGCTCTTGTCATGGCTGGGGACTTCAATCAAACCTGTTTAAAGACAGTTCTCCCTAAGTTTGTGCAGTACGTGCAATTTTTCACCAGAGGGAAGAACGCTTTAGATTGTGTGTACTCTAACCTGAAACAGGCATATAGAGTAATCCTCCTCCCCCACCTGGATACATCCAACCATCTTTCACTTCTGTCATGCCCGAAGTACGTCCCTCTCAGAAAAATAACTCAGCTAGTCATGAAAATGGTTAAAATCTGGCCAGAGAGTGCTCTCAGTCAGCTGCAGGACTGTTTTGAAACCACTGAGTAGTGTGTATTTGAACATCAAGACCTGCATGAATACATTGATGCTGTACTCTCTTACATCAAAGTGTGCACTGACAGTGTAACAACGGACAAGTGCATCAGAGTGTATGGGAATTGTAAACCCTGGATGACTGCCGAGGTATGGACACTTCTGAGAGCCCAGGATTCTGCCTTTAGGGCAGGGGACAGGGATATATATAGAGAGAGAGAGAGGCCCGGGCAAACCTTAGAAGAGGCATTAAGACAGCAAAACAACAATACAAATATAAGGTGGAGAACCACCTAGCAGATAACAACTTGAAGTAAGTGTGGCAGGGACTGCAGCATCTAACTAACTATAAGGGCAACACAAGGACACACAGTGCTGATGCCTCATTGGTAGAGGAGTTGAACAACTTTGCCTGCTACGAGGTGAAAAGACTAAACCCCGTAGCCTTGCCCGACAGCTTTCTGATTCCCAGCCAATCACCCTATACGAACATCAACTGAGAGCTGCACTGAAGCCTGTGAATCCCAGTAAAGCTGCAGGTCCAGATGGGGTGCTGGGGATAGTGGTAAAGACTTGTGGCGATCAATTAGCAGGGGTCCCGACAAAGATCTTTAATATCTCCCTGCAAATAGCCTGTGTTCCATCATGCTTGAAAACAGCCACTATTGTCCCAGTCCCCAAGAAAACAGCAATTAACTGTCTAAATGACTACAGACCTATCGCGTTAATGTCAGTAGTGATGAAATGCTTCGAAAGACTGGTTCTCCAACACCTTAGGACATGCCTCCCATCAGACTTTGACAAACATCAGTTTGCCTACATGGGAACAGATCGACAGATGACACCATAGCTACTGCCTTACATTCTGTAGCGAGCCAACTGGAGAAACCCAGAAACTATGTCAGGATGTTTTTCATTGACTACAGCTTGGCCTTCAATACTATCCTGCTGAGTATCCTTATTCAAAAGCTGGCTGACTTGGATTTCCCCTCTTCCATCTGCGAATGGATCAAAGATTTTCAGAGGGACCAGCCACAAACAGTGAGGGCTGGGTCTTCACATCCACCTCCCTGAAGCTTAGCACTGTCTCCCCACAGGGCTGTGTGCTCAGTCCCTACCTGTACTCACTGTACACACATGATTGTGTATTGTCTGACCCATCCACTGTGATCATTAAGTTCACAGATGATACTACATATTGGGTCTCATTACAGGTGGAAACAAAACAGCATACAGGGGGGAGGTTCAAAAATTATCCTCATGGTGCCTAGAAAACAACCTGCAACTAAACATTAGCAAGACAAAGGAGATAGTGTTAGATTTCCAGAAGAAGAGAGAGGAACCTGCCCAACTTTACATCGAGGGGGGCTGTGTGGAGAGAGTTTCCTCCTTTAAGATCCTGGGAGTCTACCTCAGCAAAGATCTCATCTGGAAAATCAACACAACCCAGGTCGCCAGAAAGGCCCAACAGAGACTCCATTTCCTTAGGATCTTGTGAAAGAATAAAATGGAACAACGACTGATGACCTCCTTTTACCAGTCCACAATAGAAAGTGACCTCACATATTTCATTACTGTGTAGTATGCTGGCTTGACAGCCGCGGATAGAAAGACATTACAGAGGGTAGTGAGCACAGCACAAAACATCATGGGCTGATACCACTAGATGACATTGCTAGGGCTCACTGCCTTAGAAGAGTGAGGAAAATTATCAGGGATGACTCACATCACTCAGCACTTCTTCACTCTCCTACCATCAGGTAGGAGATATAGAAGCATAGCTAGCCGCACCAACAGGCTGAAGAACAGTTTCTACCCGTGGGCTGTCAGACTTTTGAACAGAAAATAGCTTCATATCAACATAGTATAATAGACATGCAAGGCTGGCGTGTTGTGCAACAAGGTCACATAGCGTAATAAGGTTAGGACTGGGTTAGGGACTTCTGTCCTCACTGTGAGTTGTGTTGGGGGGGTGCACGAAGGGAGGCTCAGCCAGTCTCATTTTATACATTGTGTACTTTGACAATAAAGGTAATAATAAAAAAGGGCAAAATAAATTATTACTGCTGCTTAACTTTTGCTGCTTAAAAATTGGAAATAGATGTGTGACATCTTTTTAAGGTTCCAACTATATAGTTCTAACTATATACCATATATGTGATTAAATTTCTTCTGTATCTTAACAAATGAAAAATTCTGGTCCCAATTATGGTAATAACTGGAGAAGAAATACATAATTTCTATAACAAGAGGTCTATATACATTTCTTTTGAGTAAGTTCCATTAAAATATTAAAACTGACTTCGAAACATGCTTAGAATTGCATGGTGTCCTCTAATTATGATTAGCTATAACATAAAATTTGAGTTTCACAAATATTTAGCCTTGACACACTAAACTAGAAATGGGTGAAAAGGGAAATGTATTTACTTGATTAATTAAACACATTTACTAGTATATGGCTGCCCGTTTCGCTGAGTATGTCTTTGGGCATATAACCAACAATTACAACAATGTCATAATGTCAGGTGCAAGAAATCAGGAAGCAAGTTCAAATGAATGTAAGTTTATTGCATGCTAGCACTTTCTACAAGAATCTGAACTACTAATGGTCAAAGCAAATTGGCGGTAGACAAGAATCTACATAATTCAAGATGGGCTAGACTTCAATCTCTTGTGGGCACGAAGGGATTGAGACTGATGACATCCTTGATCCTGTCTCAGGGCTCAGCCTGATCACCTCCTATATCTATTAAAAACATTTTGAAAAATAAATAGAAATGAGTTCTGGAAGAACATTCATTTAAAAACACAATACAGCCATCCCATCACACGGAACTCTAATCTACATACACAGTTCATCGAGAATACACAGTTCATCTCACTAACTGATACCGCTTTCAGACTGCTGTTATTGCTAGAAAAAAAGTTGTAAAATTCAATTGGATTCAATTTTCTTCAACTTTAATATACTATTTAGTGTATTAAACTAAGCATTGCATTCTGGAACAATGGAGAATAGGTTTGAACTTGTATTTGACATCCTTTCAGGTACTTGAATAGTGCTTTCATATTTTCTGTTTCTTTAAAAACTAAATGGACCCAACTATTTCTATCTATCTTTTAGATTGTGATTTCTAGTACCTTGGTAGTTATCATTGGACTTCTCTGAATGTGTTCCAGTTTCTCTGAATATTTCTTGAAGTATGATATCCAGAATTGAACACAATACTTGAAGTGGGAGTGTAACCACTCAAAATAAAGGGAAGCTATAGTCCCATGATTTGGAGCTACTCTTTTTGTTGTAATCTAAAATTTTTGGTATCTCCTTGATGACTCATAGCTAGTTTAGAGCATTCTAGGAATTTCTTACATATAAGCAAGTCAAGTATCCTCAATCTTTTGTTTGAATATTTGACTGTAGTTTCTGAGGAGAACTTTGTGTTTGATTCTATTCAATTTAATTATATTTTCATAGTCTGCTTTTCTAACTTATCAAAACCATTCTGAATTTTTAATTATGTATTTTTGTATTAGCTATCTCATCCAATTCTTTGTCATTTTTAGTCTGTAGTTTGATCATATGCAGTTAGTTGACTGAGAACCTTTGGGGCATAAATTCACTTGGGATTAATGTTTGGATGACATTATCTTTTAAAAGATAAATATGACATAATCTTTTAAAATCTAATTGTTGAACTGCTTTTTGGAAATGATTGTTTCATAAAAATAGCTATTGAATATGTCAAAATCTAAAACAGCTCAGCATCTTTATAAAATACTGGTTTTAAAAATGTAATGAATGCTACTTATGTCTACATATTATATCTAACTTTTTCAGAAGATTGAGGTTTATTTAGTTTACAGATGAAACTCGAAAAATTAGAATATCGTGCAAAAGTTCATTTATTTCAGTAATGCAACTTAAAAGGTGAAACTAATATATGAGATAGACTCATTACATGCAAAGCAAGATAGTTCAAGCCGTGATGTGCCATAATTGTGATGATTATGGCTTACAGCTCATGAAAACCCCAAATCCACAATCTCAGAAAATTAGAATATTACATGCAATCAATAAAACAAGGATTGTACATAGAACAATATCGGACCTCTGAAAAGTATAAGCATGCATATGTACTCAGTACTTGGTTTGGGCCCCTTTTGCAGCAATTACTGCCTCAATGCGGCGTGGCATGGAAGCTATCAGCCTGTGGCACTGCTGAGGTATTATGGAAGACCAGGATGCTTCAATAGTGGCCTTCAGCTCTTCTGCATTGTTCGGTCTCATGTCTCTCATCTTTCCCTTGGCAATGCCCCATAGATTCTCTATGGGGTTCAGATTAGGCAGGTTTGCTGGCCAATCAAGCACAATAATCCCATTATCACTGAACCAGGTTTTGGTACTTTTGGCACTGTGGGCAGGTGCCAAGTCCTGCTGGAAAATGAAGTCAGCATCCCCATAAAGCTCATCTGCGGAAGGAAGCATGAAGTGCTCCAAAATCTGATAGATGGCTGAATTGACCCTGGACTTAATGAAGCACAGTGGACCAACACCAGCAGATGACATGGCTCCCCAAATTAACACAGACTGTGGAAACTTCACACTGGACTTCAAGCATCTTGCAGTGTGTGCCTCTCCATTCTTCCTCCAGACTCTGGGTCCTTGGTTTCCAAATGAGATGCAAAAGTTGCTCTCATCAGAAAAGAGGACTTTGGACCACTGAGCGACAGACCAGGTCTGTTTTTCTTTCACCCAGGTAAGACACTTCTGACGTTATTTGTTGTTCAGAAGTGGCTTGACAAGAGGAATACGACATTTGAAGCCCCTGTCCTGGATCTGTCTGTGTGTGGTGGCTCTTGATGCACTGACTCCAGCCTCAGTCCACTCCTTGTAAAAGTCCCCAATACTTTTGAATGGCCTTTTCCTGACAATTCTCTCCAGGCTGCGGTCATCCCTGCTGATCATGCACCTTTTTCTTCCATACTTTTCCCTTCCACATAACTTTCTATTAATGTGCTTTGACACAGCACTTTGGGAACATTCAACTTCTTTTGCAATTACCTTTTGAGGCTTTCCTTCCTTATGGAGGGTGTCAATGATGGTTTTCTGCACAACTGTCAGGTCAGCAGTCTTTCCCATGATTGTGCTTCCTACTGAACCAGACTGAGAGACCATTTAAAGGCTCAGGAACCCTTTGCAGGCATTATGGCTTAATTAGCTGATTAGAGTGGGACACTTTGAGCCTAGAATATTGAACTTTTTCACAATATTCTAATTTTCTGAGATTGTGGATTTGGGGTTTTCGTGAGCTGTAAGCCATAATCATCTCCATTATGGCACATCACGGCTTGAAGCATCTTGCTTTGCATGTAATGAGCCTATCTCATATATTAGTTTCACCTTTTAAGTTGCATTACTGAAATAAATGAACCTTTGCACGATATTCTAACTTTTTGAGTTTCACCTGTATGTATTTTCATAATTTCAAGAGAGAAAAAAAAGAAATGCATGTAGTAACTTTCTGCTTTTATGCTTCTTCGAAGGTTTCCATTAAAGGATTCAAAGCGACTAATCCAGTGGTTGAAAGCAGTGCAACGGGACAATTGGATCCCCACCAAGTATTCTTTTCTCTGCAGTGAACACTTCACTAAAGACAGTTTTTCAAAACGGCTGGAAGACCAGCATCGGTTTCTGAAACCTACCGCCATCCCATCTATATTCCATATTTCTGAACCAAGGGGCAACAGCAGGGGTTATCTCAAAAGAAAGAGAAAAATAATAACCCAGACTCTACAAAGAAATGGCAATCAATCAAATGAAGGAAGTGGGGAGGTAGTTGAAGGAACCTTATCATCTGGCCAAGACTTGCTTGTGGAAGGAACTAATAATATGGAGCACATGACTCTTCAAGCTGAAATTGGGTCAATGACTGAGCAGGGGGAGAATTTTCAGGTCCAACTTGAAGGTTCTCTCCGAAGGATGTTAGCAGATAACTTAGTTACAAAAGTTACTCAGCATAAGCCAGAAAATCATTCTGTTGAGGACCATTCTGAAGTGGTTATCCATCCAGGAAGTTTCAAAATTGATAAAAATGGTATATCAGAGGATGACTTCACACCTCCGGTGTCAGGTGCATGTAAATTTATTGGATCCCTTCATTCTTACAGCTTTTTCTCCAAGCATACTAGAGAGAAATCATCATTTCCAAAGGAACCACTAGAAAGAAAAAGGTTAAGGAGAAGTGTGGAATCAAATTCTGGTAACAACCCTATGGAGCAGGACACGAGGTTTAGAGAAGCCTCCTCTACTTCTTCTCTTACTGCTATCCCCCAGAAATCTTCCCAAAGCATGTCTGCATCCCCTGCAGATCTGACCCCTAAACCAGCCACAGAAGCTGTAGTAGGTCAGAAGGGAGAGACTGATGCCAACCCCATGTCAATCAATGAGGTCATTATGTCTGCTTCAGGAGCATGCAAGCTCATTGATTCCCTTCATTCCTACTGCTTCTCCTCTAGGCAAAGTAAAAGTCAAGTGTGTTGTTTGAGAGAACAAGTAGAAAAGAAGAATGGAGAGCTGAAGCAGCTGAGGCAAAAAATCAGCCGCTCTGACAGCCAGGTTAGAAAGCTGAAGGAAAAGCTGGATGAGCTGAAGAGGATTAATTTCCCCTTCTTGAACAACCTGTTGTCCCAGGACTGTGGTTAGTATTCTCTGCACTTTCACAGCTGAGAAAAATTGATGGCAAAATATGCAGGTATCTAGCATAAAATATGATGTTTCTTTTTTTCTGTTCAAGAAATATTCACATTGCCTCTTGCCCTAGCTCTTTCTCTCAATACTATTATATTCTTCACTCCTTCCTCTATATCCTCCTCCAATTTTATTGTTCTCAAGATCTGGTCCTGCTTGCCTAGAAGAGATTCTCATCCATCACTGTCTTATCTTAATTTTTAATTATACCAGTCACACACTCCAATGTTCTACACTTTTCACACATCAATAATCCCATGTACTTTCTCCATCATTTGGCTTCCCTTGTCTGAGTTGCTACTACTAGTTGCAGAAATCCCATCTAAATGTCCTCTAATTACCATAATCCCAACCAAGGTCAATTATATTTCCACTCTCCCCAAGTAGACTCCACTTGTATCCATAATTGGTGGAAAATATCATCCTTGACTTCTGACTCCCCAAACCTACTCTGATTATTCTCTGTCTTGCAACTGGAGAAGAGCATATATCCTTATCAACAGATCCAACCCATATACTCCACTTTTATTAACTTTTCCTTTATCCTCCCTTATCCTCACCTCAAATAGATTGTTTTTCCAAATGACCTTCCATAAGACTGATTCTATCTACCACTTTTCCAAAACTAGCCAGTGGTCCTCATAGAATAGTTGAAGTCATGGTCATTTCCTATATGTTTTCTCCTTGTTCAAAGGTGAAGGCAATCAAGTGGCCTCACATAATAGTCCTTATGGATATACCCAACCAAGCCAAATATGAGGCTTGAACAGGTAGCAACACTTCCAAAAAGATAGAGTCTGCTTCTGTTGCCGATAATGCTCTGGGACATCCATCCCATTTTTACCAGTTGTCTCTCTTTCAGACCACTTTCACTGTTCTACTCACTCCTTGGATGCCATCAGTGTCTTCTACTACCTGGCATCTCCAACATTCCATGGTCACATTTAACTAATTTCCACCTAGATGTTCCTTTGTTGCATACAGTATAAACTCAGTTTGTCTTTCTTCCCTTCCATTTTATCTTCAACTGAGTTCTTTCTTCTCCAATAAGCTGACATACTAATGCTTCCATCTTCTCATCTACTCATAGTTCACCAGCTCACTTTCACTAATCTTAATTTCTTTTCGCTTCATGCTGCTGCGCAGTAACTCCCCCCTCATTATTATTAATATTTTATTACATTTAAATTTCAGGAATGAATATCCCTTTATTAGTATAGCATTTCCTAAGAGATAAAATTAATTCTGTTTGAACTGGAGGCTTGGCTGTCAAGTGGTGGAATACAGACCTAAAAAATATAGGTCATGCCAAAAATATAACTGAACCAGCATTTGAACGAAGTTTCAAACATGAATTACACCCAAAATGGGAAAGAAACAAAGATGCAATGCTATGGGTAACAGCTATAGTTACAGAATCTTGCAAGTCTTGAATGTGTTGCCACCCTCCTTCACTTTATCTTATTGTGAATAGGAGGGCTTGTTTTTTTCAAATTAGTTTCTTGGCCAGACTCAGTTGTCTGTCAGTCAATCTAGTTTCTTGGTAGTGACTGTTCCTCCTGTCCTTCACATCCATTTCCTATGCTCTTTACAAGTAAACTGTACATTTAGTAATGCAAATTTACTAAAGCCTGAAAATGGCCAAGTGATGTGGCCCTGTATCCTTCCAGTTGGGAATTGGCAAATCCTGCCTTTCACTCCTAATATTGAGGTTATCAGCACTAGGGACCAAGGTTGTTTCCCTTCAGTAATGATTTAAAACAGCAAAAGAAAAAGATGTTCCAAATGAGGTCAGAATGCTTTCCTTGCCTGCATTCCAAGACCTCCTAATGGTGGGTATTCTTTGTCCCAATTTCAATTATACCACTGATTATAGCTACTGTCCCAAAGAAATGTATGAAAGCCATGCACTTTAAGTTAAAAGAACAAATGTTACATTTGAGATTGTGATGGAAACATTTAGAATTTTTATATAATGTGAGTTAAGCACCAAAGAATTGGCCATTGGACTGTTATGATTTGGCATTACAATAATCCCTATTGGTGTAATTTTTAATGATCTACTAAACTATGGCTTTAGTTATGTTATATGTGCTACACAGAAGAACAGATTTCATACTTCTGAGGGATGATTACTGTTACTTATTAATTTGTTTAATGAGAATAAAAAACACAGATATATTTTTGGTATTCTGTAGGAGAAATTATGTACACATTTCTTTTGTGTTGGAAACCAATTGTTGCCAGCCTTCAGATTTTTATATAATATTTATTCTGAATGCCTAATTTCTTATCTAATCCTTTTAATTTATTTTTAAAATAGGACACAATTTAATAGGAGTATGTTGTCAATTTATTTAACAAAATTTATATCCTTTCTCAATCATGATAAATATGGGGGGGGGAACCCACAGAAAAACATTCAAAAGAAGAAAACATGAATAACATTTAAAACCAGATAGTCAAGGCATTTTGAAGAAACTTAAGTGTCAGAAACAAACTGGATCAAATTGTTAATGGAGATTTTGTGTTACGCATTACTTAGAAGATCTGCACTGACAGTCATTTTTTCTGGTCTTGGCTTGAGCAGAATTAAATTACAGTAGTGTATTGATATTTCTGCATGATCTGCCCATTGATTTCATATTTAAGCTAAATAGCATAGGATGCAGGATTGAACTCTGCTGCATCAGAGTTTTCCTTCTGAGAAACAGGTAGACAAGGTCAGATAATTAATAAAGTTTCTTATCATAGAATATTTTCAAGGGTCACTTGCTCTATTTTCCCTTTATATACATTTCTCCTTGGGGGGGTGGAAATGTCCGGTAGATAGAACTAAATCTGCTTTAGTTCTGTGCCATATTGCACTTTCCAAACAAGAAATCTAGGAACTACATTTATACTATATTGGTTACAGTTACCTGATGCTGCTGTTTAAATCTTGTCAAAAGAACCCACGGGGCCACATTGCCCTTTTAATATTTCCTAATTAGATTATAACCCTGATTAGATTTATAATTCTTTATATTTTACCAATAAAGAAAATATTTGTAACTCAGGGTTGAAATGAGGGGTCCTTGGTGTTTTGTGAGCTTGGTTGTTTTCTTGAAGAGGTTGCAATACCCAAACCAGGTAACATCATCAGTGCAAGTGATGATAGACTAACACTGATGCATGTTACCTAGTTTGGGTAATGAAATATCTGCAAGAAAGCAACCAAATTCAGAGAGCACCCAGGACCCTTAATTTATGCTTGGGACATAAATTTATTTTCGAATATCACTCATAATGAACTGTAATATTGTTGAGGTACATTTTCATTTGTAAATGTATATAAGCTGCCACCATTTCTATCTCTTGTTTACATAGCTTATAAAAAAGAAAGCCTGGCAAATTAGATTTCATTAGCAAAACAACTATTTAGCCATGCTAACATTTCTCAGTCTGGCTTTTAACTTTCTCCTTCTTTGTTTCTGCCCTGTTTTACAAGCTGAATACAGTACTGAATGCTTGCCTTTGTTTTATGGGATGCTAGTATGTGCCTTACCTTTTTATGAAAAAGCAGAAGGAACCAAAAAGAATTGTGAGTCACAATCTATGCCGAACTTTCAGATCAATTCTGCATAACTTGTTAAACTTGACTACAAATCCCAGAAAACACTGCAATAACCTTTATAGAGTCCAAAGATTGTTTCCTGTTTTGTCTTAGATTGTTTGCAGCTTCTCATGGAGGCTAGGGAAAGGATTAGTGATCTTAAGTAAGCAAGCTATAAATAATATTGCAAAATATGGCCAGTCGTGAAATCCAAACAGGTACTGTGTAAAAAAGCTGCTTTTTAAAATTGAAGTACTAATACATGATGAATATAGAGATGTGGCTTATGTTTTATGTACTGTATATTAAATTACACTGCTGATTGCTATTTTTTTCCTTTGCATGTAGAAAACATTTAAATCAGGAGTACTGCACAGACAGTAAATTCTATAATGTTTGAATTTGTACTGATTGTTGATTGTTTCTGAACCCATGATAGTACCAAAAATAGAAAATTCCAGATTTGCACACTCTTTCTCCTACTTTGTTAATGTTAAGGACCAGGAAGTTCCTATATGTTTTTGAATTCAATTATGTCAATGTTTGCGGTGGCAAGAATTTGGCTAACATTCAGCTCAATTTCCAGGGCATGAATGCTAACAAAATATTGTTGTGTTCAAGATATATAAATACTTAAAATTTATAGCATATTATTATTTATAATGTATAGCATATCATTTCTCAGTAATTTAGTCCTCATAAATACTATAATACATAATAAGCTTTTAAACTCTACTATTTTTATACTATTTACTATTAATTGCATCTTAATAGCACAACTATTAGATGAACTATTCAGAAGGGGATTATGAAGTTGATAGGTTAACTGTAACATTTGTAATATTTATTAGTTTTTAACTATTTCAGTAAATGTAGTTCCACGAGTTTCCCCTTTTCAAAATAATTATAAAATTGTAGTAGATAGGTATCAAAATTTTTAAAATTATGTAACCATACTAATTTATTAGAAAACAATATATATTCAGTGAAATTATGAACTCCTTGAAGCTGTTCAATTAAGTACTATTGCAGCATTTGCAATGTAAAATAGGAGATTTGAATTGCACCAAACAGCATTTAGCATAGTGCTAAAAGGAGGGAGAGGATGAACAAGAAGAACTTAGGCACTGCTTAGGCAGTGTTTTTATATGGCTTTTGGTGAAGCCTACTGGTTAATAATATGTAATATTTTGTTTTGGATCAGTTTTCTAAGTTAGGGAACTATTTATATTTCACCATTCTCTTTGGTTTAATTCAATCCAAAAATAAAAATAAAACTTCTTGCATGATCGGTTGGAAAATTAGTCAAATTATGACATAGAAGAATAAATCAAGTTGTGAGCAAAATGATTTGGAACAAATTATTAAAATGTGTCTTTTGGTTTTTAGATCAGTTTTTATATTTAAATTGTAAAATCATGATATAAAATTTCTACTGCATGCCAACATATTTAATAAGTTCTATTCCTTTATTTGTTCCAGCCACAAAAAAGGGGGAGAATACCCAGGGCTGGTTGTGTACTTATATGTCAGTACTCAGCTGCATCAAAATATCTGATTTCTCTATTAATGTTTGTCGGTAGCTGTCACATTCATCCCTAGGGAAATTTAAAAATAGTTTTAAGTGTGATTGCAGTTTGCTTACTCAAACAATAGCATAGTTCAATCCATCCTTTTATCTCTTACATCCTTTTCTTCATTCATTGTTAATAGCCACCAATACATTCTATTCCCGTTCCCAATCAGTTTTCATTTTTTTCCCTTCTGATCCCTAAAAATCTAAAGCCATGGAGTTGTTAGTGACTTAGTTGCCCTCTTCATTCCCTCCTTGAGTTAGTGTGTTTGGTTTATGTGTAGGTATGTGTCAGTGAGAATATATGGAAGTGTAATGCCTACAGAGCATGTATTTAACTTGAATTTGTGAATAGCTTTCTACTATGCATGATGATACAGTTATGGTTGCAGTTCCATAAGCAAATATAAGTTAAACATTTGCAAAATGTTGCTTAATTTGAAAAGTAATAGTGCTGTTTATGTTTTGAGTTGCTATGATGTGAGTTCATCCACTAGATGGTAGTAAAAACACTTCTTTAGCCTCACTTCATTTTTCAAGTTTTGTTATTTGAATTCATTCCCCCCAAAAAATCTTACCGGTTTTTAGTTTCCATTCCATGGAAATACTGACTCCAAATTCAGCACTGTCCTAAGCTTCATATAATCGTAAGAAAATAGATTTCCTTAGACTCCTAAAATAATTCTTTTAAAGTAGATTATTGTCTATTATAGTTTCCAAGAAGCCCCGCCTGATATCTGTGGAACAAAATTAACTTGAATATTTTTTTTTACAAATACAGTACTCCATTGATTTTCTTCAGGTTTTCTCCAAATTCAAAAGAATACATTTTTAATAAAATGTTTAGAATACATTTGATTTTGCAATTAGAAAGCTGATATTATAAGGATCTATTTATCATTTCTTCTGGAATTTTATACAACTTATTAAAGAAGGTTGCCTATTGCTACTTTCAAAAAACTGGTACAGTTTGATTACTCTCAGATTGCTTATTTATTTAGAAACTGCACAGTTGAATCCTGTGATTGAACCACTCTCCTGGATGCTGGGCACATGGCTTTCAGATCCCCCAGGAGATGGTACCTTCCCTTCAATGAAGCCCTTCCAATATCTTGAAGAAGTGCACATCTCTCACGTTGGTCAACCCATGCTGAATTTCTCGTGAGTTTTCTGGATTTTTTTTCATACGTTTAAGAAGAATACCTCTGAAACAATATGTAGTAAATAATGTACTGCTATGACTTCCTAAATATTAATGAGGTATAAAGAAAACCTTAACTACATAGAATGCTGGTATACTAATTTTAGGAGAAAACCCCTTTCTACACTGCAAGCCCTCAAACGACTGCCACAGAAAATTTGATTTTCTCTTCGTTAATTGTTAATAATTAGAAACACTTTAACTCTTTGTGGGCTAGCTCAAGGGAATTTGTGATTTTTACATTACTTGCATAACTTTTTAGGAACCATCTAAGCTAGAAATAAGCATCTAACCTTGCTTTGTGTAGCATGAAGGAATGAAAGTATAGAAACTATTCTGTTACATCATAAATGTAGGAAAGGAAACAAGGAAGTTATGTGGGAAAGCATGGGGTTTTTGCCTGTATCCCTTTTGGATTTGCTGTTTAGAAATAGCACTATTTTCTAGTATTAATCGTCATGAACTGATTAAGATGATCAATGAACAACAATTTATAATGAGCAAGAATTTGGGGCATTTTGTGCCTACAGGAAAAGCAGTATCCTATTATTTTTGCATATCTATTTCTGAATGTCAGATAGTCCGATAGTTATCTAATGACATCGATAAATTATTTTCTGAATCAAGACTATAAAAATGGTCCAATATTTTAGCAGAGAGAGGTATATCTTGCTTCAGACAATAATTTTATGATGAACATATTACTTTACATTTGAATACTGTTCAACAGTACTTCAGGTTTCCTACTTAAAAAGAGTATATGAGAATGCCACTCACATTTCTTTCATTCAAATAATATTGGGGGCAAATGAATGAATGAATTCTGATTTATGTGGATTTGTTAACAGAAGAATGCAGATAGTACTGTTTTTTATCCCAACAGTTTCAATGCTTTCCATCCAGACACCAAGAAACCAATGCATCGAGAATGTGGATTTATCCGCATCCAACCTGACACTAACAAGGTGGCCTTCATTAGTGCTCAGAACACAGGTATCAATCTTATTGCATTAGTTGTTTTTAATCCCAGTTTTGAACTTGATTTTCCTGAAAGCATTTAGAAAATTTTCTATCTACCCTTTTGTTTTTGTAAATGGAGGTATATTTTGTAAATGGAGGTATATTTGATATAGTTCCGTGAATCCTATGTATATCAAGTTTGTTTGTTTGTTTTATGTAGGGTTGGTGGAAGTAGAAGAGGGAGAGGTAAATGGGCAAGAGCTTTCTATAGCTTCCAACTCAGTAGCAAGGATTTCCTTTGCCAAGAAACCTCATGTAGAGCAAGTAAGTATGCTTAATTGTAATTTAGTTGATGAATATGTACTCGGTATCCTATTGCTAGCCCAAACAATATAATTTTTCTATTAGATTCCCCAGAAACTCTTCTATTTCTGGTCAATTCCATTCTATACATTTGTAATAATTTCTATAATTATTAATTATATAGCATTTTTTTCTTAAATACAAAACACAAAAAGTGATATTTATGATGAACCTTTGGAATTTCTGAAGAACCTGTATGTTTTGCTGTTGGACAAAGTAATGTGAGAACAATGGCTTCTAATGCTACTGAAAATTATTTTTCTATTCAATTAAACCACAACTATTTTTGTGGAAAATGACTAGCTATTTTGTAAACATGGATTTTAATTGAATCATTAGAGATTATGCTTCTAATATTTTGTCATCATTTGACCTTTCCATTTAGTTTTAGCTAAGTGAAAATGAAAGTAATGAAATGGAATTTAGGATTAAGACATTTGCAGCTAATTCTACTGTACCAGAGTACATTTGCTTGATGCAAAGGTTTCTTTGTGCTATTATAATATTTAAAACTCTTCAAATGGTAATTTTACTCTCATTCCTGCATCACTGCTAGGATTTTTCATCTAGTCCAGTGATCTGGTCCTCCTGCTTTTAAGACTGGTAGAGCAGAGGCTACTTTGTACTGTTTTCCATAGATTCTGATGCTCCGATGGAGTTTTGCATGTCCCCAAACCACACTGTTTTCAATTTGGTCAAGATGAATCTGTGGACTGTGAGATTGGATACTAGACTTAGAATGGTTTGAAAATCAGTATCTCAGATTCTTAAGTACTCCTGGCCTTTTTACACCCAAATGGGAAGAGGGTCTCCAAAGAGAATCCTAGAAGTTGAAGACTGCTTTTAGCTCTTGCTAGACAAGTTGGTTTAAAATGATATCTAAGAACTAGTGTGATCAGATGCAAGGGGGGGGGGGGGGTTAACACTAATTAATGTGATAATACCAGGCTATGGAACCCACAGAAACCCATTCTGTCTCTAGACATAAGGCAGCAATGTTGAACTGCAGTTTGGACCTGCAAAGATAGCTTTCAAAAACTTGCACTGGAAAGCTTTAAGGATATTATAATTTATAAAAGTACAAATCTGAATCCCTATACAGAAGGTGCAAAATAATCATAGCCCGAAAGACCTTGTCGACTTTGTGAATACATTAAGCAACACTGGTCAGTCAAGAGAAATCAAGATAAGGAGGTCTGAATCTGAAGTCCAAGATATTTATAAGTTCACACCTGTTCTATAGGAATCTCATTAATTGACCATTTATGCATATCTAATCAAATATTTGGAGTTGTAAAGAATATAGGATTAAAGTCAAATGGTAGATTGGGATTGAGGTTAAATAAAAATGGCTACTTGCATTGTTCTTCACAAATCTTTATGATGTGTAATATAAATCCTAGTTAAAGTATGAGAATCTTTGAGATTGACTATGTGTGTGCTAATTTACCAATTCTGCCAAAAAAACCAATAACAAAATACTTTTACCTGCAAAACATAAATATAAAAAGATTTATTCTGAAACTTTTGATAAATCCAGAAAACACTGAGAGCAGCTTGATCACATAAGACAAAAGAGAAGCTGCTTTCACAATTAAGTTAAAATGTTTGCTTTAAAGTTATCTTGTTTCTCTTTGAGTGGAGTAGTAGCATTCTTATTCTCTTTAACTAGTGATCAAAGATTTCTAGAGTTATGGAAGAGCAAAGGTATTTATAGCAGCTCTCAGTTTTTAGCCAAAATCTTTGGTCAAACTGTCCCAGTGCCCTCAATGTCCCTTCACAGGACGTAGTTCGTGCCCTCCTGATCTTTCTTGCTACCTTTCTCTCAACTAGCTTCAAATAGTCTTAAGTGAAGTGCCCAGAACTGGACACAATAAGTGAAGTGCTTAGAACTGGACACAATAAGTGAAGTGCTTAGAACTGGACACAATAAGTGAAGTGCTTAGAACTGGACACAATACTCAAGATGGAGTTTGACTTTATTCAAACAGTTCTTGTGAGTACTGCATGAAAGTACTGTTCATGCAATCTAAAATTTCATTTGCGCTTTTTTTTTTTTTGCAGCCACTTGCAACCACATTAATAGTCTTAAAGTTTGGAATAATTTGCTAGTCCAAATTATTTTTCATAGCTATTACTCTGAATCAGGTCTCCCCCTTTCTATATCTTTAAGTGAATCTTAAGTGAAGAGCTCTGTTTTGATATTTACTATACTATTTCTTGGTAATTATGTAACAATAGTGAATTTCACAACCATACACCCCCAAAAGTCCGTTCAGAAATTGAAAATGTGGTGTAATGATTAAGGTGCTGGAGTAGAAGCCAAATTCCCAAATTCTACTTCTAGTCTTAGCTCTGGATTGGGAAACCAGAACACACCTATTTGCCAACCTGCACAGAACTAGCCTTGTAGATTATGATCCATAAACTTCACTAAAGAGGCCTTTATCTTGCAGTGGATTGATTTGGGATATAAAAAGAGTAAAATATCTAAAAAGATTTGCAGTAGTTGTCTTTTTTCATAATCTATCCCTGAAAATAATTGGTCCATTAATAGACATTTGTCTGTTAATGTTATTACTGTACAATTTTTATTATTCATCTGTACCAGGCAAACTGTTTTGCAAGTTGTTTTGAATACTTGCCCCAAAAGAACAATTTTTGGCAGAATTTCTTGGGGAGGGTTTTGCAATCCTGGGTATTTCATTCTCATTCTACAAGTAACTATTTCAAAGGAACAAAGGGCACCAATAGATTCAAAATCTAGATGAGAAACAGAATTGTTTTTTAGAATTTGATGAGCATTGCAGACCAGTATTGGTATGTGAAACTTATTTTACTTATTTATTTTGATCTAGCCTTTATTATTTTTGTATGTAACTCAAGGTGATGAACATACCTAATAGCCTTCCACCTCCTATTTTCCCCACAATCCTTTGAGATGGGCTACTAATAAACTCTTTGACATAATATCCTGTAATTTTCAAAGGTATTTAATCGTAAACTATTCTACCTCTTTTTTTAAGAATTACTATTAGGTTTATTACTTACAATTGTTTAATTGTAACTTGAGAAATTAGAAGCAAATGTAAATATGCAAAGCAAAGAGATCACCATGATTTATTGACAGATTTCTGTACTTTTATTCTAAGGGTACCCATTAGTCTGTCCTTTTTGTATTACATACCAATATTCTGGTTTGTGTTCAGAAGTCTTCTAAAAAGATTTCTCCTCCTCCTTCCAATAAGTGTCAAATGAAAAGATAAACGTTGAAATAAGCCACAATATTTTGGAATTTTGCGAGGATTTGAAGTATGCAGTATATATATGAAGTATACATATGAAGTATATATATGAAGTATACAGTAGTACTTGGGAAGATTTTTATTTATGCCCCTTCATCTTAATTTGTTTTGCTGTTTTCTTGAATTTTAAACAGAATCCAATAATACATAATGTCTTTTTATATTCTTTTTAGATTACTAGAAAATTCAGGCTCAATTCTGAGGGGAAACTAGAACAGACAGTCTCTATGTCAACTACTACGCAACCAATGACTCAGCACCTTCATATAACATACAAAAAAGTGATTCCTTAAAAAGTTGGATTTGTTTCCTGAAGAAAAAGACATTGCATGGAGAGAACTGAAGTAGATTGAAAGTGAAATATGACTTTGCATCTTCACAACCCAATTCATAACCAAGAGTAGAACTGCAGTTGCTGAAGGAGTTTATTTTCAGTTTCTGTAATAGTAGATTTAAACAAAACCAAACAAAATCGAAAGCCAATAAAAAAGCTTTTATTTTTAAAGGTGTGACTTGGAGTAGCATTGTGAAATTAAAAATAATTGCAAAGGGATGCATTAAAACTTCCAAAATGTATTATTTATAAAATAATGAAAATTAAAGGGGTTTTATCTTGGGAGTTTTCTTTCGGTGCAATTCAGATTTACAAATAAATATTGCATGCAAAGGGAGATTGCAGATGATTCTATTTCAATGCTGGCCAAAGTTCAAATCTGTTAATTACATCATGATAGTAGTATAGTAACCACTACCAGCTTAATGCTAAATGACCAATGATGAATCTGTAGTTCATGTCCAAATATGGCTTGGGAGTCCTTTGCCCCTATACTTGAAGCCCATATGGATGGAAGTCCCGATTTCCCAAAATAACCCACACAGAAGATACTGTCCATAAATGAAAGGGAGATGCTGTAACCCTTATTTTAAGAGTGAATAACTGAATCATTCCTTTCCTACTTCTACTTCCTTTTTCAGAGAATTCAGAGTTTTGAGTTGTTGGGAATGAGTCAATTTTCCTTTTCCGAATTCTTCAAAAACTAAACGACCTTTAAAGTAGTTCTGAAAAAGCAGCTTATATTTGATCAGTGTTTACAAATGGTGACAAACCAGATGAGGGCAAATGGACCCAGGAAGTTTAGCAATTCACTGGTCAGGCAGGTTGGAAATCCAGGAAGTGGTTCCCCACCCCTCCGGTGCTAGCACTTCTCTCTAGGACTGAGTTTGGGAATCTCTGGAAAGTCAAATTATCACTGGAGATGCATATGATCTTTGTTTAGAAAGAGGCACAGATTTAGCTGGCAATCAGCTCTGTCTTTGCTACCATAGAGAAAATAGTACAACCTCAGTTGTACATGTTATAAAAATCTAGAGTACAGCTGGTGCTAGCTGGTTATGGCTAGAAACAGATGTTGGCTCTGAAAACAAGAGCAGGTTACTACTACTTTGCAAGCATACTAGCTGCCAGCCCTAATTTAAGATGTTGGCATTTATTTACACAGCTCTATACAGTTCTGAACCAGGATATCTGAAAGCATTTTGCCTAATAATATCTACAATCTGAGATTTACTAAGGAAAGATTGATGACAGTCCCATTTGTAAAAGATGAATTGGCAGACCTCCATAGTTTAATAAAGCCAGAGGTTGGAATAAACTTTCAACAGGCCTCTTTACTTTGGACTTTTTGAAACAGTTAAGTGTACGATTACCCGCTCATTTCCTGAAATGTGAATGGGCCCCCTGAAATTGATTTAACATATTTTTACAAGGTTTACATTTTTAATGTTATCGTTTGCATGTTTGAAACCTTCATGCTATTTTTGTGTTATCACTGAAAGGCACCTTGAGCACCATGAGATGGTAAGGCAGCACATACGTCTAAATAAATGTATGTCATGGAATTCAATAATTATCAGAATCTTCTTAAGAATGTACCCAAATAATCATGGCTAATCTGGATTGATATTGATTTCATTTGCCATACTCTCATGCCATGTTTGTGTGAAACTTCAGTAAGCATAGGACACTTTTCTTCCCTTTCTCATGCAACATTTTAGACTTGCCATCGGTTAAACTCTAAATAACCACCAGTCTGAATATATTTAATATTTAGAGTTACTTACCGTATGTAAAAAGTCACATGAAGATGGTTAACAGTGTAACTTGCTCTTTACTAAACATATTGTACAAATCCAGCTTCTCTTTATTTAATGTGGCAGAATTGCCGTTATATTTGTCCATTCGTTCCTTAACTCAGGATAATTCTTATAGATCTTGTCATGTTACTTGGTGATCATATATATAATCTTTAAGAACATTTAATGCACATGTTTTCACACTTAATGCCACACACACACACACACACATATTTTAGGGCTCTGCATCTATAGCAACAGATCTCATAAAATGTAGCAGTCTACAATGCTTCTGCTCTGGAGCTGAAATATTCAATTTCTCCTCACGATGTTAGAGTATGACCTCCCACTTTCCACACTCAACATATATATTTCTTCTCTTAGTGATCTTTCAAGCCTACTCATCCCTGCATCAATTTGGCTTTATAAGGACTCCTTCAACAAACATCAGCGTATACAAATATTCTTTTTTAAACCATAGAATGGTGAAAAGAACTTGTATAAAGGAAGTTGAGACATTGTCTTGCTTTTTATTCATCAGAATAGAACTCAATTTTCACTCCTGGAAATTCCATTCCATTTCCTTCCTTGTAGAAAGAAAATTGAGTAAAAAAAAACCAGAGAGAAAGAAAAAAGCTCATGGAAAAATCCCAAAATGTATCCTTTTTGGAAAGGCAGTTAGGTAGTTACTTGGAATATTGCTGATGCCACAAATCTAAGATCCGCTCTTGACCACTTGACCCAAACTATGATTAAGTGATCACAAAGAGTTACAGAAGTCATGTTCTTCATGCTCTGTTGTATTTTATTTAGTCACAATAAATCAACCTCTTCAAGTTGACATTTCATTATATACAGTGTTCAAATTCTGTTCCAATGGTTTAACACCAGAAGCCCTTTGCTGTTTTCATGAATTTCAAGGATAATCTTCATTGCTAATCCCCATTTACAAGCATTTTGCACAATGTAAATTACAAAATAGAAAGAAACAAAATGAATTGGAGTATCTTTAAGATGTTTATACACTTCATTGTGTATACACAGTTCTTTATTTGCTTTTAGACATCAAAGCAGGCTTAGATTTCCTTCTGTCATGCTTGTTATCACATATGGGCTACAGTAGGATTAAAATCAAATCACACAATTTGCCAATTGCACCTTACATTAAAATGTTGTATGCTCCAAATAAGTATCTTTTTGCTGCATTCTAAAAATTGTTGCGCTTGATGTCTCTGGATCCTTTTATTCAACTTTAAAAATAGCTTTTAAAAAACATGACCTTATATTTTGGTGCCTCAGGTGTGAAAATACAAAGATGGATATGTAGATTGACCACTTATGCTATATAATCCCAGTTTAGTTTCTTAGACAGGAAGTGGTATTTAAACTAAATTTCAATATATTGAAGAAACCCCTCCCTTCTTTATTTAGCAATCATTAACCAAGCATTTAGAATCCAGAATGAATAACACTGTGAAAATCACAACTGGAAAATACAAAAAGTTTAGGATACAGTTTTCCTCTTTGCACAACTCCAAATCAGCTTCCCTGTGTTTTTAGTACATTAAAATGTAACACAATTTATAAGCAATAAACTGAGTGGCAAGTTCTTCCATTGCTCAGCCTTGTGAATAGATCTGTGCAAATCTCAAAGCACAAAGATGCTTGGTATAAAACATGAACTGAAAAAAGGCTTCCCATTGCTGGAAAAGCATAGAGGAAAGTCGTCTTGTTACTTCTTCACTGTGTCTCTTTGTCACTGAGAAGAAAATGGAATTTGTTTTGTTAATTAGATATCATCTTTCTGGCAAGAGCACAAAAAAGATGGCCTTCAAAAAGTGGCCAAAATTACAAATGGCAGCCACAAGCCAATGGGAGCGGAGGCTGGGATCAGTATTCACTACACATTTCATTATGTCTGCCTGTGGTGAAAAAGAAAAGGAGAATCAGCATTTTTGCATATGTTATAGACTGAGTACTAATAGAGTTTTGCATGATTCCTGCCAGATTGCTGGTAAAGGATTTATCACAAGTCAGCAGTAGCAAATTAAGCAAATGAAATGAGGCTAAAACCTTGAGTAGAAAGCATCCACAGTCCCAATGGATCAGACTCAAAGCTATATGGAGAAACTATTATAGTCAGAATTCAGACTAACGATGGGAAGAAGGCCTGACAGACAATATTTTATTAAAGAAGAACTTTGTCCTCCTGTGAAATATCCATTTAATTTGATTTCTGCCACTAACAGTCTCAAGCTTGTCCTCTCATGCTTTTAAGGAAGGTGTAACTCTACAGGGCCACTTACCCAGCCTCCTCTCCTCTTCATCCATGTCACCAAAGTCTTGCGTACAAACTCTCCCAAACAGTCCACGATGGTATGGACCATGGCTGGCTGGGCATGTCTCACACAGTCCACAGCAAGGCCTGCTGCCACGGCATAGAGAGATGCAATTTTACCCCATGTTATTCCTACAGCAAGGGGGGCAAAAATCAAACATAGTACAGAGCTGGCAGGAAAATGACAAAGTTAGGTAGCTATAGCCTGTTTAGATAACCTCCTCAGGCAAGTTTTTTGCATTTGACATTGTTCTTTCCCCTCTCCCCACTATCACCACACACTAGACAGTTCAGCTTAAGGATAGGTGTGCAGCCAGAGTCTATACCAAATTATGTGTATACAATTTATTTTCACATATTCTGGCAACTGTTGTTCAGTGTCACTTGCCCAATTGGTACATTAACATTGCCTATTTTGTAATCATTCCCCAGGTATAGGCATTGACTGAATAGTTGCTGTTGGATAAGAACAATTCTTTAAAGAATCCAATTAGATGAGATGCCATTCACACAACTATGGGGACAACTTATAAAAGTATATATAAATGTATATAATATCCTGCTTTGGGTCAGGTCTAGATTGTCCCCTCTCTCCTCTGGTGTGTTTGCTCCAATAAGAAATCTGGACGCATGCAATTGCTAGGGCCTACTCTGGATTCTGATATAGAGAAGAGTTAAAGTTACCAAGGAACAGCCCAATCTCCATTCTCATCTCCTTCCACCATCTCAGTTTGCTTTTAAACATTTATTTACAAAATTGTTTATTACATAAATGAGGTAACAGCTGATTTGGATTTTACAGTACAATATATTTTATGTAATGCCACCAATTAATATTCATTCTCTTAACAAATATAAAGCATGGTACAGCAGATATAGTGTCGCCTCATCAATGGGAGGGGTGGTAATAAACAAACAAACATTGTCTTACACATGAAAGAGCTAAACCCAAGCTAAGGGCAAGACACAAGAGCGTTCTAGATAATGTCAGCCCAATGTAAAGCATTTCAGGCATAGGTGAGGATTGCCAAAATTGTTGCTCTACATTCTGAAAATTAGGAACCTACTGAAGTATAAAGAATTTTCTTTTCATGTGCTAGAGCAATAACTAAATCAATAGATGATTTAATGATATGTGACTGATCTACATCTACATGATTCACACATGACTATCAATTACAATGTACTATATAATATAATATAATTCCACATGGTCAGGGTTTAATTTGTTGCTTAAGGCTTGAGTATCATAAATACAAATGGTTTTGATATTTACTTATTTTTTTCTTTGTTCTTTCTTTGTTCTTTTCACATTTCACTCATTCTCTGGTTGATATCTTATTTTCCTGCATTATTATTATTATTTTATTTTATTATTGTTAGGTTAGGTTTAAAAAAAAACACATATCTTTTTAAAGGATTATGTCTAAGCAGTGATTAATATGCCAGTATAATTTTGCTGCAACTTCTTATTTTCTAAACGTACACATTATATAAAGCTGCAATATGGTTAATAAAAAAATAAAAATTGTAGGCCAGGAAAAAAGTAGAAGCCAGAGTTCCCCAAAGAGTTATTTCTAGAGATAAAATTAGTATGTGATTCTAATGAAGTTCACAATTTGTTACAATAGTTTTAAAAAATGCATCTCTAAGTGGAGGCATATAAAGAATTTCTCTCTCTCTCTCTCTCTCTCTCTCTCTCTCTCTCTCTCTCACACACACACACACACACACACACACACACTGGCCACAAAAGTTGTCAGCCAGGGAATTTAATTACACACACACACACACCATTCTCCTTAAGATTGCTGGGAAGAGGAAGAACCCCCATCTTCTCCCTCTCACTGACCATGCGTATATAAAGTGGGCTTAAATTGCTTGCTACTTTGTCCACCCACACATAGCAAGCAGTGGGAGCAGTTGCAAACTGCATCTAATAAAAATGCCACCAGGTCAGATTCCAGCTGGGCAAAACTGTCATTCTTTACATAAGCATCTTCCTAACAGCTGCAAACAAGAAATCAGCTTGGAGAACAGGCTCCGTATAGCTCAAAGGAACTGGTTCTAAAACCAACCTCTATTGCAAAACTATGAGAGAGCAGAAAAACAGCTGATCCTGCTGAATTATTTTTTAAGAGCAGACAGATGGAAGCCATCTGTTGAGCTGAGGCATGTAAATACCAAATGGAGCAAAACAGAGAAAATAAATGAGAACTGATCCCCTGCTTTGCTCTCCTAGATGCTAGAAAATCTCCAGGAAACCACGTGGATAAGCGTCTGGTCAGTTTCTGAGCTCACAAAAACTACACTTCCTTTCACTGTACAAATAAACCTATCCACTTGATGATCAAAGTGCACAGCTTTCTATTCCAGTCCAAAACAAACTTGTGATGGACTCTATTACAAGAAGGGGGTAGGGAGAGAAAACTGAGCGAGCCTGTGTTCCTTTTCAATGTCACCACCTTCTCACCACTTGCAAATGACAATAGTAAGAATAACATACTTACTAACCTTGAATAACCAAACCATGTTTTATTTAGTCCAGGATTATTCAAGATAATAAGCCACAACAAATAAGTCAACTATTTTAACTTAGCGTGTTCTGGAAATCTAAGTTTTAATTCAGATCGTGCTCAATTTAGTATCACTTGACAGAGGGTAAGTCTGCATGGCCAACTGCCTCTGGTGAGTATGGGACACCCATAGTTCGAGAGGTCCGGAATGGATGTTGTAATCCTCTATTCACCTCCAACCTACTATGAATGTAACTTCTGCCAATGCTTTCCTGAAAGTTAGATTTTCTGGCTCGTTCCAGCTCAAGATTTGCCTGCTTTGTTCTAGGCAAATCCCTTCACTTTGATTGGTCACTGTGTAGAGGCAGGAGTAGGCCTCAATTTAAAATCAATAGTTTTTATGGTCTACAATCTCTTCTGGAGCTACCTTTATCAGTACTGTAGTTATCTAATTCCACAATGGTTATGATACTTACCTAGAATATAATTGTTTTGAACCCAGTAATATATACTGTCTATTACTACAGATAGTCCGCAGCTTACAACAGTTTGCTTAGTGGCCGTTCGAAGTTACAACAGCACTATGATCCACACTTGACCATTGAAGCATCCCCCATCATCATGTGATTTACATTTGGATGCTTGACAGCTGGCTCACATTTATGACGGTTGCAGTGTCCTGGGATCCCTTTTGCAACATTCTGAGAAGCAAAGGCAATGGGGAAACCAGATTTATTTCATAATCTAGTTACTAATGTAACAACAGCAGTGATTAATAAATGGGGCAAGAAAAGTAAAAAAATGGGGCAAAACTCACTTAACAAATTTCTCAATTAGTAAAATACATTTTAACCTGAACTGTGGTCATAACTTAAGGACTCTCTGTATTATTTTTTCCTGAGCTATATACCTTTCTATTGGCGTTTTTGAAAAAATAATAAATCCATCAGTGCGCGGTTTCATAATTCTCATAATTTTTCCAGATGTCTGAAAGAGAAGGGTTTCACTTCTAGCTTCCAAAGAGCCCACCTGATTCACACGCATATTTTTATTTTTGTATGTAACATGTGTAAATACATATAAAAGCATTTATATCCAGTAGAACCTGCCCACTGAAAGGAATGTGGTTGACAAGTGTTCCCTGGAATGGAAAGCAGCTGGCCACAGCAATCACAACATAATAGCATTTAACTCCAGCCTCACTCTTACAGTAATTCCAAGAGTAAAAATTAGCTCTTGTCTTGCTCTATTTAACATTAGTAAAGAAAGTTGTGACAATGCATTCAGTGAATCTAACAATATGCAAGCTTTCCAGTGGTTTAGTTAAACAGGTGGTTTTTTTTAATCATGACAAAAGAAACAGAAGGTAATAGAATTCAGGCTCAAAGTAAAATAATTATCCATATTCAGTGTGTTAAGTCAGGAAAAATGCACTGTAATTATGGGTAAACATTACTCATAATAGTTTATAAAAAACAGGAAAAATATGACAGTTTGCAGGAGTCCTACGTTTTTCAAGTAAAACTAAATCAAAACAATCTTTTTCATTCCATATTAAGACGTACAGTTTTAACACATGTTTCTATTAATTCTAATGTCACTACAGATTATTGTTTTACAATTAAATAAAACTTCATCAGCTTCTTTCACAGAGAAATTATTTTCTGGCACAAGGCACAATGAGAAAAAAATGACGAGAGGTCTATGATGAAAATTCTGTTCCAAGACTCTGAATCTCAGAAAGATCCTGTTTAACAGATATAGTTTACATAGAGGTCAATAGTCAATGGTTTATTTTCAGCAGAACATTTTAACAGCATAGAAACCCTTGCCTTTTGTATACCCGGTATACTTTATAAACCCTACAGGAATCATTCAACTAGTAATAAATTGTAATGGCAAATGGTAATCATTTTGGGATTGGCAGGCTAAAAAGATGGAAAGTAAGTTTCAGTCAGTCAGAAGATGTGGAAGGTCACTTCTATCCTACCAAACTGACAATTATGGAGTAGTTAGTCTGGAGTCAACTCCTTGTGTCTTGCTATTTATTTGACAGAGAACAGCAGAGGTTGAGTATATGTAGTTTTACCTTAAAATAAGCACTGAATATCATACACCAGTTTATACAATGTCTTGCTTATAATTGTTCTAACCCAAGCCTGGTTCCAAGAGAGCAAACACAAGACAAAGGCAGCAGTATAATCTGTTTAAGTTTCAGCTAAGAATCCTGTTTCTTCACAGATAAAAGGCTGCTTCCAACTAATTAGCTCCAACAAGAAAGAGCCTTGCCAAGTTTTTTCAAGTCTGACAAAAAAAGAACAGATAAGAAATAATTTACAAGAGTCTTCAAATACCAACTGTAATGTCCACGAAGCTGAGTTCAAAACTTCTTTGCCTTCTGCAAAGAAGGTTAGCTTCACAGCTGGCTTTTATCTTCTTGAAGGAGGGGCCATTACCTTGCAGCCTTACTCTTGAGTTGCCCATGCTGTTGTAACTGTTCTTTCCTCTGAGAAATCCTGCGTGCACGTGCACTTGGCACAGGCTCCTCAGGAACCTCCTCATACTGCTGCCAGCCCACACAATCAAGGCAGCAGTCCACTTCCTAATGGTCCTGGCCCCTCATCAGAGTCCTCGCTCTCCTCAGCTGTCTGCACCTGCTATCGGCTAACCACAATAATAGAAGACAGTTTCTCTCCACTTTTTCCAACTGTCTCTTAAAGTAATTAAGATGACACCTCAAATGAACACCCATATGAAAGATGCATCTCTGACTTGATAGTACTGGGTATTTGAAGTTACCTTAGATTAAACATGATTTGTTTGGGTTTGCCTCTTCACAGGAATGTCTACAGGATATGTTTTTTGACCATACCTTGGGAAATACCCTTGACTCTTCATGTTATATACAACAATCCACAAAAGTTATAGAAATCCAGCCACAAAAGGTCTACTTCCAGTTATAAACCATATTAGGAATCCTAATTGCTTGTTTTGCTGCAAGAAAACGAGCAAGCTCAGAGAGCACCCAGGACCCCTCAGGTCAACCCTGAGTTACAAATATTCTCCTTTATTAATAAGCTATGTTTGCAAGATACTTTTGTCTGTGGGGATAACATTACATAAGACACAATATCAAGAAAGTGGGAGTTAAGATTGCTGAGGGAGGGAGGTGTTTGATATTTCTGGGGAAAAAAGATTAAAGCTGAAACCCTGTGTATGCTTACTGTATTTAGCTTTGTCGAATGGAGTATGTATGATTTATTCCATTTCTCTAGAATTATGTGACAATATAACAAAGCACTGTTAAAAAATGAAAAACTTAGGTATCATTGGAGAACCAAAATGTCTTGTCTTTCCCAAACAGTGTGCCTAGCATGGTAATTTCCCAAGTACTGTGTTTATTTTCCTTTTGTATTCAGTAGAGAGGTGGGTAGGTCTGCCTTTGGATTTTTGTCATTTGTGCTTATATCCACATGCAATACATACATAAGTGATTCCATGACTTTTTTTCACACAGACAAACATACAGAAGCACATCTAGTTCTTTCACTGGAATCCAGGACTTGTTGTTCACATTGTAAATGATCATTCTCTTGGGTTTTGAATATGGATATGCCAACTTATGATATTAAGTATAAATGGGAGGTATTTCTAGCAATAGGAGATTTAAAAAAATGATCCTTCTGGTTTCAAAGAGGCACTGAAAAAAACAATATATATATTTAAAACACATTCCTTGGTTTCTTTTAAAAATGGCCTATCGGAACAAAACAACTATGTTTTATAAACATCCATTTTGATAAGTTTCTAAATTGCATGTGTGTTCAAAGATTCAAGAAAGCATGAAATACATTTGTACAGAAAGGTTCATCAGTGCTAAATTAATATGGTCAAGCTGGTTGTTTCAAATTCATAAGACTCATGGGCGATGCTGAACTATCCCTGTTAGTATTCATGCAATATGTTAAACCACATAGTGCTTTGTTGTATTAATCTTGTTCTAAAATAGAAACTTTGTTATCTTAACTTTGTGGTTAAATAATATGACATTAACCATAATGCATAACTATTTTGTTACTTTTAAGAAGCGCCAGCTGTGACATCCAACTCAGATTACAAGTTAGCTTATAGTTAAACAGCCACTAGATCTATAGAAAAACAACATAGCATGCACAAGGCGCAACAAAATGGAGACTCCTCTGTTCCATTTTTTTTGTTTTCACATTTAACTGTAAAGTTAAATTAATATCCACCAAACCTTGAATCAACATAAAATTATTGTGGCATAATATTTGGTGCCTCTTTTGTTGATTCCTACCCTGATTTTGTGTGTGTGTGTGTGTGTGTGTGTGTGTGTTGTGTGTGTGTGTGTGTGTGCGCGCCTCTTTTTCCCTAACAGCATTAACCTAAGTATATTGATCATGTTTATCTATCATCATCTGGCAGTGACTCTGACGGGGGATTGAAAATGGGATTTTCCAATATATTTTGCCAAGAAATGTAGATAAAGCAGGCCCGAAAAATATATACCCTTCTAAAGGTACCCACAGACTCCGAATACTTTGGCAATGTCCATTTTGCTCTATAAATTCATGGAGACATAACCCTAACTCTAAGTGGATTTTTAAGCAATTGCATTGTCACATGTATTTTACTAGCAAATATCGATAAGGCAGCCCGAAAAGTATCCACCCTCTACACCATACCCATGGGCTCTGAATACATTGGCAATGTCCATTTTGTTTACTTAATTGTTACAGTCCAAACAGTTATCATACTTGTATTTTTCCACCAATGAGATTTTCCCATGTATTTTCACAGCAAACGTAGATAAGGTAGGCTCTAAAATTATGCACTATCCTAACCTTACTCATGCACTACAAATCCATTAGTGATGTCCCTTTTCTTCTCCAAATTTCTGGAGACCTAATCCTAACCCTAAGGGGATTTCAGTGAATGGGATTTTCCCATGTATTTTGTCAGGAAACATACATAAGTTAGACCCGAAAAGTATGCACCCCCCTAACCTGGCCCATGTGCTCTGAATTGATGGCCAAAGTCTATTTTGCTCTCCAAATTCATTGAGATCTAACCCTAGCCCTTATGGGATTTTCTGCAAATTGGATTCTCACATGTATTTCACCAGGAAATATAGATAAGGAAGGCCTGAAAAGTATGCAGCTGCCTAATCATGCCGATAGGCTCCTAATTCATTAGCGATTTCCATTTTGCTCTCCAAATTCAGGGAGACCTAACCATAACCCTAAGAGGATTTTCCTTGAATGGGTTTTTCCCATGTATTTTGTCAGTAAACCTAGATAGGTCAGTCTCGGAAACTCTACACACTCCTAACCATAGCTATGTCCTTAGAATCAATTGATATTGCTCTCCGAGTTCATGGAAACTTAACCCTAACCCAAAGTGGATTTTCTACGAATGGTATTTTCCCATGTATTTTTTCAGGAAACATAGACAAGGTAGACCAAAAAGCATGCAGCCTCCTAATCCTTCCCAAGGGCTCTGAATTCATTGGCGATATCCATTTTCCTCTCAAAATTCATGGAAACCTAACCCTAACCCTAAGTGAATTTTCCACAAGTGGGATTTTCCCATATTTTTTGTCAGGAAACGTAGATAAGGTAGCCTTGAAAGGTATGCACCCTCGTAACCCTATCCCTAACCCTAATGATACCCCATTGGGGTATATATTTGCAATGTCCATTTTGTTCTCCAAATTCATGGAAACCTAACCCTAACCCTAAGTGGATTTTCCTCGAACGGGATTTTCCCATGCATTTTGTCAGGAAACGTTGATGAGGCAGACCTGAAAAGTATGCAGCCTCCTAACCATGCCCACGGGCACCTAATAAATTGGCGGTGTCTATTTTGCTTACAAACCAGGAAGTCATTAATTAACAGTTATTAAGTAACAGTTTCTGCGTATCTTTGGAAAGTCATTTTTCTTAGTCTCTAGTCTATATCAACTTGATGAATGGCGAACAAGAACAAATTTTGAACACAGCTGCCATTGTATGTGACCAGCTTATGGGAGAAACTCTACTTGAACATATTAGTACAGTGAAGGTGTTAAAGCCATCTCACTTATGTCATAGGGAGGAAATGAGAATTACATGATAGAGACATAGTAGGAAAAAATGTCAACATGTTTGTACTATAATTAAGTACAAAGTAGTGAAAGCCTTATGGATGTATAAGCATTAATATTTTGAAAATAAGTGGATTGGTATAATACTAGCTTTCTTGAACCCCATAGGTAATGGTTTCATTCTGGATAACATAACTGCAAAAATTAAAAGCGGAAAGTGATATTCGACACAAATTATGAGATCCAAAAGGAGTAGGTGTAGCAAACTATGGGAATCTTCAGTTTGTCTAATGTTGGTTAGGTCAGTATCTTAACTATGATAAATATACAACACTGCTGAGTATGTTATGTAGATAAAACCTTCATGGCTACTTGCACACCATACATTTTCACTTCTCATAAAAACATTTGAAACCAATCAAATGTTTTGATTGGTCAAAAATCAATGGTCAAAAAGATCAATGGTCAAAAAAATCAATGACTTTTTTCACTCCTGTTGTCCTCAAAATGCTGAGAATACACAGAGATCATCTTGAACAAATGATTATTCCTCCCGGATGAGATGCAGAAAAGTGAAAGAATGACTGAATCTGTACCATTTCCCATGCGTACCCATATGATGGAACCAGTGCAAGGAGGTGGGGGAGTTCAATGTATTTTTTAACTAAACATATGTAAAATGACTTGTCTCTGCTGCATTGAAAAATGCATGAAAATAACAACAGCCTTGCAGGCACAGGTCATATGTACATCTACCATAGTCCTGCCTGGCACAGAGTAGCCAGCTGGATGTATTGATAAGTTCCCAACCTAGAATGAAAAGTGATTGTCCCTTCCACTGTTGCTTTCAGCAACAAGAATTTAACTCGTGCTGCCTATAATTTAACAGGTAGTAAACAAGAATCACTGATAAGTCTTGTTCAGAAGAAGACTGGACGTTTAGCCAACTGGCTATCATAACACAATTTCACAATAACTACGTGCTTATGAAAAAGCATTTCCTTCTGTTAATCTCTGAAATAGCTCTGAGCGTGAAAGAACAACTTAACAGCCACTTTGCAATCACTACTGTGCGTGTGAGGAGATAAACTCTCACCACTGCAGACAGTCCTCAGGAAGCCAATACCAAATTTTTATGGCAAGGAACAGCATGCCTAGGGACTGGAGGCTGAATAAATCTACACCATTCCTGTGAAAAGTATATACACTAATGTAGCAGGGCTACATTATCATTTCAAGACTAACTTTGTTCCGATTTCAAAGAAATAGGGGGGGAAATCAACCTGTTAAAATAACTCAAAGAAATGCAATAAATCAGGTCTGAAACTGATTCCAAAGTGACACAAAACTTAGCCTATTTCACTGTGTTGCAATATATATTAAAAAAGGGGAGGGGAAAAATTATAAATTTCAACATGACTCTCTGGAATAAAGACAAGCAGCTCAATTACTGGTACTCCTTGATTTTCCATATAGACCAAGGATGTCAAACTGGTGGCCCACAGGCCACGCCCACTCCAGCTCTTTGAAAGGAAAAAAATGTTATGAAACGTCACATGTGACGCCGTGAATTTGACACCCGTGATCTCGACTTTTCTGACTGCTTTGTTACTTGAGAAACAAACAGCGTAAAAATGAAGCTCATTCTGCAGCCAGAGCATATATAATCTCACAAACCAAAAAGAGGAGAAAAACAGAACTGTCTGTAGCATAGCAGCTGCCAAGAACGTATAAAAATAAGTACTTGACATTAAAGAGGCTCCCTTTCTGGAAGACAGAAAACAGGGAGAGGCTAAAATATTTTGTTACTCAAGAAAAATGTGCATTTGGCTTACAATATATCTTTAATACAACATCCATTGCCTCTTTGCTTATGCCAGTGATATTTTTTGCTAAGTGGCCTCCACTCACTCCACTGACCAGCAACTGCTATGCTCTACACACATTGGCTTCTCTATTTTATCTTTCCTTTGCCCATAGTTTGCATTTCAATACATCACCTGATGAAAAGATTTGAGTGGCCACAGCCAAGAATGCATCCGTCACCACAGTTTCTGAATGGAGAGAGATGTTTAGCTGCCGTGCTATGTTTCGATAAAGATTGGGCCTGATATACTCCAGTTCATCCCCTAAAAAAAGAAACACAAAAAGCCTTTTATATACATGCAGAACATATTTATTCAAATAGCTGAATCCCACTTTTAGTTAAGACATTCAAACGGGATGCAAATCCACAAAAATCAATAAAATTATAGGATGAAATCATAAAGGTAATATGTTCTTACAGAGTAGTTAAAATGCTGGAATCTGGAATACAGTGCTATTGGCTCCATTGAAGGGAGTTTGTTGTGGCACCAGATTTCTTTGTTTCTGTTTGTATTGCTTTTTTTTTTACCTTTATTTTTTTGTACGATGTTGCTTTCATGTAATTGTTGTGAGCCACCCAGAGTTACGTTCTAAAATGGGCAGCCAAGCAAATCTTTTAAATAAATAAATGCATACTGTTCATTGAGACCTTAAGTACATTTAGAAAAAACAACAACAACAGGAGTTGCTGGAGCTCTCTGAACTTCACTGTTTGCTTGCAGAAGTTCCATTACCCAAATAGATAATATTATCAGTGGGAGTATCTAATTTTCAGCAGAGACAGGACCGTTCCCAATTGGAACTAGGAAGGATAGTGTGCCACAGATAGTGTGTCATTAATAGAAAGACCACGCCTTTCATTATTACCTGATAGGTTTCCCTTGGCAGATGGATTTCCCTTGATAGCCCTGAGAAAAAAGTCTTAATGAGAATATCAAAATATTCTGAAAATATTCTCAATTCAATCAGCTGTACAATGCTTTTTGGCAGTGGGTGCCTTTGTTTCCTTCTCTGGGGTGACCTCCTTAGCCTGTGCTTCACAAGCTTCTACTCCCCGTTGTGGAGTCAGATACCATCTGTTTCCTCCATCCACACCAATGGATTCAATTTGAAGAACTGCATATTTCTCTTATTAAGATTTGTTTAACATACTAAACAGTACATTGAACTAGGAAATGGTGATATTATCAGATGTTTATGAAGGATAGTATTCAGGTTATTTCTTCTTTTGAAATTCCATACTCATATATCTGTTCATAAGGTATACATTCAATGCATATTCCTCTAATGCAAACGGTTTGTAAATAAACTAAAAAAAAAATAGCTCTAAAAACGTTTCTACAAATCTTATCAGGTCAATGACGTGAAAGTCGGCCACTGTTTATTTCTTCATCCCTCTGAGCCTTACTTAGAGAATTACTTTGTGACTTTGAGTTGACCTAAAGAGGTGTTGCCCTAATGTGGAATTTACATCTCAAAGTATACATACAACTACAAACATTCACAAGGAGTCGCATATTCTGGCCTTCATACTGTGTGTGCATGTTCTGGTGAGAAGTAACACCTTTTCTTTCTTTTTTCCCTTTGCACTACACTTTTCCTTTCCCTTCTCCCTCCCTTATTTTCCCACTCTTTTCTTTTGTATTTTATTATATAAACTGGTAAATAAAAAGATATAACAAAAAAGGGCTGTTGACCATTTCCTAAAAAATCAGGGCAGCCCTTCCTTCAAATGGCCTCTATGCTGGGAATTCTGATGTTTTTACTCCCAATACAACAAAAGGTTTACCAAGCTGAAAGAGGCAAACATGCTATTTCTTAAGATGAGGCTGCTACTTTAAATTCAAATGGCATATTTTTTTCCTCTATTGGAAAAATGGCAAAATGCCCTCCTGTGCTTATGCTAGCATGGATATCAAAAGACAATATAATCTATGTCTTAATCCTGATTTCATGTGATCCAGTAGATGCTATTTAAAAAGAGGATTAAGAGCAACAGGATGGGGGAAGGGTACTTTAGCCTTAGTCTGGTATATTGTTTTTACTATTCAGTTGTATGGTTATGATTTACCAGATTTTTTTGCTTATGTTTTTGTTTTTAATCCTCTTTGAAGTTATTCTTGATTCAAATATTTAAAATAATATTTTGTTTAGACTTGCCCCCAAAATCTTTAGAAATGTGCTATTGTTTTGCTTCAGATATGGCTAGAAAAATGTGATAATCTTCCCCATAAGTCCCCAGACAAAATGAGGATTAACTTTGCATTGTTGAAAAAAGGGTGTATCCCATTAAAGCAATCTGTCAACCTCATCTCAAGCAAAACAAAAAAAAGATTTCCATTGTTGGAACATGATAAAAGTTTATGGCTTGCCTGAAGCTGTGAAACGTTCATCAGACAGACTAACATGTCACCAGTTATTTCACACTAGGGCAGACATGAGGTGCTAAAATCAGGAACCTTATTTATTTATTTCTCCTTGATTCTCAGTATATCCTTCCCACAGAAGCATAAGAGAAAGATTATTTCATCCAGGAAAGGACATATCCAACATCAACTTTGCCAATATCATCAAATATTTTTAAAAAATTGGAGGGAGCACAAGGAGGTTGGAAAGTAGCCAGGGATGTTTGTTATCTTTGCAAAAAGAGAGTTTCTGGGGACAAGTTTCCAGCTCCATCAATTCCACAAACGTCTCCAGACATTTTGCAAGTACACTTTCAGTAGGCATAGAGGTCTTGTTTTGCATGAAGCAAAATGATTTTGTCAGAAGCTCAGGTCCTGACAGCTACTACTGTAGTACAACCAGAAAATAATCTAATTAACAACCCTCAAGAGCCACCACTAGTCAGTGCATAAAAATACACTTAGATGGACCAGAAGTTAGATTTGCTGGATGAGACCCTATTGTGTTCCGTGCCTATCTGTTCCCATTGTACAAGCATTTATAACTGTTGCCATTTTCTATCCACTCATTTCTTTATCTTGGATCCTACATCTCCACCACCAGTTTGAACTAGCCACCAGTTAGTTCTGCTATAAACATAATTAGGAAAACATGGTAAATATGCATTTATTTCTTCTTTTATGTGTGTCTGTGCATCATTCCTTAATAGGAAAATATATTCATATTTTCTTTTCAGCATCACTATCAGTGTGAACTCATTCCCTCTGACAGGCATTTTCAGTTAATTTTAAAATCTTGCTTTCTATATGGAAATTGGAAAAAAGCAATGGCAAACCATTCTGCATTCTGACAAAAACATCACATCAGCATGACTATGTAGTCACCAAGAATCAAACTCAACTCCGAGGATTTTTAAATCTTAACTACTTCTGGAATGTACTGCTTCAGGAATTGTGCTTGGAGATCACTAGCTTTTGCAGAGAAACCAAAATGCATTTTTATGATAATTCATTACTAATTAATTTTAGCATTAGTTCTTCTAGCTTTTAATATTCTATATATTAATTGTTGCCAGCTGCTTTGACTTCTCAGTTAGACAAAAAGACAGTACACTTACTGAATAAATTAACTTGCTGGTTGAAAAATCTTATATTTTCTTTTTTGAAAATCTATTGGTATTATATTTCATTTATCTTATAGTGAATACCGTCCTGGGAATTTTATATTTGAAGAATGGCTTAAATGTTTTTTAAAAAGTAATAAAATAGCTCTCTATATGAAAGCCATTACTCCCTCCATTCCTCTCTTTCGTTTTATGTGTTACTTACACAATCGTTTGGAAATCTCATTTAAACCAACTTATGAAATATTTGGCCGAAAGCAGTAACATTTGACCCTCTGAAGGGCCAAATTGTTCCATGTAATCTGATAAAAAGAGAGAAAGGAAACATGGTATATACATGCACAGCCTGATAAGAAACATTTTGAGAATAGGAACTTTCTGCCCAGAGTGTGTAAAACTCCTTCATGAGATAAAGAAGGGAGGAAAAAGGCAGGAAACCAAGGATGGCAGCTTCTGAGAAAAATAAAATCACATTTGGATGAGATATAACTGAAAGGGAAAGCTAATTGCCGTCATATAACCTGATTATTTTGCTTAGGAGAAGGTCTTCTAATTATACCAGACTGCCTATTGTAGCAAGTTAGCACCCACCCCTCCCTAGAAGAATGAAATATTTTCGGAAATATTAAAAAGGCAGGATAAAATATTTCCCCTAAAAGAGAAATAAAAATCTTAAAGGAAACAGAAACCCAGCTCCCTGCCCCCAGCAGATATTTTGGTGCACCTTAAGAGAGACTGGGCCAGCCTATCTACAAGATAAAAGACCTCCAGCTCCAGGATCATGGGATTAAGACATGACCCCTTAGGACATAATAGGATTAGCCCTCTACCCATCTAGCAGCAGGGCTCACTGCATTGCAAAATCACCTGGGGACATTACATCAGCCCAAGGTTCCACCAAACTTGATTCAGACCATAATGACTCCACATGGGAGTCTGATTGTAGCCAATAAAATACATGCTCTTGCCACAGGAACACGAAGCTCAAGGGTAAGGCCCAAGAGAGGGTATAAATAACCCTCACTCTCCACTCCATGTGTTCAGCTGCCCAAGACCTAAAACCCATGTGGTCCTGTCCATCAATAAACCATCTTTTCAAACAGCCTCCATGTTTCCAGTGTCTTTCTCCTCACTTGGAACTGAACCAGATGGATATTTCTTCCAACAATATGACACTACACAAAGATTTAAAATATTTACGTATCTGCACCACTCACTTTTTCATGAACGTGACTATATCTTAGCACCAATCTTCTGCTGGTGGACCTTTCACACATAATTTTAGAATGTAAACAGTTACAAAAAGACAATGCAGAGAGCTCCAAAAAGCTAATCTCCAAAGCGCGGGAACAAAACAGCAAGCGCTCTGCAGTGCAAGTATACAAGGATTGTATACTCCCTACCACCCCCATCTCTAAATTCACTCATACACTGATGGAGTCCGAGTTGACAGCTGGTGACTAAGATAATCCAAGGTCATAATGGATAGATCAGGCTTCCCTAGCTGTTTGAGCACATTCAGAATACTGAGAGTGTATGTTGTAACTCTGCCAAAATGATTTGTGACATCTACTGTGGCAATCAGGTGTGGAAGTTCCACACAGAAATAAATGAACAAATCAGGTGTGCTGCAGTCTCCTCTTAATTAAATGTATAAGAATGCCTCTGGGGTGTATTTATGACTTACAGGCATTTTTGGAAATGCAGATTTTATCTGAAGCTAGATTTTGCTTTGCAGCACGCCAGGTTCCAATGCATTATTTTAATAAAATAAAAAATAGGCAGAACAGGAATTTGATAGGTGCCAAAGAATGTATCTCAGCAGGCACACGGATTGCATTGTCAGAGCATAGTGGGGACCCAATATCATGCATTCATCAATACTGTTCAGAAAACAACAACCAGGTGGGGGCAAATTCCATGTTAGGGAAGTAGGAAAGCAAAGACAACTACCGTAATCCTTCAGCAAAGCTGTGATGTACCCAAATCTGGAACATTAAATATAATCATTATTAAGTATACTTTTTTGATTATCAATGTCAAGAAAGGGAAGCTAAATCAATGAGAGAGCTTGATCAGTGCCTTTATAAGGAGAGTTACAGTATTTCTGGATTTTTAGTTGTTTTTTTAAAAGGAAGTGACATATGTTATAAATTATCCAGTGAAACTGAATGATAAGACATTCTGCAATAAATAAAAGAAAGACTTTGGGAAACGCTTTGATTTCACTATGATTTATTATAATAATTGCCATCAACTGAGATAGTTTTAAAAGACTATAAATCAGGGGCGTCCAAACTTGGCAACTTTAAGACTTGTGGTTTTCAACTCATGCTAGCTGGGGAATTCTGGTAGTTTAAGTCCACAAGTCATAAAGTTGCCAAGGTTAGACACTCCTGCTATAAATTATTAGTAGTTTGGTGATTATCTGATCTGGGCTGTAACAGAGGGGAGTGTAGGATGAAAAAATATCTAGTAGGCACTGAGATTTTAATTCAAGTTAGATTGAGTTTTTCTTCCTCAAATCTGTATTGGAACATTTTGATGACTGGATTTGCATGATGTGTTGAATCACAAACTGGATGACCTGAAAATTTTATATTTTTCCCCATTAACTAAGTTTAATGTAACTATGAATATATCATGCAAGCATAACTTTTTTTTTTTTATCACAAGTTCACTCAGGAAAAAGGTTTTGGCTACCTCTCATCTACATTATTTACAGTATCTGCCAATGTTTTAGTACTGAAATATTTATAAATAATTGCCTAAAAACAATTCAAAAATATTAAATTAGCACCAAATTCATTGAGGTAATTGTAATGGGAAAATAGCAATCATACTTTTTTGGTCCACCATGCAATTGCCAGTTATTTTCATTAAAATAGTATTTCTCAATCTTGACAACTTTAAGATGGTTGGAGTTCAATTTTCAGAAGAATTGGAATTCTGGGAGTTAAAATCCACTCATCTTAAAATTTGCCAAGTTTGAGAAACAGCATTAAATCTAGAGCAGGTCTGACTTACTGAATAGGGGGTTCAGCGGTCTATGTATTTCACTGTGAATTTGATTTCATTTTTTTCACTTTTTTCTTTATCTTTAAAAGTTAAAGTAATCTAACCATCAGAGTGATCTTAATCACCAATACTGTATAAATAACACAATAGCGAAATAATATAATGTACTACTGGTATTTTATTAAAAAATATATATAAAAGTATCAATAGTATCACTAGTGCTTTTTGTTATTTTTCTCTCTCATTTTGTTTTTGCAATTTGGATTATAAATTACTTTCATCCTATGACCACTTTTGGGGAGGATGTTGTAACAAATAAAGGTCACTAACATGATGTAAGATAATAATCACATAAATAATCATAGTGAGAAAGGCTATTTGGCCTCCTTTCGTACATCATTAGCACTATTGATGTTTAATGTCACAGAAAAAAAAATTGGACAAACAATAAAGACACCAGAAATTGTTTTTGTTCCCCTTCAAATAACCTTTGTAGAAGAAAGTAAAGTGGCTTCTCTAGGAATTGGCCAATAGATATCCACAAAAGCAGCAAATTCCAAACTCAGCTCAAAAAATAAAGCCTAAAACACCTCTAACTAAATTGATGTCTTGTTATGAAATCTAACATGCACAACCATCTTAGTCTCGGAATAAAGAACACCATCAAAGCTCTTTTGGAACTTAATGCATAAAAAACAGCACGTACACCTCCCTCTTCATCCATACAAACAATTAGGAAAATATTGCTCTGGCGTAACACCTAAAATCCTAGAAGCCATCTCTTACTCCTGGCTAATCTAGGGCTAGTCCTGGCACATCCCAAACCAGTCTGAGAGCATGAAGAACAAACTTTACCTTTGTTTTCAATATATTGTAAAAAAGAAAGGTGTTAAGAACGCTGTTGCTGCATTCAACAAAATGGTTCACAAATTCAAACCAAATGAAAGCAGATTGCCTGTATGTTATAGTGAGATGTATCTGCTGTAACTGCCATCAGCACATGTGATGCTTATCACAGCTTAGTTCAAGGAGAACTGGAGGCTAGTCTGCTCTTGGCAAGAACAGATGTAAGTTTGATCGATTACAGGGAAATTCAGAAAAGTTAGCTGCTGAAGGGATACCTCTGATATGGCAATGGTGTCAAAACATGTATTTCTATTCAATATCACTCTCAAGACAATGTAGATGGGCTGTTTTGCAGCTTACATGATCTCATAAGAGCCTTTTCCATTCCGAGCAGCATATAAATTGCAGTATTGAAAATAAATAAGGTTGAAGCTCTATCTTACATGACAAACTTCTGCATGCAAAGGGAGTGATGAGGATTCCATCCAGGGAGAATTTTATATTATACATTCCTTGAAGTCAGTAACAAATAATTTTAAAAGACCTAAATAGTGGGATACCTGATTTAGGAATGTAATATATTTATATAAAATATCTTATATTCGTAAATCAGGTATCCCACCATTTAATTGTAATCATATATATATATATACATACACACACACACATATTATATACACAGACATATATATATACACATATACAATGTGTGCATGTGTATATGTGTGTGTATATATAAATAATTGTAACATATATATTTATATATAGTACATATTTTAATATAATAAATATGATTATAATGATATAAGCACACAATCATAGCCCTGATGTTGCCTTTAGTCAAATACTTTTTGAAGCATGACAGAAGCTTGCTTTATTTATATATTATATTACACCTTTGCTCCTCAAACAGACATACATGCCAAGTTCCCAAAAACATGTTGCCTGCCACTTCTTTCCTTCCTCTTCCGTAATTGAAGAGCAGCCTGTTTTTAAGTACTTCAAATATTAACATATATACATGATGGATAAAGGACCAACAAATGCAGCCCTTGGCCAACTAGCGCAACATATTGGCTAGACATGTTTTCCATGGTGAGAAAAGAGGAATCGTGCTAAAAATACAGGCAAATAGATTTATTAACAAGCCATGTAAATTTGTCCCTCTTTTCACTGAATGCAGGGGAGAGTGGGATAGATTCTACCATTTTGGACCCTGAGAAGAAGAGAGAGCCTGAGACAGAAAGAGACAGAGGCAACCAATTGTTAGATGAACTCGACACAGGAGATAAGATTACAGGTAACTTTTGGTGAAAAGAGCAGAGGTATCACAAGCATTATACCATTGTAACACAACTAGCCAGACCTGTCTTTTGGTCCATTTTTTGCACTTACCCAACCTTAAAAGTATGCTGGACACTTCTGCTAACTTGCCAACTGGAACAGGTGAGCTGTGCTCAGGCTTATTCCAGCCAATTCCAGCCCGAATGAGCCTGGAGTGAATGTAGTCCCTGCAAAGCACCTTGGCTTGAGATACGAGCTCCTTGTCAGTGGGAGTCCGGTCAAACACTTCCATCACTTCTGCAGCAAAGACAGAAGAACGACGGAGCACTTCCATTCTATCACCAATCTTCAAACATGCTGGGTAGAGACTTCTTCAGGATTTCATCGGCAGGACACCCGGAGAGGAATCTATTTATACCCAGAGAATGTGTTCACAGGATACTGCTTTGCTGCAATTTTCAGTAAAGATGTTTGTTGGAGGTCCCTAATTGACAAATGAACAAGAAGAAATTATCCAACTGTAATCAAAAGCTGTTCATGTTAGCTTCCTGATAAAGCTAAGTTGGTTTATGCGGAAATCAATGTGCAGCATTATCTGATGTATCATTGTTCAAAGCAGCTTCTCTAGCTTGATGCCTTCCAAATGTATTAGCATTATATCTGCCAGAATTCCAAACCAACATTAGTAAGTAACCAGATCAAGGAAGGCTGCATCAAATTAAATTGTTTTTCTGTATAGCTTACATAGATAAATGTGCTCATGGTTGCAATTTTACCAGCACTTGAAAATATGGAAGCAAACTTTTGAATACAAACTACTTGGCAGACTTCAAGATCTCTGCAAAACCAATGAGATGAGCAAACACATATTTTCATAAACATAATTTTCTGAAGGGTGTTTCCGAACAAGACTTTTATCATTTGCCTTCAAGACGAAATTTTTACAGGAGATTCAAACAATAATATATTTGTTTTGTTACCATCCTATATTTTTCCATTTCAACTGTCTTTTGCTTAAAGAAAAACCAGAAACACATCTATTAAGACAGAAAAGCCGCAGAGTGCCTTTGAATGACAGAATAAGGCACATGAGTCTGAAAACAGCCTCACACACCCTCTTAAAAATCAGCAGTTATAAAAACAAATTAATGGATTCTTCAAATAACATTTGAAAGCGTCTTGTTTTCTGCAAAGGACAACATACAAACAGGCAAAATGCCAATGTTCAGTGGCAATGACATCAAAACAAATAGGCATGCCATATTATATCATTCACTGAAGAAAAAAAGTAGGAATAGTGACAGTATCTTCACCAAAGATGGCATTCTCTTTTAGGAGACAAAAAAACACCCAAGCCTTTTTGTATATTTTTTATTTCCATCTAAAATAAAATGACATACAACACTGTCTCTCAATTCTGCAAAGATACAAGTTTCCTCAAATTTCATCTCTACTGACTTTATGTTTTAACATACTTAAAATACTCCTCTTGGTCAGAAGGTAACCTTGTTAATGGTGTGACTTGAAAATTTAACACAGGAACCAAGAGTTACTCTAAAATATTTTCACAAGACCCAGAAAACATTTCCAGCCAATCCATTATTGATGAAACAATGTTTAATCAATATTGAGGTAAAGAGTACAACTCTGAATATCCAATGTCCTCAAACACAGGTACACCTAAACTGAGATTTATAAGCATAACATCATCCATTGCCAACCTATACCGATTTCTACAGGGCTTGCAGGTGGCCAAAATACATAACATACCCCCTGGAGCAGGGAGTTCGAAACCTTCTTAGGGATTAGATGCTTTAGCTGTATTCACAAATCACACAGCAACACAAATGAGCCAATTATATATTAGCCTAGTCTCTTCTGCAAACCCCAAACCATGAGAAATTATCTAAGTTCCATTGTGCCATGCGAACCTATAAAATCAAATTAACTGATAAACCATAGTTAAGTCTGCCACTATGTTTATAAACAAGCTTCTGACAGGGCATTGTTACTCTTACTCAATCTGTCCTAAATCAATAAAAAGGCAACAGCAACGTCCACCCGTACAGTTTCCCAGCGATGTACCTCTCCAAGGCATTTCCATTCCACAGTGATGATTTGCAGTGCAGGAGGTTCCTTACGTGCTCTCTGCTTTACTTAGAGTCCCTTGATTCTCCCCACTGGGACAGGGTTGAGCAGAGATCCCAAGAGCCCAATTCTTCAAAAACAAAAACAAAAAACTTCGAGCCGTTGTTCCTTCTGCCTTCACAAAGCTTCAAAGATCCCAGCGCTCGCTCGATTCCTTCCGTGGAAAAAGACCTTCTTGCTATAGCCTTGTAAGGCAAGTGAATTAGCCAAGAGGAGGAGGAGCTACAAAGAATTCGACCGCCCCTTTCTCCTGTCTCTTAAGGAGGCACCGGGAAGCTGGGCTGATGAGGGATGAAAGCTGTTTTGTGCATATCGTACGACCTGGTCCTCGGGTGCCTCATTCAAATTGAGAGCGGTACCTTTAAGGTGCTACGGCCACAAGGTGGTTCCTTCGGTCTTGGCTTAGCTTCTATGAATTCGTCCAATGTAGGCTGGAAGCCTGACTTATTTTGTGGTGAAGCCAGCCAACTGTGCTTTATTAAATAAGCTCCATTGAAGCAAAACGTGGCTTTGCATGTTGAGCAAGCATCTCCCAATAAAACAGCTCATGAAAATTTACAGGTATCTCTGGGCATAAAGGTGATGTGCTATAATATCCTTCTGAGTAGGGCTTCTTAAACCTGTGACTAGATTTTGCTGGTCATGATTGGTTTCCTTTGTAGTCTCATGTATTAAGAAAGTTCAAAACATTCTTAAAGATCCATCTCATCCTGGGCACCCTTTTTTAACTATTACCATCTGGCAGACATACAGAATAAAAACAAGGACAAATAGACTGAAAAACAGCTTCCATCCCAGAGCAGTAACTATAATGACTATACTATATATAGTGCACTGTTAATGCAATATCAGGGGTTTCAATTCAATTGTATAGAATGCAAAGGATGTGCGTTTGTTTTATTTTTATAGTTATAATGTACACTGAAGATGGCATTTAATTTCATTAAATGAGGTGCAATGACAAAGTAAATTTAAACTATTTTACTTTTTTTAAACTTGTATTTTTCTGAGAAGGAATCCATTAGTCTCATCATACTCTGAAAGGAATCTATGCCCCAAAGAGGTTGTGTTTTAGAGCAAAATCTTACCATTCCTTTAAGGACTGCAGAGTATGTTTTTTGGCCCTGCCTATTGAAATGGAACCCATCCACTCCACTCATAATTCATATTGAATCAGGAGTTATTTCTTCTGCCATCTAAACCTATTTGGCTGTGCCACTTCTACATCAATTACGCCAGCCAATTGTTCAAAGCTGGAGCTGTATTAGCTCAATTGCTCCTCTGCTCTTCTCAGTCATTGGGCTCAGACATAATACTTAGTCTGGCTTATTCTGTCGTGTTAACCAGCTATTCCTTTTTTCATGTTTGTGAACCAACCACTTATGTATTCAACTAACACAACGGTCCCCTGAAGTCCTAAATGGTGTTCATTGCCTATGCCTAGCAAGGTAAAACTGTTTTTTTCCTGCGGCAGCATAACTGTATTCATTATGAATATGTACTGATTGTTGTACAATAGTCATGAACATTCAATTGGCATTTATCCATTATCTGTTTGTGGTTGGCACTTCTTTCACCCCTTTTGTATCTGATGTAACCTCACTATTTCCCAAAACGCATTTGAATAGAATAGAATAACAGAGTTGGAAGGGACCTTGGAGGTCTTCTAGTCCAACCCCCTGCCTAGGCAGGAAACACTACACCACTTCAGTTATCCAACATCTTTTTAAAAACTTCCAATGTTGGAGCATTCACAATTTCTGGAGGCCAGTTGTTCCATTGATTAATTGTTCTAACTGTCAGGAAATTTCTCCTTGGTTCTAAGTTGCTTCTCTCCTTGATTAGTTTCCACCCATTGCTTCTTGTCCTGCCTTCAGGTGCTCTGGAGAATAACTTGACTCCCTCTTCTTTCTGGCAGCCCCTGAGATATTGGAAGACTGCTATCATGTCTCCCCTGGTCCTTCTTTTCACTAGAGTAGACATACCCAGTTCCTGCAACTGTTCTTCATATGTTTTAGCCTCCACTTCCCTAATCATCTTTGTTCCCTTCTCTGCACTCTTTCTAGAGTCTCAACATCTTTTTTTATTTGACAAATGTGCACACCAGCACCGCACAGCTTCAGCAATCAAAGAGTTCACCCTTATATGCTTCAAAGCGTAAACTGAGTCCTGATCCACACTTGCTTCCATCAAAGACAGTAATTCAAACATATCTCAGAGGAAGACCACATTTCCATTGCAAGCAAGGTTCAAGAGAAGATGGCATTTTACGGTTACTAACTTCCATTGCCACATGGACTAGTCAGATAGGCTGAGAGGCTCCTTATCATTAAATACTGTATAGACTTTGCTAGACATCCTCTCCTGTCTTTAGGAGCTGATAGTGAAAAACAGGATGACTGTTTTGGATTTGCTCATGTGTTTTATTTCCCAGCTGCATGTTTTCTTTCCTCTCAGGCCCGTTTTTTTCCTGTGTTTATTATGATGCCTATTAGGCATTGTAAAACTTAACTAGAATAAATGGGATACACTATAAAGAATTGGGTAAACTTATAAAATACACCTCTGAAGCACCTTTACAAAGATTTTTTTCTGTAATACTCTAGGGAAGCAAATGTTTTAAAAAGCAGAATAGAAAGACTATTGATGCTTTTGAACTTTAATGTTGGAGAAGACTGCTGAAAATATCATATACAAGAAAACCAAAATGGACCATCAACCAAAAATTCTCACTCAAGGAACAAATGTCCAGCTCAAATTTGGATACATTATGCAAAGACTTTAGACAAGTCTATAAAGCTAGGAAAATTGGAAGAAAAACATAAGAAAATAATCAGCAGTAAGGTGGATAGACTCGGTTGTAGTGGCAATTGCAGGACCCGAAGGACCAGATCATAGACAGATTATTCTCACTGAAATCTAGATGGTCACTGAGAGATGACACCAATTTGATGGCACATATTCAATCAATCTTTCATCATGGAGAGGATAAATAGGAAGGCATACTTTAGAGTCAGCATTTCCTTGGGGACTCTTATCCAAAAATCATACATTGCAATGTCCTACCTGTCAATGAATACTTCAGCTTCAACCATAACAACACAAGAGCACACAATAGATACAAACTCAAAGTTAACGCACCAAACTTGATTGCAGGAAATACGACTTCAGCAATAGAGTGGTCAATGTCTGGAATACTCTACCCGACTCTGTAGTTTCTTCCCCAAACCCCAAAAACTTTAACCTTAGACTGTCTACTATTGACCTCACCCCTTTCCTAAGAGGTCTGTAGGGGCGTGCATAAGCGCACCAACGTGCCTACCGTCCCTGTCCTATTGTTTCTCTTATTCTTCTTTTATTTTTCTTATATGTACCCATTTCATGTATTCACAACTATGTATACACTTATACTTATTATCTTGTAAACAATTGGCAAATCAAATCAATCAATCAATCAATCAATAAATAAATAAATAAATAAATAAAATAAAAAATATTGTGTGTTTTTTTAAATCAATGAAAGGCATAGGAATGAAGGACTTATTGTTCAAGCTCTTTCAGACTTACATATAAAAACCTGGATAAAAAAAATAAAGCCAGCATACATGACAACATCTAAATCAGCAAGTACAATGTTATTGGTTATAAAACCCAAAACCATTTTTTAAATCACCTTTTACTCTTCTCTTACTTAAGACATCTATGCTTCATGCTCACATTATAGTTTCAGCATGTAATAAATATATTGTGCTACTTATGTGATTACAATTATATTTTGGAAATCTACCATCAATGTGGAGTGTGCAGTTTATAGTTACAGTATTTCTATGGTGACTTCTCACACTCATATTGTACTTGATTTATAGCAGTTCAAGAGAGGCAATAAATACAATGGCAGAATAGTTTAATTAAAGTTGAAAGATATAGTGCTAATTTCAAAGCTACTAAATTATGGTTTAACATATTTTGTGCAATATTAAAGACAAATGATAAATAGATTAATTTAATTTATTACATAGTATAAAACAAACACATGGTATGGATGGACACATTAAAGTTCATTTTATTTTAAGATAGTGTGTTTTCCACTATGAGGAATAGTTTTAAAGTCTCTGAAATGTCCTTCAAAACATATCTGTAATCATCAATTAGAACATAGTTGTAAATGTTGGAACTGCAAGTGGTGTAGGATACACAGTATAAAATGTCTATGGTAGCAGTTGTCAAGACTGGGACACAAGTCTTGCGTGAAAACAATCAATCTCTATTAAACTTGTAGGGAAATTTGCCTCCCCAATCTTAGATTCTGGTTCTTTAGTTCTAATGCAAATTGGAGCAACATGGATAGTAAAATAAACTTTTAGATAAGAAGAATATACTGTTATAGGTCAGAGGGACTGCAGATTTTTTTTCAAGGATTACAAGTATAGATACTTGAGGAATGGTGGCACTTAGTTTTAAAATTGAAAAAGCATATGTTATTACAACCTGTTAGACTTAGAAGCTACAGTATATGAATTATAAATGAAAGAATTGTTTCTGAATTTTCACTGAAGAGAGGATGAGAATAGGGAAGGATTTGCTTAATCAAAGACACAATAAGCATTGAGCAGAAATGTTAAGGATCCAAATCACTTCAGTTCTTGCTTTCTAAAACTTCTCAGTTTCTACTCTTGCTACTCTATATAAGAAGGAAGATCCACAACAGAAACCTGCCTGTTACAAAATATATTAGAGAAAGATAATTCCTAATGACTATTGAATATAGTATGGTTACCAATCTTATTGTGAAATGGAATCGAACTATTCTCCACAAGATTGGTAGGAATTTACAGCCCGAGGGAGAAAGTTGGCCGCCCACATTGTTGTGATCCTTATCCACTTATAAAGACTCTAGGATTCCTAGGAATATGACTAGATCAGATGAATCAGCTGCTTCTCAGAACAATTTCACCCACTACATCTGAAAGGTACAAGAGCACTCTGATGTATTAATAATATTAAAAATATATTAAATAATGAAATGGTGAAAGCTTGAAAGGAATGATAATTTCTGCTTTTTCCTGGTGAAAAACCAGATAGACAGTGATTGTGATTTTTCTACAAGACCTTATATCTTCTTACATTTAATCTTAGTACTATATAATGGTACTTTATATTTTCTTCTTCACCAAATTCTTATTTTTCTTTTTGATTTTAATTTCTGCTTTTCTGTACCTTCTACTTTTTATTCCTTTAAGTTTGTATTAGTTTTTATTTTACCCAACCCTCTTGGCCTCTTTTAAAGCATTAAAGATCTGGAAGCTCCCACATGCATTTGGACCAGGTAATTGGGTGATCCCCAGGGATTGTTAATGTTGTCTTTGTGACTGAAATGGAACTTTTTTGGGGGGACGGGGACACTCAGGCATGTTCTGTATGAGTTTTTCCTTTATATATTGTGTATATTGTTTAATGTGTGTTTTTGTTTTGATTTTAATTTTTTGTAAGCTACCTAGACTCACTGATGAGATAGGCATCTATAGAAATTAAATATTTACTAGTATATGGTTATATTTTAATTACAAAAAATATACACAACTTTAATTTTAATGAATTAGAAATGTAACCCAACTAGAAGCATATTTGTTCAATTGATTTAAGTTGAAATAAAACTGTTGTATCATGCCTTTGTGGACTTAAAAACCATGTTATTATTTAAAAAAAAATAACTCTCTGGTGAATGGGTGGGTTAAAAGAAAGAGAAGGAAGGACTTCTACTTGTGGTTAGTTTTAGGCTGGATTGTAGATTGCCCCACTCTGGGCCCTTTCTCTCCCTTGAACCTAAATACTGGGCTAAAATGCCTTTGTAACACCTTTTTTCAGATTCAGGCTTAAGGAATCCTTAGCTGTACTAGGGTTAAAAGCAAGGTTCCCCCTTAACGTAACCTGTCCAAGGGCAAACTCAAAGATATATGCAATCTTTTTAGACTGCTGTCTACTATCTTGAGGGGTGGCCTCAGCAGTTAAGACACTGGGCTTGTCAGCTGGAAAGCCAGCAGACCAGGTTAAAAGACCCAAATGCCACGCAATGGGGTGAGCTCCTGGCAACCTAGCAGTTCCAAAGTGTACAAATGTGAGTAGATGTTATGTCATGTTGCCCACATGGCCATGGAAATGTTTTTGGTCAGCGCTAGCTCAATGGCCTTGAAATGGAAATGAGCACCACCACCCCGTATACTTGGTAATGACCAGCAGAGTAAAATCCACAGGGGATTTTGAAGTATCTTGAAGCAAGTCAGAGATTAGTCAGATTAGGAAGAGGAAGGACAGGGATTGCAACAGGGTCAGCAAATAATCATGCTTTTATTGTTGTGTCAAGGGTGCATAGTGAGCATTCCATTATTGGAGAAAGGCCCTGGGACTAGCACTCCAAACCCTACTCTGCACTGACTGTTTTGCTTTTTATCCTTAGGCCTCAGCTTCTGCAGTTTCACACATTTTGATTGCTGGCTGATATGTACAATTTTTTTTTTAAATTTTACCTTACGTAAATTAAAGGCTAAAAAATAGGACATTAAAGGTGCTAAACACGTTGCATTTTATGTCACTTAAGACAAATATACATTGCAATTTCCTTTTGAAACAGTTTTCCTTCATTTTGCCAGCTCCTATGCAGAGAGAAATAAATCGAACCTCAAATGTGTAAAATCATTTAAAGAATGAGGAACCAAGATTGGCTGGGCAGCAGCCTCAGGGAGAGGAGAGGCAGGGGAGGCAGCAGCTTTCCTAACTGGATATTCTGGCTCCTTGAAATCAGGTAATTCTGGTGGCTGATGGTTGTTGGGTATTTTTAGCTACCTGAATAATTTGTGCTAGCAAGCACATATGAATATTTTTGAAAGGTCTTTTGCCTACACGTGTATCTAAGAACTTGGGGATTCAGACTGAAACTGCTTGATGTATAAATAGATCCTTTAGAACAGTGGTTCCCAAACTTTTTTGTCCACTGCCCCCTTGGTGCTACAAACTCATCCTCGGTGCCCCCCCCACCCGGGGTGGGATTCAAATTTCTGTGGGTGTGGCTTAATTTGAGGGTGTGGTTCGCTGGTCACATGACTGGGTGGGCGTGGCTTGGTGGTCATGTGACTAGGTGGGTGTGGCCAGGTGACTGGCAAACCAAATACAAGTGGTCCTCACTTAATGACCGTATGTTTAGCAAGTGTTTATGACTGGCCTCCCCAGAGCTACTTGACCAGTTTTTGGAGTTTTGACAGCTTTAGATCAGGAGTCTAAATCCCACCCCTGCCTGTGTGTGTGTAAGAGGGAGAGAGAGAGGTTGGATCAGATCTCTCTCTCTCTCTCTCCCACCAACGCCAGGAAGCCACCGTCAGTCAAAATTCATATTAGTGGTCTCCGGGATTTAAAATTATGAGTTTGGTGGTCCCTGAGGTCCAAAAGTTTGGCGATCCCTGATCCAAAGGGATGAGCCTGAGAAAGGGAAAGAGAGAGAGAAAAGAAAGAGAGAAAGAGAGAGAGAAAATAAAGAGAAAAGGGAAAGAAAGAAAAAGGGACAAAGAAAGCGGGGGGATAGAAGGAAGGGACAGAAAGAAAAAGGAATAAAGAAGGAGGGAGGGAGGGAGGAGAAAGATAATGAGATATCTATTCTAGTCCAATCACCTGCTCCAGCAGGGTGAGAAGGGAGTGTGTGTGTGTATGTTCTCCTTGTAATTTACCAGTACATTTTGGTTTTGCCTTCTTCAGAATTGGCACTGTAATACATTGGAGAAAAGTAATTTTTAGGGTGGAGATCTGGTCCAATGGATCATGTTTAAAGCCTCAACAAAATGTGAGAGCTTCCTGATAGTCTTGACCATGTTTCGTCCACAAAACCTTTAATAGAAGCCAAAGAGGTTTCAATGTGCTGGCAAAGATGTTTCAATGTGGAAAAGGGCCTCAGTCTAAACTAGGCCTCATTCAATCTGATGCATCAGGTCTCTCTCTTTCTCTCTCTCTCCCTCCCTCCTTCCCTCCCTGCCTCTCAGACTGGCTTTGCTCTACTTTCCCAATGTGCCTGTGGGGCTGGCGCTTCGAACATGGATGGATAGATGGAGGGAGAGAGACAGACAGGCAGGCAGGAAGGCAGGTAGGTAGGCAGGAAGGCAGGCAGGCAAACAGACAGACCTTTTGGATGGATGGACAGATGGATGGACAGACAGACAGAATACGACAGCGGCAGCACTTAGGGAAAGCGGTGGCAGCGGCTTTTCCCAACGTGCTGCCGCATTTGAGGCACCGGTTCTGGAGCATTACTACAGTCAATGGGTGAACTTACAGGGCCAGTGCCTCGAACGCCCCCCTGCCGCTTCTTAGCATCCCCAAGGGGGCCGGCAGAGGGGGGCTAGGAGGTGGCAGGGGGGCGTTCAAGGCGCCGGCCGGCCCTGCAGTTTCACCCATTGACTAGCACTACTCCGGAGCCAGCGCCTCCAATGTGGAAGCGGTGGCACGTTACATGCCGCCATGGCCGTTTTCGATGCGCTGCCCCCCTGTTGCCTCTTAGCGCCCTTCTGCTGGCCCCCTTGGGGATGCTAAGAGGTGGCAGGGGGGCATTCGAGGTGCCAGCCCTGCAGGTTCACCCATTGACTGTAGCACCCTCTGGAGCCGGCGCCTCAATGGGTGAACCTGCAGGGCCGGCTGGTGCCTCGAATGCCCCCCTGCTGCCTCTTAGCGCCCCTCTGCTGGCCCCCTTGGGGACACTAAGAGATGGCAGGGGGGCGATGCATTGAACGCTGCCGCGGTGGCACATAACATGCTACCACTTCCACATTGGAGGCGCTGGCTCCAGAGCGCTGCTACAGTCAATGGGTGAACCTGCAGTACTGGTGCCTCGAATGCCCCCTGCCACCTCTTAGCATCCCCAAGGGGGCCAGCAGAGGGACACTAAGAGGCGGCAGGGGGGCAGCTCATCGAACGCGGCAGTGGTGGCACGTAACATGCCACCGCTTCCGCATTGGAGGTGCCAGCTCTGGAGCGGTGCTACAGTCAATGAGTGAACCTGCAGGGCTGGCACCTCGAACGCCCCCCTGCAGCCTCTTAGCACTCCCCTGCCAGCCCCCTTGCCTCTTAGCACCCCCCTAAGGCATCCCACCGCCCCCCAGGGGGCGGTACTGCCCACTTTGGGAACCACTGCTTTAGAATAATAAGCAAATGCCACAGCTTATTACAACTTTCCCTGGACTGGTGCTTTTGACATACACTAGACTATAGTTTCCAGAAATTAAACTTAGTGTAAATAATAAAACGTTTCTGTTGTCTGGAGTATATCAGATTGGAAAATGCTTTCTCATTGCATAAACAATCTGAAGGCTTCAAAATGTATGGTACTTAACACCGGTGTATAATCTCTAGCAATTACTATTCCAAAAAAGTACAGCGATCAGCACAGGCCATTATCATGAGAAGAAGCCCAGCTTGGTTCCATTCCACACACACATCACATTATCTGAAGTATCGTATTATTGAATTATTTCCATTAGCTGTGTTAAATAGACAAGTTAAACATTTTCTAGGATGGAATTGTTAACATGATTCCTGTATCACAGGACTGTCAAACTCCTGGCCCACGGGCTGGATGCTTCACACACTGACCACTCCTTCACCCGGTTTAGCAAAGGGGAAAAAAGTCCCAATATGTTACGTGAAATTGCGGTTACGATGTGAGTTTGACACCCCTGCTGTACGATCTCTATTTTCCAATGATGACTTTGACCCCTAAAGAGTTCTCAGAAACTAGACTGGCTGCAGTCAAATTTGTTTATAAGTGGTAGTGCACATATCTAGAAGACCACTAGATGACAGCAAAATGATACAGAAAACTCTAATGCTTTGCTTCCTTCTAATGGTCCTCTGCATTAATTAAGTAATTAATTAACTAACTAATGTGATAGTCTTTGTAAGAGGACCTACATATCCAAACATGTATGGACAGAAAGAGTAGGAAAGCAGTAGCTGGCAGTAATTCTGGTAATACTTCGTAGGTTGTTGTATAGCTCACTGCAGCCATTTTAGGATTGATGAAGCCCTCTTGCAGCAGAATTTGACTAGAGTTGTCCCCAAATATTCTCAATGTTTCAAATGGCCCACTAAGCCCCAAAGGTTTCTCCCCATCTCGAGAAAAATATGCACTATCATACTTTTGTTCAGAACTATTTGATTGGTAGATGACTCTTGCCAATGAGAGAAATATCCTTAAGCCATTCTCCAGCTATCCCTAGAGAGATATTCTTCTTATGCCTTCTTATGGCAACTCAAGAGCAAGGAATTCTTTACGAGTTGACACGAGAGTGCTTTATTCTGATACATCCAAGATTTAGCCTCCAGATGTATAAAATCTACAATCTTGCAGAAAGTCAGGTAAGTGGGGTGATTTAAAACAGAAGCAACAATAGTAGGTCTGAACTGAAGTCGGCAAGTGTCATGCTTTTTTGCCAATTCAAGGATGGGTAAAGAGCATTTCAACTCAGCACTGAGAAACACAAAACTGGAATATCACATAATTAGGACAGTGTTGATGAGCAGTTACTGCCCTCTCGTGGCAATAAAAGAAAATAAATAACTATGTTCATGTTTCACATATCAAGAGTACAAAATTATGATCCTTAGGCTGCACATGATTCATGAACACTACTTTTGCAGTCCAGAATCCCCTTAAAATGTATTTCCCCATTCCCTATTTCCTTTTCTGTTAAAAAGAAAAATGGATATCTAAAATCTAAAGCATTGGTGCTCATTTCATTCCTTAAGCCAACATCCTTCAGGGCCATTTTGGATCCTGTCCCTTTTTACTTTTGGGTGTAGTCCACAACATGCCTCAATTTTAACCTCCACGTTAGCCCTTGTTTTGGATGGGATGCTTACTAAGTGAAGTATTCTAAACAGAAGGATTTTCTAAAAACTGAAAATGCAAATGATTTGTAAATTCCAGTTATAAAGGTTAGGGGAAAAAGTAAAAAAAAATGGGACTAAGAATAAATATAAATAAAAAATAACGACAACAGGTAGAATAACCAGCCTTAAAATTGACAATGAAGATATCAAAGTACTAGATAGCTTTTGCCTTTTTGGATTGACTGTCAAAAGGTCTTGATCTTAGGAAAAATACTATAATGCCATGATGTACCTATAGCTACAAAGATCAGAATTTTGCAAACCATTATCTGTGCAACTCTACAGAAGTGGAAGTTTAAAAAGAATGATAGAAGGAGTATTTGTGCATCTGAATTTTGATGCTGGAGAAAACTCTGGAGAATATCATGGACAGCAAAGAAAACAAATAGATTATCAAACAATCAAACTCAATTTCGGTGATACTAATAGAAGACCTGAAGGACCAGGGTAAGGAGGGATTATTCAGGGGAAAATCTAGCAATACGATCACAAGAATTGATATCAACTTGATGGCACATAATCAGTCATTCGATTGGTTTGTAAAAGTCTGTATCGCCATTAGATGGCAGCAAAGAGACACAGAAACCCCTAACTTGACAGCATTAACTTTCTTTGGGAATATTATGCCAGTTTAACTGCTAAAACTAGGATAGTATAATGTGTGTGCACACGCATGCACACCTTCGAGTCAGTATTTGACACCTGGACAAGTCCGTACAATTTTCTTGGCCATTTTCCAGAAGTAGTTTGCCATTGTCTCCTCCTCAGGGCTGAGAGAGAGAGAGTGACTGGTCCAAGGTTACACAGCTGGTTTTATGCTTAATCCAACACATTTGTCAGATTCTAGATTGGAGAAGATCTAGAATAGTCATTCAACACTTTTAAATCAGCTACAGAAATAATTTTCTGTAATATAGTCCAATTGTTCCTTACAGTATACAGGTAGTCCTTGATGTACAACAGTTCATTCAGTGACCGTTCAAATTTACGGCACTGAAAAAAGTGATTTAGGACCGTTTTTCACAGTTATGACCTTTGCAGCATCCCCGTGATCCTGTGATCAAAATTCAGATGCTTGGCAACTGGTTTATATTTATGATCATTGCTGTGTCCTAAGACCATGTTTTGACCCCTTTTGCAACCTTCTGACAAGCAAAGTCAATGGGGGAGCCAGATTCATTTAACAACTGGGTTACTAACTTATCAACTGCAGTGATTCACGTAACAACTGTGACAAGAAAGGTCATAAAATGGGGCAAAATTCACTTAACAAATGTCTCACTTAACAACAGAAATTTTGGGCTCCATTGTGGTTGTAAGTTGAGGACTACCTGTATTTCGATTGTTTTTCCTGAAACATGACAGCGAAGAATCTGTCTTGCAATGGAAAACTGACGTTTCTTACTGTATACTTAAGGAGTAGAGTCTGTTGTGGAATCCTGTTGGGCCCCAGAGAGAAGCTAGGACAACTTTCTACAATTCAGCTTATAAATGAAGGTGCATCAGGAGAATACCAAGAAGGGATGGCTGTAGTGTAGGGGCCAGAATGCTTCAGAGAATAAACAAATATTTATACAATACATGAATACATATAAAAGTGTTTCCTTGTGTTTCAAATTATGAGGAATTATCCAAATAATTTTGCCTGCTCATTAATGAATTATTTTAGAAAATGTGCTAAAAATGTAAATGATGACTGTTGAAAACCATCCAATTGGGAGTAAATTTTATCATACTGAGTTCAGTCTCCTCTGTTTATAAATAGATCTTTCTGGTATTAAAAAAAATTACAGTCTTTTATTTATGGAGATGAGAGAAAGGCTGCATCACAATAGCAGAGCATGAAGATTAGCTCAAAGATTCCTGAGAATGATTGGACTGCAAAAGCAAAGAGCCAATGCTTCATCCCACATTTTTAAAACTACAGAATCCAAACTGTTACTGGGAATGGTCGTTACCCATAGACAAAACATACTCTTTAGTCATTGAAAAATAGTAGCAAGTAGTAGATGTTTATATTAACAATGCTTAAGTGAAACTGTAATATAAAATATTGGCTGGTAAACACAGTATAGAAAGGGCAACTCAAGTTACTGATCAATACTTACTGAATGTTCAGCACTTTCCAGATGAGTGGAAAGAAAAATGCTGTCTTCCTTGTGCTTTGAATGTAGCTCTTGTAAACCCATTTGGTAGGTTCTAATAGTAATATAAATTAAAGTTTCTATCAAGGATCACAAGCAAATTTATAATTGTCTACCAAAAGGATTCCTTTTCGGCAGGTCACTTTTTCCTCTAATTCACACCTCTGCACGATCAATTTTATCTGGTAGAAAGACATCATATCGTACATAGCCTGGTGTAAACCTGGAGTGGATTGCTAGAAGAAATGGGTGGGATCAAATAAAGATGAGAAATCCAATGATTATTCCAGGAATAAACTCTATACTGAAGTGGGGTATCTATATCTAAGAAACGACTTATTTGCAGTTCCTACTCAATACAGCTAACAGTCATGTTATGCTAAACCTAGTTTATACTTTAATTTCAGATTCAAATATAAGGTTGTTAACTTCTAAAGCAGTGGTAAAAACTATGAATTGACAGGAAATAACTGGGATTAAATACAAATAGAATAATGTTGTTATCTAAATAGATTAACATGTTTGGAGTGCCTTGGAATATTTATTCGGTTACCACCTTTCACCTGCTGTGAATTGAGAACTAGCAAGACCGGCCAAAGCAGTTACACCTCCCATTAAAATTTATTTAACCCAAACTGAGCTTTATTTTTTGAGGCTAGACTTTAGCGTGTATAATTAAATTGCTTAGTAATACACTCTTAAATTGCTGGTTAGACAATTCAGTTTGATTCATGCAAATGCAACATATTAAGTTCTATTTATTATGGAAATCTCTGTATCAACAATCAGCTATATTCTGTTACAGCTGATTATCAAGTATCTTTCAAAGTGCAACCTGTAAATTTAATTAAGAATACAACTTCCAAGCAAATATGTTGGAACTTTATATTTAAATGTATTTGAATTGAACTATTTGTTTTTCAAATATTTCCAGACTTCCAGAGAGCAAGCTATTTAGATAATGGCCATTTAAGGTTCTTCTGTCAATGCTCTTATTTTGTAACTGATATTTGCATGTTGCATTGTATCAAATTGCATTGGCATCAATGAAATAAAGTTATCTTTCCAACAAATATTCTGCATGTGATTTTAGAATGCATAACTTAACAAGTTATCAGATTGTCTTGATCTGAGTCCTCTAATAATAATTTATATTTGCTACTGACCAATCATCTTCATCTATTACTGTGCAATTCCTGAGTTATTTGGGGCTAAGTCCCACTCCCTTTGCTCCAATGTTGTGTAGTTTTGCTAACATTACCTTATTCATAATCTGTCTAGTTCTACAACTTGCTTGAAATGTGTTTCTGCATAAGTCAATGAAATATTAAAAATGGATGAATATACAATAAAAATTTAAATGATCAAACTGAAACGATTGCTTCGCTTTGAAAGAGATAATTTGGGATTTTAACCTTGCAATAAAAACAAACGTTATTTTAATTGCTTTGGGAACATTCCGCTCCTTCTTAAAGTGATGCTAAACATCGGCTTAGCGGAGGACTTCGAATGACATTTTGCTTTATGCAAACATTGTACTGCTCATTTCGACCACCAGAAGGAATCAAAGCGCCGCAAAACAGTAGCAACCTCAGCCTTCATTTCTTCCCGAGGGCCGAAAACGAAGCCTGATAAACTACCTTTCCCAGAAATCCTCGCTTTCCTAGTTTCCTGCCCTGCCTCTCCTGAAATGTATCATAGTCGTTGCAGTCTCCGTTCCGACCTTTTTCTAGCAAGTCGCTTGGCCTAAAAACTACTCTTCCCAGTAGACTCCGCGGCTCCGTCGGACTCCTGCGCATGTTTGTTTTTCGTTGCGCTCCCTCCCTCCCTGCCCTGCAGTTACTCTCGCCGAGTTCGCTGGGCTGGATTGGCGCGCGCGCTAAGCTACAATGGGGCAGCTGGGCTGGAGAGACCCTCGGGCGGCAGGTGAGGCGAAGGGCTTCGGGCACGCCCGGTGACAGAGGCGGGACAAGTGGTTTGGGAGCAGGGCTGGCCGCGGCAGCTGTTGCCATGGCAAAGTGTATCTAGAAGCTTTTCCCTCTGGGGGCAGCTGTAGGGCAGGGAAGATTTTGGCCTTTATCCATCTCGGGTTGGCTGCACATCTGGTGGGAATCACCCACCGGGCGTCTTCTCCGAATTAATCTCCACCCCGCTAGGCTTTTCTGTTTCAATACACAGGTGATAGGAAAGGCGTTTCTTTTTAGATTTTTTTTTTTTTGTTGGCAGTCTCGTTGCAGTCCAGCCTAAGGTTCCCCTTTGTGCAGCCCCGTCGTGCTTAATAAACCTGGGGGAGGAATAAGAGGGGTCGTTTTGTCCCGTGCTGGAAAAGCGACTATGTATCTGTATGATTTGGTTTGATTTTTCTGTAATTAACCTTCCCCGCATCTGCTTTCTTCTGTATCTCTTGGATTACCGTTCCCATTATCCAACGTGATTGGTATCTCAACCATAATCATAAGAGCGGATGGAATCGAAAATACTTCATGCTGGGCTTAATCGTGAAGTTCAACTTCATACTGTGCTTTAAACTGAAATCCTGATGACAAAGTTGTCCGTTTTCAAAGCCGCGCTGTTAAATCTCTGCTTTGTCATACTGTTAGTAAGAAAGAGAGCTTCTTTCTTATTTATTAAAGAAGCAGGTGTTCACCCCCATTCTTTTCCAAAGAATTCTGGATAGTATATCTGGATAGAGTTGAACTTTCCCCAACTACTTGCACATTTGTGAATTGATAGACTAAGAGAGAATATTGGATTCTGAGTTGCCAATTATTCTGAGATGATTCAGATATTAGAGGTAGATTCCTTGTTGAAATTGCTGTTGTTCCCAAGTCTGTTAAAATGTGATGTGCATGTTTGTATCATACCACATTAATTGGCTGCATTTTTCTCTCTGTTTGTAGCTAAATGATCAATTTCTACATATTTTTTATTGCTGTGCAAGAATTGGTATATGGGTGTGGTGCCAGACTTCAGTCATGGCTCATCTGAGGGAATTTGCCAATCAGGTGAGTGAGAACTTGAAGCTATTTCTCAATCAGTTTACATGAAATTGAAATAATTAAACAAATTTCTGAATGTGGCACTTTACACTACATTCTGACAGTTGTTGCAAAAGTCGGAGGTGGCATCAGTTTTCAAGATCCAGTTTACCATGTTATATGAACCAGGCCAATTTCCCTGGATACTTTTTTCTATAATTTTGCTAGATGGCATTATGCTATGTATATCTTTATATGATCAAGTTTTTCATAATTTATCCTAACTTTATGAGGGATTGACTGACTTTCTACCTTGTTCTCTGCCCCCCATGCATTTTTTTAAAAATATTTCTTTTTATATATTCTATTTATATTTCTAATATGTATTTGGTGATAGTTGATACAGCAGTTGAATGCAGAAATCAAGCATGAGGCTTGCTTTTTGAGAGTATGAATGGATTTTGTGTCATTGTATGAAAAGTTGCTTGCATCTTGAAGTCTACTGTATAGTGCAATATTAATGCAATATATCAGGGGTATTCAATTCAATGTATAGAATGTGAAGGATGTGTGTTTGTGTTTATTTTCATAGTCATAATGTACACTGAAGATGGTATTTAATTTCGTTGTACAAGGTGCAATGACAATAAACTAAACTAATCTTGTCCGCTGTCCACTGTCAAAGAGTTGGAAAGCATTTCTAATCATGTTGTTCTGTACTTGAATGCTTGCACACATCCTATTATTTTGGTTACTTCTAGAAAAACATCTGTGGCTTTAGTTTATAGGAGCTGACTGATCTCATCCTTGCATCTTAAGTATACAAATTGCATAAAAGAAAAATATTAATGAATATGTATGTATGTATGTATGTATGTATGTATGTATGGCATTCAGCTTTGTTCGGGTATTTTCCCACGTCATTGTAGTTGTGCTTTTAAAGTTGTAGCAATGTTTCGGCAGAATCTCATCTGATGAACACTATACAGATGAACACTATACAGAAGCCTGATGATGGCAGATGAGATTCTGCGAAGCGTTGTTACTTTAAGCACAACTCAATGACGGGGAAAATCGAACTTAGTTTGCGGTACTTCATGTATGGCATTCAGCTTTGTTGGGTATTTTCCCACGTCATTGTAGTTGTGCTTTTAAAGTTGTAGCAACGTTTGGCAGAATCTCATCTGCCATCATCAGGCTTCTGTATTGTGTTCGTCTGTGAGTCAGACTTTCACAGCTGTTTCAGTTTTAAATTTGGGGCTAGCCTACTGCTGTGCCAGAATGGTTTTTTTTCTTCATCCTGATTGGTTGGGAGTCTTGGTCTGTGTTTATTGGTCTTGGAGTTTGCTGTGTTCTGCTTGATTGGTGTTTCTAATGTCTTCTGTCTGTTTTGTGGCTTTTTTTGTCTTGATTAGCTGGCAACATTATGTTCCTGTATTGGAGGCTTTTAGTGCAGCTTGGCTCCGAGTAAATGGACGGCTATCATTAATTAGGAAGCTAGGTTTCATCTGGGTACCTGGTTGGGGTGTGTTTCAGCTGGAGGTATCAGGGGGGATCTGTTTGTGCCCAGGTGTTTGCCTGGCTTGTGGTGTGGAGATTTTTTTGTTCATGAGTGCAGGCTTCCAAATAATTGACAGTCTGGTGGAATCATCTCTTCTATTCATGCTTTCAGGTCTTTTTTCAATCTCTATGGCTTCTCTGTGGCTGGGGTTTTCTATAGTGGCTAGGGTTTTGGTGCCATTGAAGTCGATGCTATGACCTGTGGCTTTCATGCGTTGGACTAGTGAGGGAGTGTGTTCCAGCTTTTTTACTGCATTTTTGTGTTCATCCAGGCGGGTACTTATTCTTCTATTGGTCTGTCCAATGTATGTGGCAGGGCATGATGTGCAGGGGACTTCATATATGCCTTGGTTTTCCAGGTCAATTTTATCTTTGGGGTTTCTTAGGATGGCTGCTATTTTTCTGTCTGTTTTGAAGGCAGTCTTGATGTGATGCCTGTGTAGTATCTTACTGATTTTGTCTGTAGTACCTCTTATGTAGGGCAGGGCAGCTGTTCCATAGGTCTGTTCATCTTCTAGGTCTCCATTATATCTCAGTGTGTTTTTATGGATCAAGCCGGTGATTTTGCTTTTGTGGAAGCCGTTAGCTGTCAGTACTTTAGTCAGGGTGCATAGTTCAGTCTTTATGTGTGTCTTGTCTGCCAGGTGTTTGGTTCTGGCAATTAGTGTTTTGGCCACGGAGTTTATCTGTGCTGAGTGGTGGTGGGATTGGGCATTGAGGTAGCAGTTGCTGTGTGTTTTCTTCTGGTATATGGTGTGTCCTAGTCTGCCATCTGTTGTTTTGTAGATTAATACATCTAGGAATGGTAGTTGTTTGTTTGTTTCCATTTCCATGGTGAACTTGATTTTGGGGTGGTGTCACAAGTATCAGCTGGGGGCCCTCCAGAACTGTCAGTGTCACATATGTACCAGTTGTAGTTTCTGAATAATCTTCAAGGATTGCTCCATGCAGAGCGCATTGCAGTAAACCAACAGTAAATGACCAAGAAATGAGTAACTGTGTGCAGGGCCTCACAATCCAGGAAAAGGTGCAACTTGTGCACAACTTGAAGTTAAGCTCACCCTCCCCCAAGCACTGCCGTCCCCTTCTTTTAAGAAAAAAAAAAAATAAAAAAAAAAAAAAAAAAATCCTACAAAAAAAATCCCCAACCAAACCCACACCCAAAAAAAAAAAAAAAAAAAACCCCCCCACACCCCCCCCCCCCCCACTCGGTCTTATCAGGGTTCAACTGAAGCCAGTTGTCCTCCATCCAAACCCCCACAGCCTCCAAGCACTGTGAAAGGATAACTATAGCATCAGTATATATGAAATTTTGCTGGTTTAATCCATGCATTAATACATAATAATTATGGATAGCTATGGATTATTATTACTATTTTAATAATGTAGTCTATTCACAATTTTCAGAAAATAATTGATACTCATCCATCCATATTCCATATTAGTGTGCTTTCTACTACCTATATGGAACAGCCATTTTTGGATTGAGCTTCTCTCACAAAATAGATACGGAATTCTGTTGATGTAAGTCGGCCTGCAAGAGATGTACACAGGCTGTTATATATCTTCCCATTTTTATGATGTTCCCACTGTTACTGTTATACTTACAGGAAGTGCAGAAGATAGATGAAAATAGCTCTGGAAATCTTGTTAAAGTATGAAAGTTAAAATTGAATTCTGCAGCATTTAAAATTATTTCACAAACTTAACTCCATTAATTACTTCACTTCAATAAATACAGTATTTCAACTCATAAGATTGTTTTAAGTTGAGATTCATTTATAGTAAATCTTGCATACTTTCTTTCTGGATAACATCTAAAATTGATCTCATTTCAAAATAACTGAGAATAGAAATGAACAATTTCAAGTTTTCTTCAGTACTTCAAGCCTTTATAATTAATTTCAAGGTGGGAGAAACTTTGATGAAATGTTACAACTAATTAAGAGTAATTAATCTCCAGTATAGAAGAGACATTTATTCAAGATTGCATCACAAAAAACTGATGTATTAACAAATGCCACTTGGGTCTAGTGGTTAAGGAACCAGAATACAAACCAGAAAACTAAGATCTAATCCTGTTTTAGGCGTGCAAAATGGATAACTTTGGGCCAGTCACTCTCTCTCAGTTTAACTTAACCTCACAGAATTGTTGTACTGAGAAAATAGGAAGAGGAAGGAGTATTAGGTATATTTGCTGTTTATAAAAATAATAAAGGCAGAATAGATACATCCTACCTCTATTAATTTTAATATTATATATAATGATTGTATAGTTTGCTGTGTAAAACATTCTCCTGAATTTGATGTTTTCATGTATGGGCTTTTGGCTATTGACAGCAATAAGCCAAAGTTTCAGGAAATGTAAAACAGATTCTGCTAGCAATCTCCAGCATGGAAGAGGACTGTGCAAATTCAAGGCTTGTTTCGGAGTAATTTTTAGGATTTGTATTTTCAACATAACTGAAGGACACTAGGTTGGGGAAGGCTATGCTATATTAAGTCACAGAACTCATGACATGCAAAAGAGGGGAACTTAATTCAAGTTTCATTCTATTGAGACCATACAGTTTCTCTTTTCACATTTATGAATATAGTAATCATTCATTTATTGACTACTTTACATTGGCACACTATTAACGTGTATGTGTGTATAATAAAATCAAATATAGACTCTTGCAACACATAAAAGGCTTTCAATTTATTATGATGTAACTTTCTTGATCTGACATTTCTTTTTTTTACATCTGATGATAGTCAAAGTGACATTTTATTTTTGGTGAAATTTACTGTCATGGCTGCACCTGTAGAAAATATAAATGTTAAGTTAAAATATAATTTTTGGTATTCATAGGTCTTCACATATATATGTATTTGTTCTAATAGGGAGCCACTATTGTCACCGTACTATAGTGAGCTCCCCTATGGATGGTCTGCTTAGAATTGTTATACTAATAATAATCACCCGTGGTATTTCTGCATTTTCGAGTTCTGAATAGTTTGTCTTAATGCGTTGTCTTTCCCTCTCACCTCTTATCTTCTTCATTTCCCCAATGTTTTTTTATCCAACTTAGCATTCTCGGGTTGATCCAGAGGAACTGTTCACTAAGCTGGAGAGGATTGGTAAAGGATCATTTGGCGAAGTGTACAAAGGAATTGACAACCGTACCAAGGAGGTAGTAGCTATCAAAATAATTGACTTGGAAGAGGCAGAGGATGAAATTGAAGACATCCAGCAGGAGATAACAGTTCTTAGTCAGTGTGACAGTCCGTATATCACCCGATACTATGGCTCCTACTTGAAGGTAACTGAAACTGGAAAAGTAGCCTGGATTGCAATGCTTTTGTTGCAAGCTGGTAATTTTGCAACTTACTATAAAACTGAAGGAAAGGGAAACAAAAATCAAATACTGTACAAAACTTTCTGTCTCCAAGCACAGTAAAATGGCTTCTTTTTTTAGACAAGCCCCCTGTTTTTTCCAAGAATTGTTTATATTTCAATTGTTTTATATTATGTATTTTGCAGCACAAAATCTTGTGGTAAAGACACTGGTACGAGTGGATAAATGTCAGTGAGCAGAGGAAGGTTTTCTTTCAAAGTCCTTTCTCTGTTATTGAAATAAAAATACTCATGATCAATATTTAATCTCCCAGAGAGCTAATAATTTGAATGAAAATCAGTCTAAGCAATCAATTGAGTGAATGAGTAATACATGCAGTGGTCCCTCCCTAAATTTACTGATTCTAAATTAGACTTTCTTAATAATTTTACTGAGTTTGTAAAAATGTTATCATTTGTTAATTGAAGGTGCTTAATTATAGTGGATGAACTTTGCCTCTGAAATGCTAATCTTTTGCCTGTGAAGGACTGCTATGATAATTTCAATTTTTGTGTAGCAAAGATAAAGGTGCCCTTGTATTTCCTTATGTTAACATTCTTGCATGAAATTGGTTATCATGGTACTGTTTATATAATTTCTTAAACTGTAAAATAATATTATCACCATGAATGTGTTACAAAGATCAGTGAGACAGCTAGGTCTTATTCTGGTATTAAGGAACTATGTAAGAGATGAAGGACAGTTTGTTTTGTCTAGTATTTCTAATGAGAAAGTAGATGGATTTAACTGAACTTTGTGATAATACTATTGTCACATCTGCTTGGCTTAATCTACAGGGCACCAAACTGTGGATAATCATGGAGTATTTGGGAGGTGGCTCAGCTCTGGATCTAGTAAGTATCTTTGTTGTTTTTGTTTATTACCTTACCAGAATTAGCCACCCCAGCAGCAGCTCAAGATTTCATATAATCATTTATGACCATCTACCTAACCCAACTGGTGTTTGGCTCCACGCAGTCAACAGTTTTGATATTGTGGCCTTGGATGAAGTGGGTTATCTGGATCCTTTTCAGTGTTGGTTTAGGTCAAGGTAGCATTGAGACGGCATTGATCCCACTTATGAGTGACCTCTGGAGGGTTTGGGATGGAGATGGTGCAACTGTCTTGACCTTTCTGGATCACCTGGCAGCTTTCAATATCAGCCATGGTATCCTTCTGTACTGGTTTCAAAGATTGGGAATGGGGTTTTTGTAGTGGTTCTCTTCTTCCTCTCATAGCCATTTCCATTTTTTTTTTTGGGGGGGGGGGGTTTCAACCTAGATTCCTACAATATGTGATATCTCAGGTTTTTTGCCCCTCCTCTTTAATATCAAATGCCCAAGATCATTTGTGCTCAGAGAGTGTGGGATCATCAGTATGCTGATAATACTTATACATCTCCAATCTGGTAAAGCTGGTCAGGTGATGCTGTCGAGATGCTGACCCAGTGCCTGGAGGTTCTGATGGCCTGGATGGGTAAGAAGCTCCAACTCAATCATAGCAAGGGATGGGTTTGGGTTTTTGGCTACCTAAGATCTGGTGATATTCATCTTTGATACTTGATGGGGATACATTTTCCTTGACAAAGTTAGTGTGCAATTTGGGGCTTCTTCTCATGAGCTGGTGGCTAGAGGGGTATTGCACAGATTCATATGTTTTGAAAAATATTCATAGCCAAAGTCATTTTATATATTTCGTGGACATATTTCTGCCCTTGTGTTTCAGCTCAAGCCTGGTCCCTTGGAAGAGACCTACATTGCCACAATTCTGCGAGAAATTCTGAAAGGTCTGGACTACCTTCATTCTGAGAGGAAAATCCACAGAGACATCAAAGGTAAGGCACATAGAGTACACATTTGTGTTCATTCATGGCAGTTCTTTACTGAGATCAATGAATCATTATTGCTTGTTTTCACTAATATCGTAGGAAGAAAAATCTAGCTAAGTGTATATCTTTCTGTGATCATGCATTGTCTGGAAGGCCACATAAATCAATGAAAAGATTAATGAAGATTATTTCTTTTTTTAAGAGGGAAATTTTTCATGATTTTGACAATGAGAACAGGGGATGAATGGGAAAAGGAGGTTGTGAAACAAAAAGTATATTTTACTCTGCCAAACCACTATGTTTATAATGAATAATAAATAAATGGAAATTTAAAATCAGCATAAAAGTTATTCCATTTGCTATACTTAAGAAACAATTGACTCCCTTTCATAAAAGGATGGTTTTTGATGAAATTTATGCTGTGTGTGTATAAACTGTGCAGTTACTTTCAAATTGCATTCAGCATAGTACTTCTGGATAGTGATTTTTTAAAACCAAAATACAGGGTACATTTAGGATAATTACAATGGCTTTCCCAATAGAATACAGACAAGAAAAATATAAAATATGCAAAGAACAGTGAATGAAAAACAGAATTAAACATTTCAGATAGGACAATTATAATTGTCTAACTTCTGAACATATAAGGAAGTGGATTAAGGACTTAAGGACTGAACCAAATTTCTGGCTGTTTTCTGTTTTCCTGCTACAGTTCTTTAAATAATTATTTGTCGTCTTCTCTATCTTGAAAATCAACTGAAAACTGTATACCAAACCTTCAAAAGTTACTATCTTTCCACAAGAAAGATAACCCCCCTTTGATTAAGTTACTTGTATAACTTTTTGTATAAACAGCTGCCAATGTGTTACTTTCGGAGCAAGGGGATGTGAAACTAGCGGACTTCGGTGTGGCTGGCCAACTAACAGACACTCAAATCAAGAGAAACACCTTTGTTGGGACTCCTTTTTGGATGGCACCCGAAGTCATCAAGCAATCAGCCTATGACTTCAAGGTGAGCCAAGAAGAGCAACTGGAAGTAAAAAGACGGTCAGTGTATTATCTCATCAGGGAACTGCCCTATGTAGAAAAAAAATAAAATGTTTACAGTATGTTATGTCCACATCCTTAGCCCACAATAATATTTGAGCATAGTAACAGAGCTTTGCTCCTACCCACATATACAAACACACACACACACACACACACACACACACACACACACAGAGGATCATTATGGAAGGTGAATTGAACTATTGTATTCTGGAAATGGGAATCAAAGTCTATGACCACACAATGTTGGCTTCCATGGGCAAATTAAGGTGGGATATTCTGAGTTTGTACCCTTTTGTTTTTCTTCCAGGCAGATATTTGGTCCCTTGGCATTACTGCTATTGAACTGGCAAAAGGAGAGCCTCCAAATTCTGACCTGCATCCAATGAGGGTTCTCTTTCTGATTCCCAAGAACAACCCTCCAACATTAGAAGGGCACCACAGTAAGCCCTTTAAGGAATTTGTGGAAGCCTGCCTTAACAAGGACCCCAGATTTGTAAGTGGCTTTTTTTTGTCTTGCTTGTCTTCGTAAGCAGAGCCTACAGAGTACTGCATCAGAATATCTGGCAAAAGCTATTAAAAGAATACGATACTTGACCTTTGGAGCTAAGGAACTAGGGGAGACTCATCTCTGGTTTATCAAACACAGAAGATTGTGGTAACTTTGAGCCAATCATGCTATCAGCTTTCCAGCCCGATCTATTTTACAACATTGTTGATGGAAAATGTTTTGTACACTGCTCTGACCTTCTGGAGGAAGTGTGGATGTAAGTTTAATTAAAAATTAAGTCTGCCTGAGTCATTTTCTAAACCAAAATGCTCTTCAGAAAGCCAAAAGTGATGTCCACCTTCTTATTTGGGCTTCAGCTAACTGAAACTCCTTGTTTTATCTCTTTTTTTTTGGCACAGAGGCCCACTGCAAAGGAATTGCTAAAGCACAAATTTATTACACGTTACACCAAAAAAACATCATTTCTCATGGAACTCATTGACCGGTACAAACGGTGGAAATCAGAGGGGCACGGTGAGGACTCCAGCTCAGATGACTCTGACATGTATGTATCCTCCCTGTCTCCTGCTCCATTCCCAGATAAGAATAACTCAGAGTCAGATGTTAGTGAGAGAAATCTGAACACTACACATTTTGTTTCATGGAAAATAATATTTTGTAGATCTTAACAGGGATATAATTGATGTGGCTTTTTGGGTATGGATGAGAAAGGAACAACATATATTATTTTACTGCTAGATGCTTCCATTAAAAAAATGAAGACAAATGGAATACATGAATATCCAACTTTGGTTCCATGCCAGGAATCTACTAGAAAGATTAGTGAATGTGGTATCACATCAAATGTTAGCCCCATGATATACCACACCGTTTGTGAGGGCATAGGAGCAGTTGGGGAAACTCTTTTATCATTTTTGATCTGTAATATAATTCGTTTCAATGCATTTTTTGAATAAAAGTGGTTTTATTTTATTTCCTAGTGATGGAGACGCAGATGAGAGGGACCAAGGGCCCATTTGGACTTTCCCTCCAACTATCCGGCCCAGTTCCCTCAACAAATTGCATAAAGGGTTGTCTCATCATGGATCTCAAAAGGTCAGTGTGGTATTTATTGCAGCTAAGAAGAACCAAACCTTTGATAGTAGATCTGGGGGAACTTTAATGTTTTTTCTATACTGAGACAAAAGTATTAGAACATTTTCTTTGGCTGCTTTTTTATTTTTAGCATTAGTACCAGATACAAGTGGCAAATAGGATGTCATTTCAGCCTTAGGCTTTTTCTGGAATCAGAGTGGGACTGCTGAGTGTCTGTAGAAAAAATAGAAAGCAGTTAATGATATTTGTTTACTTGTTTCTTTCAAAACAATATAGGTTCGTGATGCTTGGCAATACAGTGCATTTTTGTGGACAAAGAGCAAATATAGATAGTGGTAGGCAATCTAGTGCAGTGGTCGCCAACCAGTGGGCCGGGGACCACTGATGGTCTGCGAGAAAATGTTGGTGGTCTGCAAAGAAATGTCACCCCCAAAGCACCCCCCAAAGCAATCAATCCAGGCTGCGCGGGAACACAAGGCTGTACCACCCACATGGCCTGCGGGAACGCAAGGCTTGCGTCACTTGCATTGCAAACAGCACAAGGTAGTGAGGGGAGGGGGGAAAGGGCGGAGGGGGGGACTTGCCCCACTCGCCTGGCCACCAGGCTGCTGCTTTCCACTTCTTTCATCTTTTGCTTTTGGCTGCATGCAAGGAAAGCAGCAAAAGTCTTTCTTTCTCTCCCCCAAACTCTGCCAGAAATGAGTCTTTGGCACCCTGCAAGGCGTCCTGCTCCAAGAGGCTGCGCCATTCTGGCGGAGTTTGAGTGAGAGAAAGAAAGACTTTTGCTGCTTTCCTTGCATCAAGCCAAAAGTCTCTCTCTCTTTCCCCCTGAGAATGGAGCTGGAGACAGTATCCTGCAATCCCAAATAAAGGATATATCAATCGGTAGGAAAACGGGGTGGGGAATTTTCCTGCAGACTTTTTTGGGGATTTTCCCAGGGTGTCTGCTGCTTTCTGCAAAGACCCTGGGAAAACGTCAGCAAGCCACCGTCAGTCAAAATTCATATTAGTGGTCCGCGGGATTCAAAATTATGAGTTTGGTGGTCCCTAAGGTCCAAAAGGTTGGCGACTCCTGATCTAGTGCATTCCAGATTTCAACCCCCATCAGTCCAAGTGGCCAGGGATTATGGAACATGTAATTCAAAAACATTCAGACTAGATTTGTATATTACATTAGCCATAAAGATGTTGATTTTGATGTAGCATGATGTAGTCACAACATTTTCATTTGCAGATCCTCATGTACACTTACGCATTATGAATCAGGCCCTATGGCCTTTTCAGTAAAATCTCAATTAAAGCAAACCATGTCTTAGCAAAATGTATGAACCAGTCCTTGAATATTCTTGTTCTAATAACTGGAGGTCTCGCTTAGGGAAACATTGGCTGGCAACCTTGGTTTTTTTCTTTCCAGGCTTGTGAACCCATCAAGAGGCAACCCCGGTCCCAATGTCTCTCTACTCTCGTCCGTCCTGTCTTTAGAGAAGTGAGTTACTGGCACATTCTGAGCAGTTTTTGTAAACTTCTTTGTAACATGTAAAGGGCTTGGATAACTAGACGAGGATCTCTGAAATGGATAGGAATCTGAAAAGCAAGTGCACAGCAAGTGATAACTTTTGAAAGGAAAACCAGGTACAGGTTCTACACAGGTGTCTAAATCCAATATTCACAAAGGCTTCTAAGTAGTTTTTACCAGTACTATTGGGTCATGCACAGTTTTTTTGGGGGTGTGTGTGTCATTTTTATATTTAAATAGCAAGTCTTCATGGTGATTCACAATGCCAAAAAGTTAATAGATGTCAGGTATAGCATGCAGATGAACCGCAGGCCCCTTCTAATTATGATGCACTTCTTGAAAGCCAAAAGAACTCAAAACCAAAATAAGCAGTTGGTAACAATGCACTAGTACCACAGTATCTGTTTGAGATCAGTTCACTGCTTCTTTAGTGCCAGTCTGGCATCTTTTCGATGTGTTTCTAACAAAAGGCATTTTCTTCCACCAGAGGGGGTAATACACACTGTTGCTCTTCCACAATCAGTGCTCAGCTTTGCCTTGTGCATCCTGATTATGTGGGAAGCACAAAGCCATGGGTAACTGGTTTAGGTCAGGATCTCTTCAGGACAGGTATATAAGCCATACTGATAATCGAAAAGCAAAGCCAAACAAAGCTTTCGATTACAGACCAGTTGCTCTTGTACTGATCTTTTTTGCTTTTGGTTTTGATTCACAGTTAGCTATTCAATTTCTTGTGAGGAAATTTCTTAACGAAAAATTCTTATACTGCAGTCTGTCCAGAACAAACATTTTTCTGAAATATAAATGCCAAGTGTGCTGAAACTTAAATAGGAGATTCCAGAAATTGTGGAGAAATGAAAAGCCACACTAAAAAACTTTTTACTGGGTGGTGGATGCACGGGTTATTTTCAATGGAACAATAATGTTCCATATTATTTTGCCTAACATGTATGGTGTTCACAGTTTCATATATGAGCTGGTCTTAAGCTCTCACCTATGATTTACTCATGCTGAAATCAAGAGTTGTCTATACATTTTGATTTGGATGAAACATACCTGACAAAAATTAGTAAATATACTACAGGTAATCCTCAACTTATCACCACAATTGAGCCCCAAATTTATGTTGCTAAGTGAAAAATTTGTTAAGTGAGTTTTGTCCCATTTTATGAGTTTTCTCACCATAGTTCTTAAGTGAACCACTGCAGTTGTTAAATTAGTAACACAGTTGTTAAGTGAATCTGGGTTCCCCATTGACTTTGCTTGTCAGAAGGTTGCAAAAGATGATCACATGATTCCAAGACACGGCAACTGTCATAAATGTGAGTCAGTTGTCAAGCATCCGAATGTAAATCATGTGACTATGGGGATATCGCAATGGTCATAAGAGTGAAAATGGTCATCAGTCACTTTTTCCAGTGTTGTAACTTTGAATGGTTACTAAGTGAACGGTTGTAAGTTGAGAACTACCTGTACAGGTAGTCCTCAAATACAGCCACAATTGAGCCCCAATTTTTTTTGCTAAGCAAGACAGTTAAGTGAGTTTTGCCCCATTTTATGACATTTCTTGCCACAATTGCTAGAGGAATCACTGCAGGCAAATTAGTATCGCAGTTGTTAAATGAATGGCTTCCCCATTGACTTTGCATGTCAGAAGGCCTCAAAAGGCGATCAAAGGCCCTTGGGACCCTGCAGTCGGCATACATGCCAGTTGCCAAGAATCTGAATTTGGATCATGTGACCAGGGGCCCAAAGTATGATCCTAAATATGAATTTTTCAGTCCCTAACACTAAGCAAAGGGGTGTGAGTTGAGGGCTGCCTGTATATGACATCTTTTTACATCTGGGTGGAGAGTAATACACTTACATATTAAAATTGTGACTCTAATGATGGAGTATGTTCTGTCATCTCTGATATAAAATGAAACTGTCAAACAAATATTGTGACTATTCCAACCAAAGTGTGTAATTTTGTTTTATTGGCAGCTCAAAGACAAGCACAAGCAGACTGGAGGGAATGTAGGCGCCATGGAAGAACTTGAAAATGCTTTTAGCTTAGCTGAAGAGTCCTGCCCTGGAATCTCAGATAAGCTCATTGCATATATGATGGAACGAGTGCAAAGGTAAAATCAGCAAGAGCCGTTAGCCTGATCAAACTTAATAAGTGTCAGAAGAGCTCCCTATTCCTAATTTATGCTGCCTTTTGTTTGGGCCCACAATATTTAGGTAAGTGCTATAGATTGTGGATTCCTTCCTGTATACTTATAAGCTTCTACAACTTAGTCCTTTGAATGGTCTCTGGACAGGATACTGAACATCCATTCTAATTGTAATCCACAACAATTTTGCCTAAGCATGACTTTGAATATTTAGCCCAAAGCAATGCTCTACCTGTTCATTATTGAATTTGAAGGAAGATTATGGTATACATCAGGGGTCCCCAACCCTTGGTCTGCAGCCTGATGGGAATTGAGCAAGCAGCGGGCGAATGCATGAAGCTTCATTTATGCATGTGTGGTATTAGGTTGCACGTGCGAAACCATCCCCTTCCCCCTGCTCCCACCTCCAGTCCATGTAGCCAGAAAGATTGGGGACTGCTGGTATACATGACTTCTGCATATAATATCTGTAAAGTGAAGATGAGCCACCTGAGACTTCAGGCCACGGGTGACATGCAAAGCTCTGCCATCTTCACTGTTGAATTTCAGCTTGCCACTATTTTGAGGCACAGCACATATGGAAAAAGTACAACATACAGAGACTCTACCACCTAAATAAGGAATCCCCAGTGTGCAATTTACATGCCTATGATATTATCCACTTTTGGTTTAATAACATATGGTGGAGAAGCCTGATAGATTTCTCTTGTTCATCCTCAGGTTCTCACACAGTAGGAACCATCTGTCTTCAGCATGCTGATGAGTTGCTCTTTATTGCTTATGAAAAGGGTGACTTTCCTCCCACCCCACCCCACCAACTCCACAAGAACTGCATCTTGAATTGTTACCTGCTATTGGATGTTAACATTGTGCTATGAATTCCCAGTCATTTCAGAGCCTTTATGTGTGTATGTGTCATGCTCCCATGATGGGATTTGTAAAGCAAATGATCATGGACTACTTTGCAGTACTGGGAGGGTAATTTCTACAATGCATTTCATGAAGGTTTTTAAACAATAACCAATTTTGCTCAGGTCAGACCTTGTTTCAAAGCAAAATCCTGACTGCTGGAAAATCAAAACTCTTAGACAAACACATTCCAAGAAGGAAGGAGACGCTGGTGGGTTTCTCCTCTGGCCAGAGGCAAAGTTTACTTAAGCACATAGATGATCTCTTGCCAGTCAGCTAGATAGCAATAGATGGCTGTTCCTCAAGAGAGTCTTCTTTAGACTTTCTCAGTTTAATTATACAGGTGATATTTTCCTCCTCAGTCTGCTTGCCCCTTTTGCGAGGCAGGCTTGTCTGCTGCTGTAATCTGCCCTTGGCCACGTTTCAGTGACAATAGCTCAAAGCAGAAATGCTTGTAGTGTGGCAAGGCCTTTTGCTGCTATACAGTATTCATTACTGTCAACTCATATCTGATTTAGTACTTTTGGCAAGCAAAGTATTATGGACTTACTAAAGAGGAGAGACATTAACTACTCCTACAAGTTAGAGAAACAACAGAGTCCTTTCAAAGTTTCTACACGTTTAGAGCTTTGTTTGTGAAATGTGGCTAAAATTTTCTGTTAAATTGAAATAAAGTGTGGTGCCAACCAGTGAAGAATATTCTAAGTGACGTTCCTGAAACGTGTTCTTTGTTCTGTCTCTTTAACTGTTTACTCTATGTTGGACCTGAATAGTTTTAGAAGGTATCCTATCATTTTCTAAGCAATCTGAAACTCTTAAGTAGGAAGTTAGCAGATCTATAGCAGTATTAAAAATGAAAATGGGAGTATCATTTTCTAATTATGTAATATCTGATAGTGCCATAGATGACTTGAGAAAGACATTACTGCCTAATAATTACATTTGTGGGTGGAGGTGGATCTTCCAGTTCTGTTTTATCCTCCCTGAAAAATGCTCTGTTGATAGTATTCAGATATTATGCTGGGACATAATGCTTTTAAAAATATCTGGGAAAGTTGTATTTCAGCCACACTCATGAATTTGAGTCCAATTTCTTTACCATTATTTCTCCAAATTATTTACACAAAATATAAAAAATATACCAATGGAGAACAGGAAGCTGCTATTTTGTGCTGTTCATAAAAGGTACTTTATGCTAGTCCACACAGTATTGCCAGAATGCTCCCCAAAGTGACTCCAATACTCAAAGTAACAATTATTGCTATTCAAATAAGCAGCAAGAGGGATCTGCCACTTCCAATAAAATTAACTTGTAAAACAATGTGACTTTGCTTCTTTATTCATTAGTTTTATGTTTTGCCTTTTTCCCAGGAGCTCAAGATAAGTACCTGCTCTTCTAATTTTTGCACAAACAATCCAATATGGTGGTTTGGGCTGAATGTTAGTTATCTATCAACAGGACTTCTATGCCTGGGTGTAGAGTTGAACCTAAGCCTCCCCAGTCAAACATAACTGGTATTATTGTTTGATGGGATGAATGCAAAGTTTCAAGTTGATGCTAATTAAGGGCCAGAGTTTACACATGCACTTTCTTTAGGTTATTTTTTTAAACTGAGGATAAAGCTTGATCTTAGGTAAGCTATATGAATTAGTCAACTGATTTTATAGGCAACTATAAGTTGTAACCCTATCAGCTACATAAAGCAAAGGATATTTAAAGGGACTCAAATTGCCAGAGCTTTTACAAATACTGAATATTCCTGTCAGATAATGTATTTGCTATAATCTTATTTTGGTGATAGCTTACGCTGGCTATTTATATATCCAAATACACATCAAATAATCCTTTGTGCTAGTCAGTTAAAAGAAGCTGAAAATATTAGTTTCTCATAAAAAAAAATTCCCTAAGAGGAGGAAGGTCTATTGGTATCAGACAGTGTCCTAAATCGGGGCTCTCCAATCTTGGCAACTTGAAGATTTGTAGACCAACTGCCAGAATACCTCAGCCAGACATGCTGGCTGAGGAATTATGGGAGTTGAACTCCACAAATTTTAAAAGTTGCCAAAGTTGGAGAGCCCTGTTCTAAATGCTTACAAAGAACAGTAACAGATATAATGGGTTCAGAGATTAAGATGAAGCTAGACAGTCTTAACTGTGCCAAAGGTTTGTTAATGGTTATAATAAAGAGTAATGGTGACTGGCAAACTTAAAAAGGGTTGGATATTATTACATGGCTGAAGTTTGTTTTTTTCTTGGATGGTTGGTGGGGTGGAGCATCTGACATGGGGAACTCAGGTACCTGATTCCGCCAAAGTCAAGAAGGATGTGCCATAGTGTTTTTCTATTTAATGCCGATATATCTCAGGTGTCAATTGGGGCAGAGGGCAATATATTGGGGCAATATATTTTTAGCCTTATGTTTAATAGCAATACACTTAGACTTATATACTGCTTCTCAGTGCTTTATAGCCCTCTCTAAGCAGTTTACAGAGTCAGCATATTGCCCCCAACAATCTGGGTCCTCATTTTACTGACCTAGGAAGGATGGAAGGCTGAGTCAACATGGAGCCAGTGAAATTCGAACTGCCAAATTGCAGGCAGCCAGCAGGCAGGCAGAAGTAACTTGTAGCACTGTATTCTAACCACTGCGCCATCGCAGCTCTCTTTAAAGAAGGATAGAGTAGCATAATTTCAAACACTGAGGTGCATGTGCATGCTAGAGTAGTTTCATAGCTCGCAAGCATATATACACTTAGAAAAACCTTAGGATCAGATGTTCACAAACAGGAAAAAAACTTACAATGTCTAACTTGAATCTATTGAATGATTAGGAGAAAGCGCAGGGAGAGAAGGTGACTAAATCCTTGCTAAAGTTTACTAGAATATGGTGAATGTAAAAGTAGCTTATATACTTGGATGAGTTTCCTTAATAAATAAACAAAAATCCAACAATCCCTGCCCCCATAGGGGTTGAAATTGTCATGTATTATTCATGAAATCCTATCAATTATTAGAAAGCCCAGATTACACATGAATGATTACGAGTGAAACATATTTAAGAGATCTATAATAGTTTATTTCCAAAAACAGACTAATAAATAAAAACAGAAGATATAATGAATGGCCATTATGTTAAATAAATCTAGGAATTTGCTCCTCATCAAGAAAGATGTCAGAATTTTCCCTTTTCCCTCCATGGGAAAGAAACCCTAATTTTATATAGTTTTTGAATCAATTCCATGAGTAATGAACTGAATCAAAATTTTTGTAAAGTCCTATTTTCAGCCTCCCACATTTCAAAATATAAAGTTTAAGATAATATTTCACCCCACACTGCTTCTCCTACAGTACATCACCCATCACCACATTGTTGCTCAATCTAACAGAAATAGAGCTGTATTAACACCTCTGTAGCTACTTTACACTGCTACCCAAAGACAATATATGGCTCTGTGCCATGTAAGAAACATGGAGCCTTCTTGCTAAGGTAGGTTTTTTTCACCTTCACTGAAACATACCATATACACCAGGGCTGTCCAACTCCCAGCCCATGGGCTGGATGTGTCATATGCTGGCCATGCTCACACCTGGTTTAGGGAAGGGGAGAAAAGTCCTGACACGTCACATGACGCTGCCGTGATGACGTGAGTTTGACACCCCTGATATAGACAGACACATCAACTTTGATTTCATGGCATAGGACAATGGCACTAAAGTACAGGAGATAACTGTGAATGGAATATCTGTTGTTTCTGACGTAGCTGTGTGATATCTAAATTAAATGAACCATCATAATAACAGAACGTATGCATTTATGCCTGTTCCAGTTTTACATTATAAATCATTCGCATTTATTTATTCGTTTGAATAAAAATTCATTAATACCTCATTATTTATCCATAATTAATGGTCATAAACAGCCAGCCTTCTACTGCTGCTTATTTTTATTTATTTTTAATTAATATTGATTCTGTTCAGACATGCAGTGGCAGGCATTTATTTCTGCTGCAAAGGGAACAGGCTATTTTTTAAACTGACTTTCCTATTCCACCAGGTTGTGTCCATTATTTATAACTCAGAGAAAGAAAATAGAAGAACATTATTTAAAAGCCATGAGAAGCACATAGATATAGGAAATCAGTGGGAACTATATCAGGACACAGGGAACTCAAAATATTAACTGCCGTGATACAGACATGATTTCCTTTGTATCAGAATTAACTGCATGCTCTGAGCAAAATTTCCAGTCAATTTTGGAAAATTAAAATTGATGTTGCTGGCAATTTTTAGAACTGCAGGTTGAAATACCATATAAACAATGTAAAGATAGTTTGCAAAATATGGGGTTGGTTTTTTTTTACCTATCTGGTGTGCAAGTTGCACAAGGATTGTTACTAAATACAAACTAAACATTCAAGGGTCCTAGGAAATAAACTCAAAATCACAGGATTTCAGACCATCCAAACACTTCCAATTATTCTATTTACATAAATAGAAACAACAACGTTGAGCCATATATAAATCCAGTACCCATATTTTCTCTTTGGATTTGAGTTTAGTGGGAGTTTAGTCCGTGTTTCATACTACAGTAAAATTGACCACCGTTTACAGCAAGTAACAGAAGTCTCCTTTGATTGTTGCCAGTCAGACTCCTATCTTCCACCAGATTGCTGCACATAATTTACAACAGAGAGCCAGCTCTATCTTTTTCAGTTTATGTTACTTTCCTTTTCATCCTTTGTGGTCAAAAGGCTGGATCTTCCAGGAGAACTTGTGGCTCTCTTTATTACTTCCACCCACCTGATGAGAAAAGCAACATCCAAAGTTTAATTAGGATTTGAAGGCCATAGGATTTTGACTCTTGTACTATGTAGTAGCTTTTCATAGAGCTATTATTGTGTTAGATAATAGATTCCCTTTTTACTGCCTTATTGAAAAGAACAGCTACAGCTGCTCACTTCTAGGGGTAGAGCATAATATAGAAAATATAAGGATGAATATTAATGGCAGTATCTATAAAAGTACGCAGACAGTACCTCTATTATTAATGGCGGTACCCTCAAGCTGTCAAACTCACAGCCTGTAGGCTGGATGCATCACACACTGACCACGCCCAAGCCCTGTTTAGTGAAGGGGAAAACAGTTGCGATACATCACATGACGCCGCCATGACAACACAAGTTTAATACCCCTGCTCTAAAAGGATGCAAATGACCAGCTGTCTGTGAGGAATATAAATCCTTCCATTCCTCACTATCCTGTCAGAGCTGAAGAAGCGAAACGTCTTCAAAAGAAAAAACAAAGTCCAGGTGCCTCCTGAAAAAGCGCCTTTGGGACAATCATGACCTGGATGACTGAGAATCTCTACAGAACTTTAGCTATACAATTTGGGATGAACACCTTTTGAATGGTATGGGAGTAGGAATGAATTTTCAGAGAAAAATTGCAGACTACAGGAACCAGGAGCACTACTCAGGTACCCCGAGGACACAGATAATCCTCCAACTGCTTCAACAACCCTCTAAACAGGGCTGTCAAACTCACGACATCATGGCATCATCACGTGACATATTGCGACTTTCCCCCCTTTGCTAAACGGTGTGGGCGTGGCCAGTGCATGATGCATCCGGCCTGCAGGCTGTGAATTTGACACCCCTGCTCTAAAAGGATGTAAATGACCAGCTGTCTGCAAGGAATATAAATCCTTCCATTCTCCACTATCCAGTCAGAATTGAAGAAGCTTCTTGGATGAGAAGCGAAATGTCTTCAAAAGAAAAAACAAAGTCCAGTTGCCGCCTGAAAAAGCACCTTTGCAACAACCATGACCTGGATGACTGAGAATCTCTACAGACTTTTAGCTATACAATCTGGGATGAATTTGATTTGAATTACATATTAAAATGCTCCTGTGTGTTTTGACAATGTGCATTTGTTCAATTTCTACCTCTGCATAGAAAATTTCTGCATTTATTGGATTCAGACCAAATTTGCACCAGCGGAATCTAGCATCTTTTATATATTTCTCTTCAGTGATTATCAAAATGGCTGTATAAAGCAGGACTCCATTTCTTAAAAACAAGTGGATTTCTTATTGGGCTACCAGCTACTCCTGATTTGGGATAATCAGTTTCTTGAATAGATTTTGATTAATGTACATACTTACCTTTCGAAAGTATACTTGCTCTCAGCCCTGAAGAAGTAGACATGAGATTTAAATTGCAGCTTGAAGACATAATCTTTCTGAATGCCATCTTCCTCTGTGGGCAAGTTGATTATGTAACCAATAAGTGGTAAACTCGCCAGTGGATAATCGTCCTGGAAATTATTTATTTATTTACTTATTTTGGTGATTCTATGCTACTCTTTAACACAGAATAATTTATAAAGTTATAAATAAAATAATGCCACATCTTTTAAAGAATGCATAAAAAAGGTATATCTCAATCTCTTAATTACAGATAAATACAGAAAACCAAATTGGTTCATGAGGAAAAAAAATCCACAGAATATAACATTAGCCAACAGATTTCCATAATTCTAAATCATGAGATAATGTGTGATTCCACAATGACAACTGCCATCATACCTCACCATTGGCTAAGCCAACATATATCCAGTTCTTTGAATAGGCCTAACATATTATATATACATACATAAACTCATAACTCATGACCAAATCTCATAACTCATGACCAAAATAGCTATATATAAAATTTTGAGGCAATAAAATTAATGAACACCAGTTGTATATCATATATAAAAATACTTCATTATTCCTGGGGCTATAGTCAGATAGCCATAGTGATGGAAACTTTTACACCACTATATATTGCTGGATGTTTCATATAATAAAACTACACAACTTTCACAACTCCAGAAAAGGATCAAAACTACAAATGCAACATTTTGTGCAAATATTTGCCATTCCCTGCAGAATCATTGCGGGTAGCATAGAAATTGAACTGAATGAAATAAAATCAACTGCTCTGCTGTGCTCTTGGTTTATATCAGGGGGTCAAACTCAAGGCCATGAGTTGGGTTCAGTCCATGGGGTGCTTAAATCTGGCCCATGGGGCTGGTCTGGAAATATCAAGGGACCGGCCTGCAGTACCTCTAGTGGCTAAAACTGGCTGCATGCAGGTCCCTCTGGTGGCTAAAACGGGCTGCATGCAGGTCCCTCTGGTGGCTAAAATGGGCTGCATGCAGGTCCCCCGCACCTCATTTTCACCCTCCATGGCCTGCAGCACTCTGAAAAACAAGCCAAAAACAGGCCATATGGCCTATTTTTGGCCAGCAGTGCTGCAGGAGGTCATGGGGGGTAAAAACAAGGCATAGGGGTCCGCGCATGAACTTCCTGCATACCATTTTGGCTGGCAGGGTGCTGCAAGTGGCATCTGTTCCACCCCCCTGCCGCCACCCTGCTGCCACCAGCACCCCGCTGCTGGCCTGCAGAGAACTACAACGCTGATGCGGTGCTCGAAGAAATCCAGTTTGACACCCCTGGTTTATATGGATTAAATTTGGAATGTTTTTAGATACCATCAATTATTATGGTTGGTTGCATAGTCATCCAGATGTTTAGACAGGATTTCATATTTTTATCCCCCTATCAAATCAACCCTGAGGATCCAGGATAAGCACATGTTGTTTGATGTTATTATTCTCTGTTCATGACAATGTGAAATCATACTTCCAGGTTTTTAGCTGCTATTGGCCTTCAGACCCATCATGATCTTCCCAAGAGTCTACGAGGTTTTAACAGATAGCCGTAGTACATGCACAGATCCAAACAGTGTTTGTCTTTTGCAACAGACAGATGGAAATTTTGTCAATGTCCAAGATTTTTTGATGTGGTTATCAGTCTTTCTCTTGTATTCAGCTGTTTCCAGGTATTACGATATGCAGCATTCAGACTTTTTCGTCTTTCTTACCAACAATTGTTAAGTCTAGGGAGTTACCAGTATGTGGCAGCATTATTATAAACACAAAAATGTTAAATCACAGATGCCAGTTCTTTAGCTGATGTTGGCCTTCATACACATGAAAATCCTCTATCCAAGAACCTAAATAACATTTACTCTGGAGGTGGTTGGCCATAAAAACACTTCAGATGGCTAGCAAATTGAATTAGTGGTGGAATGAGTACTCTTAAATGGCACATGGATCAGAATTGCTTGTGAAAACTGCAAAATTGTTTACAGATCTATAATGATCACCATGAAGACACAGAACTATATGCATTCAGGGATGACCATTATGTTATATGAGTAACCAAGTCCTCCCTCTAGCATTCTAGTATACTTTCATCTTGAAAATATGCAACTTTTATCTTACCTGATGTGTTTTGTAAAAGAACAGACAGAAATTTGTAAAAACAACCCACAGCTTCTGCCAACCATTACTATTTTTGAACTTCCTCAACAGATACCCTGATAGCTGGTTCTATAAAGGAGAAGGAGAAATAATATTATAAAATACCACAGCAAAAGTCTATTGGTGTTGCTTGTAGTAGTTTAAAAACAAATTGCTATTCTTGAAGTCTGATTCTCCTAGGCCAATTACATAACATTCATTGTGAACAGTTGATTTTTGTATCACTAATTTCTTCATTCTCAAGGCTGCTTCTTTCCTGCTTACATCTATTCGTTTCCAATATTGAAAGTGAGATATTTGTAGGGAGAAATGCATGAAGGATAAAATGTGGGTTGATTCTAACTTTTTCATCTTTTTACAACTCTGTAATCCCTTAATTTGGGATAGAGTTGGGGCGACTGTATGGAACTGAGCATTTACTGGTCAGGTGCCCTTCCTGACACCTATGTGGAGTTTCCAGCAGATACTTTTTCTTTGTGCCGAGACAGAGGAACATCTGCCACTACCTTCAACTCTCAATCTTCTGAGTGGGAAGAGTGTCTTCACTACAAGACCACCACACCGCTCAGGATTGAGTCTAACTTTGAAAAATGACAAAACAGACTAAGTCTGCCTTTCCCAACTTCATTACTATGGATGTACTGAACTAGAAATCTCAGAATTCCCAGGCATCTCATTGTAGTTCAACATCTCAAGTATTACTGGAAGGTGTCACGTTGGGAAAGATTGCTCCAAAGTATATTACTATTAATATTAGTTTTAATATGAATATTAAAAAGTGTAAATATTAATATCTTCCCAATATCGGGATGTATTCTGAATTTCCTCCTTAACCAAGATAGAATACTAACCAGTGACAATCCCAACAAAATAATCACTGCTAAAGGTATTCAAGCCATCTCCAACCCTAGGTTCTCCAGTTAAATTTCCCCCTTCCCCAGTCGCTTAGTTCTCACATCATGCAAAGAACTAAAGAGAATGTGGGTAACGAGACAATATGGTAAATAGACTGGGAAAACACAGAGTAAAAGAAGTAGAAGACAAAGCCATGCACAGTAATTTGCACCACTCCCCAAAGCACCATTGGAAAAGAAGTCTAGTTTGTTAGGAACAAAATTACAGTATAAATTAAATACATCTAAAGCAGTTTTCTGGAATCTGGCATTGCTGAATTAGAATTGCCAGTACCCAATGTACTATACTGGTGACAGATGTAATTTAACATCTGGAGGGCTGCAGGGAAAGAATAAAAAAATGGCAAGGCATGTGAGCAAGTGTGCAAATGTGCATATAATCAATAAAACAGATTAATTGCTCTGGTTTTTGAAAAACAAGTGATTTCTTACCATTGGCTCAATATGCTAGATCTTCATACTAGAAGAGTGTTTCAGAGAGTGAGAGAATAGTGGTGTAAAAATATATCTGCCTGTTAAGACTGAAAGAAGCAGTTTACCTGAATCATGCATAGATAATCAGACAGGGATAGGCTCTGGTTCCGATACCAGCAAACATGGGTGATTGTGTTAGGCCGATGAGTCTGGCCCAGTAAATAGCGAAGAGGAAGCTCTGGAGAAACAGCAACAGAGCAGCAAACTGAGCAGAGGAAGGAGGTGCAAGGCAGAAAAGGGAAGAAAAAAAAATAGAATAAATAAGGGTGGTATCTGAAAAGATCATTAAAATAGCATGAAAGGTAAAAAGTGAAAATAAATGATTTGAAGATGTGTGAGGCTCGTGGATGATGAGTCTTAAAATCAGCAGTGCAAAGAGATCACAAGGCTTTAATGAGAAAAGAAGATTAATGTATTTACCAAAGCAAAACGTTAGTTAGTGAGTGAACATGATCATACATTTATGGTACCACAGTCAGAAAGCTGATTTCCTTCACAGTGGACAGTGAAGGCTAAATGACTACTTATTCATGCTAGCTGGGGAATTCTGGGAGTTGAAGTCCACACATCTTAAAGTTTCCATGGTTGAAAACACAGGTATACATTTATTGCTATTTATATTCCTATCCTTCTTGAATGAATGCTGTCAATCAATTATCAAATCCACTGTAGCTGTTCCATTAAAATTACAAAGACAACAGTCATTCTATGAAAAAGCACCATTCTATGGAAAAGTACCAAAAAGAAGGTACTACCATATATAGAGAGAGCAGGGTCTCTGTCAGAAGAGTTGAATATATTTACTATGTCTAAAAAAGAAGTAGTGACAGATTATAGTTTTATAACTCTTAAAATGCTGTACGCATAGGTTACCTTGAAGCACAGATTATTCTTTCCAAATATCACTTGCTGGGGGACATTTTATGAGAATAGGACATCCTGAAAATCTAGGTTTGTCCATAGTCCAAGCACAAGCAAGATACTTCTGGGACTATAAATAATGGATTTTTTAAAATATTATTTTCAATTAAGTGGAATGGTAGGGGGACATTTATGCGAAAGAGCTCTAGAGTATTTCTGTCTGCCAGTGCCATAACTCTCTGGAAGCTGAACACAACGAGAAGAAATTTAACCCAGGGGGAGAAATCACTCTAAGAAAGGACATAATTAAAACCAGAGATCAGGCTGGAGGTACTGTACAAAGAAAAAAAAATTCCCCAAAGGAGAGACAGAAGAGCAGTAACCTTAACATTATTAACTGTTCCAATATAAGGTCCCTTCCCCTTAGAGAAATGACTCAGAATAAAGTCACTGTTCAAGAGTTGGAAATAATTCCAGAGGCCAGACTTTATGGGCTTTCCTTATTTGTTTTCATTTCAAAATATTTCTTTAAAACACTGCTTTGTAATGGAACATGCAGAGGTAGACACACCACAAAAATCATATTGCAATCATTTAATTTTTTTTTCAATATGGCCACTGAAATTACTGAAGGCAAATGAAAAGGATGAAGGTTAAAAGCAAATGCATGTATAGAGTTAGAGAAACCAGCAACCAAGACAGAGTGATAAGTGAAAGTGATGCGTGAACTGCTGCTGGGTACCTCGACGGCCACACTGTGATCAGTCATGGAGACACTGGTATTGCGGTACCAACAGACATGTATGGTAGTGTTGGCCCGGTGGTGGCTCTGCCTGTCCAGGGAGCTACGAGAAGAATGAATGTCCTCTTCGGACTCCTGCTCTAGAGAAACCTCATCTGAGGATCCTGAAGGAGGAGAAGGGAGCAAACATTTAAGAGACTGTGGTACATGGATAATGATAGTGACAAGAATCTCTTAAAGCAGGTCTCTCTCAAAGGTGTTATCCATCAGTTAACTCTGTTTCTAGCATCCATGACCTTTGCAGCCCAGAACGTTTTGGAACTGATGATACTTTACTGTTTATTATATAGAGGAATTCACAATTTTGTAACCAGCTTGGCTGGATCAGATTTTCAGTGAGGAAAGTATACATAGAAATTACATAACAATGCTATAATTCTTTAGATGTCATATGGGATTTCATATCAATAAAATAAACCAGCCAGAACTATACACTTGTTAAAAATCTATTTTGTGGCTACTGTAAAACTGGGTTCAAAGGATAGCTACTTTTAATACAAATAATGGAGAAAAAAGATCACATACCACAAAATTCATTACCAATATTTAACAGCTGGAAGTTCTTATTTGCCAAGACTGAGGTTATCAGGAGCATCTGAGAGGGTATATTTTTCTTAGCCAAAATGTTTTAGTTATTATTGTAGTCATATTATTGCTGTCATAAGAAAGCAGGCACAGTGTATTATAAATCACAAACAAGGCACTTACTGTTAGAACGGCTGGACAAAGAATTTTCAAGGAACACGCCAGATTTCTCAACAGTTTTCTTGGCCATTTCAATGGCCATATTCAAGTCCTCCAACCATTTTTCCATTTCCAGACGAGTGCTGAGAAGCACAGATAAAACATTAAGCATCATGTGTTCATAGATAAATTGTAATGTATTTTATAGTTAAAAGAAATACTGCTTATTATCCAATATATAGAACACTTTCCTCCCTTTTCATAGAAAAAGAATGAATACTGGAATACAGCTAACATCTTGATGACTCCACATTATGATCCATAATCATTTTATATTCAAATACAACTATTAAAAATCTTTCTTTAAACACTATCACACATCTAAATATTTTCCCCAATTCTTCTGAAATCCGAGGTAACAAAAGGAAGAGGGGGAACAACAATCATATTAGCAAATCTCAAAATTGAAGGTACAGGATGCCATTTATTTCTCAGGATGTTCCTCCACGTAGAAACTTTGTCTCAGATAAAAAAATAACAGATAATCAGAGATGGAAGGAACCTTGTAGGTCATGTTGTCCAACCCGCCCCCTGCCCAAGCGGGAGACCCTATACCATTTCTGACAAATGGCAGTCCAATCTCTTCTTGAAAGTCTCAAGTGATGACGCTCCCACAACTTCCAAGGGCAAGCTGTTCCATTGGTTGATTGTTCTCACTGTCAGAAAGTTTCTCCTTGTTTCCAGGTTAAATTGTTCAGTTTCCATCCATTATTCCTTGTCTTGCCTACAGGCGTTTAGAAAATAGCTTGACCCCCTCCTCCCTGTGGCAGCCCTTCAAATATTGGAAGACTGCTATCATGTCCCCCCTGGTCCTTCTGTTTACTAGACTAGCCAAGCCCAGTTCCTGCAACTATTCATTGTATGTTTTAGCCTCCAGTCCCCTAATCATCCTGGTTGCTCTTCTCTGTACTTTTTCTAGAGCCTCAACATCCTTTTTATAATGTGGTGACTAAAACTGGATGCAATACTCTAGGTGTGGTCTTACTAAGGCTTTATAGAGTGGTATTAGTACCTCACTTGATCTCGATTGTATCCTTTTGTTAATGCAATTTAGGATTTCATTAGCTTTTTTGGCTGTTGCTACACACGGCTGGCTCATATTTAGCTGGTTGTCCACTAAGACTCCAAGACTAAGTCTCAAGACATTCACTCTGCCATAAGTTGGAGAAGCATGAAATCTGAGTCTTCTTTGCACAATCTGGAATAGAGTTGGGATGATATGCCTGTATTCTCTGTGCATGCATAGATATTCATTTGGAACTATTCACATATATATCCCTTCCTTGGCACCAACAATCTACTGAGCAACTTCTTACCTTGCTGCCACTACTACAGTTTTTTGAGCTGAATAGATTGTGAAGCAATGAGGGACAGACCATTCATTTTCACTCTCTTCCACCTGTAACAAACAGAAATGTGTCTGTTCATTAAATGGCATGTGTTCTGAATTAAAAGAAATGGCATGAAAATTGTGACAATCCACCTATCAGCTATTTTTTTAAAAAAGCGCTATTTATTTAATAGCCATTTACCTTCAAATTGAGGGTCTCAAACTGTAATGTTAGGAGGGAATGACCTTGGGAAACAAGATAACAAGATACAGACAAAGGGCCGGTCAGATAAAGGGCAGCTTAGTTTATGGGAATGGAAGAGAGAAGTACTTTCAGAACTGCAAGTTTCTGTTAATGTCACTTTATATTATAATAAAGTAGAATTAGCTCATCTGGTTTTGTTTCTGGTCTATCTAGTAAGACTGACACAAACTTATTATGAGGCTAATGAGGACAATGAGGACTACTGTACTTCATTAGCCCGATAGCCACAATAAGGAAACGTTTTCCTACATTGATACAAAAGCCTTTAAGCAGCATCAAAAAGACTGCTGCAGAGAATTACAAAATTACACATTCCTATATCAGTTGCTTTTCAGTGTTATTGCTTCTGCTGACTTATTAGCAGTAAATCAGCCAATAATGTGGCCTCATACCTTTCTGAGTAATGGTGCTAATCTCAGCCAATGACAAAAGAACCTGATCATTTTCCTGGTGACAAACAAGATGTGAAAGGTGTGGTGTGATAGAACAACTGCATGTGCATTGTAATGAACCTAAGCAACTGAGGTTAGGGTTACACAGGAACAACAGGAGGTTTAAAGGTACACAAGAACAAACATGACAGGAGGTTGACATTCATTCTGGAGAAGAGACATCTGGCTTTTGCACTGAGGAGCAGGAAAAGCACCTTCCCCTCTTGCTCCTGCTACAGCCAGCCCCAGGCTGTCACTCCTTTGCCTGACTTCCCCAGACCTGTGAATATGAATCCCATGTATAGTATGCTTCTCCATTAACCTAAGGGAGGATTCATAAGCTGTTGCCCTACTTCTGGCTCTCCTGCTGTATGAGAACAAGGCAGGGTTAATGAATGACTGAACTGAATAACATACTTGGCCTATTGCCCAAAGTTTGAGATCTCTGTTCTAGAGGGTAAAACTAGTAGCTACAATTACATTGCCACTTCAACAGGTCTAAACATAGCAATCCTATTTGTTTTGCTTACTACTTACCGGAGGATCCAGGACTATCAGCTGAAAATCAAACATAAACATAGAAAAAAGTTCATTGGAAAGTAAAAGAGCATGCAATGTCCAGGTGTGGGAGTAACAGAAATTGCAACATCCACATAGGTGTACAAAGAACAGCATCATGGTAAGTTCATCCATAGTTACTTGATTGTTCTGACACCAGAAAATTGACAAAGTTTGCTCTTCTATTTCATACAAAAATTATAAGAACATCTAAAAAAATATTCAGAACCACCAGGAATATCCTATTGACAATGGTTATTTATTTATTTATCTCATTTGTTCATATGCTACCTTTGTTATTTTTACAAATGACTTAATAGTTAAACATAATAGTTTAATAGTTAACTATAATGAAAATGTATAAATTAAGAGGAGAGAGATCATACTATCTTAATGTTTGGCAGCTGTATGAAGAGCTACTTACCAGCATCCCATGCAGAGGGAGGTGTCCTCGTATTTTGAACTGATTCGTCCCTGTTACACCTTTACTTGTATACAGCAATGTATCTGAAAACTGAGACAGACATTTTTGTTTGTCAAACCTTTCTGTCTTTTAAAAACAACCTCTGATTACAGTTATGTTTTGTAACAGCCTTGAGCAAAAATATCAACTCACCAGAAAGAACATCCTTTGCTGTAAGCCCTTTTTGGTAAGTTTGTACAAGCAACCTTCTCGAATAAATTCCTATGGAACAATTAAACAAGAAAAATTGGCTCCACTGGTCCTTGAATAACGATTGATTCAATAACAGTTCAAAGTTACAACCGTGCTAAACTAGTGGTTGTTGCAACTGATCCTCGAAATTCCTGCCATCTCAACGCTTCCACAGTCATACAACCACTATCTGGATGCTTGGCAAACAGCTTGTACTTATGACAGTTGCAGTGTCCCATGGTCATGTGATTGCACTTTGCGACCTGCTCTGCTGACTTTCCACAAAAAAAGTCAGTGGGGAAGTCAACAGGGAAGTTTACAAGATACTTGGGCAGCTTTTCCCCACCCACACACCCTTCCCCAGTCCCACTGTACCAGCATGCCCTTGTGTACCCTTTCCGACCAAGCAGCTGTCACTCCAAATCTTGCTGTACTCATGTGGAATGTGAGAATGACAGAGGGAAGAGGGAATGTCTAGGGAATGATCAGATAAAGGGGGAGGAGCCCACAACTGAGCAATGGATGGAGAAAGATACTTTAGAAAGGCTGTGCCCTAACTAATCAAGGGATAATAAGTAGACTTCATAGCAATGCATTCATTAGTTCCATGCTAATCCATTAGTTCCATTAGTTTCATTGTCTCTGCAGACTAACATGGAACAAAATATTAAAACAATGTTCTTGATATCTTCAACATGAGGCTTTCAATGAGCCTTTCTTAGAATGAGTTTAAAATGTTAGAAATGTATTTTAGAAGGTACATATAAGTATAATTTCAAATTTTCTACTTCAAACAGCAACACTTTGGCCTAAGTTAACTCTAAAGTAACACAACAAATGCCTAAAGCAAGGATATACCCTGTTTCTCCAACAATATGGAGCATATAGTAAGCAGCAAACCAGTGCAAAATACTATATAATAACAAAGAAGACTTTAAAATAGAAGATAACTGATTACCCTTCCAGGTGCTATGAGATTATCAGTACCAAGAAGATCATGCTGTAGCTCTATTAGTTTCTGGAAATTCTCCAGCCGGATCAAACTGTTTTGAAGTTGCGATGTCATGTTTGCAATTTCCTTCAGTGCATCTACAGAATTATCCAAAACATGCCACGGGCAAACAATCAGAACATCAAGGATGAATTTACAACATACTTTATCATTAGTAGATCTATTTTAAAAATACAAATTTTCTCTGAATTAAACACATACAAACCTATAAAACCTGTGAGGATTATTGAGAAACATAATTGTGAGATATTATATAATTTAACTACTTAATTAATTTTACCTGCATACCCAAAATGAGTTTGTTTACAATTTTTACATAGCCCTCTATCTCATAAAACGACTCTTGGTGGTTCACAACAATCCATAAATCATGATTAAAAACAATTGTCTCCAGATGCCCAACCAAATATCCTCACAGCTCAACCCTTATCCTAGTCAGGTGCGGGGCATGGAGACCAGTCTCCAGAAGACTTAAAGGGTAAGGATCCCTCTGATCTTGGATGGGAGGCTGTTGCAAAGGGCCAGGTCAGTCACTGAGAAGGCATGCTTCCAAGGTCCCATCAAAATGCGAAATTCAAGAGAGAGAACCTGGAGCACACACATCATATCTAATCTAACCTTGAATTGCACCCCAAAAGCAACTGGAAGTGTCATGCCCCTGGTGGAGACTGACTCTGAGGGAGAGGAGGAACAGCCGACAGGGAGTGGAAGTGTGGCTCCGGAGGTTGTGGAGGAGGCTGGGGAAGGGCAGAGCCCAGCTGAGCAGTCAGAGGAAGACCCAGACCTATCCCCTTTCCATCCTAGGGCACGCAGGGAGGAGAGGATAAGGGAGAGACATGGTCTACTTGGGAGGAGAGGGCCTTGATCCTCTTCATAGGCTGCAGTTGTGACAACTGAATAAGAGGACAGACATGCATATGGGCAAATGCTGGAAACACAGCATGGAAATATCTCTAGTTTATGGTTCCTCTCTGAGCTTGGCATCCTTCCCAGTATGTGTTCTGTTATCTGTGGACATCCTCCAGCCCTTATCTTGCCTGGTTTGTGTTGTTTTTTCCCTCCTTCCTGTAACTGGTTGCGTGGGAGTTTTTTGTCTTCCGTCAAGGATATTTGGAGCTTGGAAGCAAAGTGAAGGAATAAAAGGGGCATCACTGGGTTTTTGTGACTGTGTTTATTTTGTATCCCCCTCCCCGGGTCATCACAGGAAGCCAATGCAGTTCACACAGCAGTGATATTACTGGGTGAACTGCTAGGCACAAAAACTGTGTGACTTGCTGCATTCTGGACCAATTGTGGTTTCCCCATGTAGAGCACATTGCAGTGATCGAAACTGGTGTCTAAAAAATGGATGACTGTGAGGAAGGTATTAAAATATATTTTATTACTTTTTTATTCAAAGATGCAGGTGACAAAATTGAATGAACTAATTCTGTAGCCATATTATTTCATCAACTCAGTTAGTTAGCAGCATAAAATAAGAAAACAAAAAATGTCAGCTAGATTCTTTCTAACCATTTGCTTAATTCTATTACTCACTCTTGCAATCAGTGTAGTCTCGATGATCTGCTGGATAGTGTTTACAAAGTCTTCCCAAGATCAACTTGTAGTATATTATCCGGTGGATAGGCTTGAGCAGGAAAGTGTTAAGGGGCAAATAGCAAACTCTTTGGAGTTCAAATTCCTTATAAACTATTTCTAGTTTCTTAATACGCTTAGTTGCTTTCTCAAGCTCCATCAAGACTTCATCATGTTTTTGCAGATAGTTGGTAAATTCCTATGGGATCACAGAAGACGCAGCTATAAAGATTTTTAAAATCATGCAATCTCTTTACCTGAAATATTCAGTTACTGGGGGAAAAAAAGCATACTTCTTTAAAAAAATTGTCCGCAACAATTGTCCATTTACAATAAATATTTAGAAATTCTATGTTCACACAAGACAAAATATTAGACAAATTTTGTCAAAGGTTCAGAATCTCAATAAATATATGAATGAACGATGGAGATTTTGCAGCATAAAATTCATCAGAGAATGCCAGAATTTGCTGCATCTTATAATAATTATAACATATGGTATATTTAATTTTCAAAGCAGTAACATATAATTTTACATAATCATATACAATTATAATTTTATGTATATATGTGGTAGCATAAAGATTAATTTTTAGACAAGACTTATCAATATTTAAACTGGAATTTTTCTATTGTAAAGTAACAATGTTAAATGTCATGAATGAAGGCACATATATATATGTATTCTGGGACAATGTTGCAGGATTCAGTGTGAGTCAGTCACTAGGATGAGAGATTTAGTCTCCCAAGCTTTTGGACTCATGCTGGAGCATATATTCAGGGAACTTCTCTTGCACAAAATGTGGGCTTTGGGCTATACTATGCATAGTATTTGTGTGGTGCCTGGTTGTGTGTGGCTTTTTAGTGGTTGACTGGGGTGTTGATGGCCAGCTATTTAGTCTTTGACTCATAAGTACCTGATAAATTGGTGATAAATTGGTCGGCACTCCTGTTCAGTGATGAGGGGCCCATTTCCCAGGCTTCAATCATTTCCCTGGCTATTTTTGTATCTGCTTAGCTAACAATCTTAGTAGCTCGAAACTGAATGTATGTCATTGTTCATTGCAATGTGAGGCTACCAATCAGTTTGGATCTCCTTGTCTGACTGCTCGTTTGTGTTCTTGCAATCTGTTGTTTAGCTTCCTCCCTGTCTGTCTTACATAGTCACAGGGCAATCCATGCAGGGGATCTGGTAGATTACATCAGAAATATCTTCCACCTCCAAGCAATCTTTACATTGCCATGCACAACAGGCACCACATAAACATTACACATAGTATAGCCCAAAGCATACATTCTGGTCAGACAGAAGTTCCCTGAGGATAGGTTCCAGCATGAGTCCGAAGGCTCAAACCTGTGATCCCAGTGACCAGCCCAGATTGGATCCTTCAGTATCTAAATTTCCTACATAGAATTTGCCATTTTATCATTAAGACACATATTAATGAGAATGAGTGGGGGGGGAGAGAACACAAGATTCCTGAGTTATAGATACTTCCATACCTTCAATATTTGCACATTTCTCAGCATGACATCTCCAATCCGCTGATAATCTCCTTTACCAGAACTTGATCGCCCTTCCCTTCAATTGAGAGAGTGAAAAAGTGAGCTCTAGGGAAAACTGAGTCTAAAATTATTTTTCAGAGCCAACCAATAAATATAACAGCTCTTCTTTCAAAACTAATAAGATACCCACAGTAACTTTGAAAGAAACACTGTAACTTGTTTGCAGTAATTTCTCAGAAGGTTAATCATTCTTCTGCTTTGTAGTTCAATCTGAATATATGACCAAGAAAGACAAAAGAACTAGATACTGCAATGCATTTTGAAGAGCAGTTCCTTTTTCAGTGATATGTTCATTTGGACATTTCTGGAAAGGAGGAATAGTCTACTTTCCTGTTCAGAATTTGAAATCTGTCTTTGAACTCACCAAAAATTATCTTTGAGCAAAGACTTTTTCTCTGAAATATATTACACATCTTGAATGATCGAAACTCAAAAAGAAATATTTTTTGTACACTCGTATGAGTTTCTCTTCATATATAATATGTTGTCATTTATTTTATACCCCATAATGGAATGTTACGATGTAATAAAAAAATTAAAAAAGGAAAATGGGAAAATTGTTAACATAATGTTATCAATTAAATTCAACATTTTGAATAAGACATATAAGCAAACAAGAAAAAACAAGAAAATGGACAAAAGAATAAAATACAAATGGATAAATGGATAAAGTACAACATTTGGGATGAATCTGACAATATTCTTTCAGCAAAATTCTCATTATTGCATATGTATACTACATACAAATGCTGCATCTATATGAGCATGCAGTCTTTGACTTGTTTAGTTTCTGAATCTTAGTTCACCAGCAGTGTATAAATAAGGCCCAGCAGATGTCAACTTCCATATTGTAAGTTTTTCAAATTCACTCAGATTTCTAAGTATTCTAAGTATTTCTTTCTGCAAGTCTTTCAATGTTATGTTATTCATTTGAAGATACTTCTACTCATTTGAAAATACTACAACCAGTTATGTACAATATTCCTTCTGATTTTCAGAAACTGCTCTGGTGAACTAATCCATTATGAATTAAGAGGCTCAAAAAATATCTTCAACTTATTAACTATCAGATCTTGCCATCTAAACTAATCATTATTTTTTTCCACTGAACTAATTTATTTTTCTTCTCTTCGTAAAAATAAACATTTAATTTGAAGCAAGAGAGCAAATGTTTGTGTTTTTTTTCAACAATATGTTTTATAGGGTTATCAAAAATATTACTTTCTTTGAAGACCATTTTTGACCAATTAAAATATAATGAAGAAAGTATATGTAGTGAATTTTTAAATACATCCAAATAAATGTTTATCTCATAATTACAACAATGATTTGCTCACTGGAATGACTGCAGTCACCAAACATTTAGAGACTTCATATCATACAATTGGTATACATAGTGTATACCAATTGTATACCAATTGTATACATGTAGTGTCATTCAGAAAACTGATTTCATGGAAAGGATCATTAGCAAACACTATTCAAGTATGTATTCAATGCAGCTTCACAGGAAAGCAGTTTTGTCAGGTATCACAGAACTCAATTTTCATAGTCATATGTCTAATAACGTTTACCAGAGTGCTAGTCTCTGCTCAAGCTCTTTCAAAAAGCCTCTGTGAAACTCATAGATAGGATCTATATTGGAGAAGAATAAGGTCATGAGAGCTTCAGGCATTGCATTCTCCTTGAAAACTGCACTGCGGAACCACTGCAAAAGAAAAAAAAAATCAAACTGTAGGTGTTTATATTTAGCTATTTATTCATTTACTTTATTTCTATACCAAAACCACTCCCACTGAAAGCATGATCAAATATTTGTTTTACAGCTAACTGTGTGATCAATTAATATTAAAGAATCTAGAAAAGCATGTAGGGACATTTATAAAATAACTTAAAAAATGAAACTCTACAAATCAATTTCCTATTGTGAAGAAAAAATGGCAGACTAGTGTTAGATAAGCATCCATTCACTTGGAAACATCTTTTGCTTTCAAATCTGACCTGCTGTACAATCCTACAATTTCTAAAATACAGTGCAACAAAAATATATCAGAACATTGGGAAGATAGAGAGGCACAACATCAGCCATGGAATTTCGAGCATCTCCTTTGTATGAGTAACAGAGACAGATTAAAAAAACAGAACTGATTCAAAGATATTCTTCTATATATATAATTGTTTGAATAATTCTTTGGGAGAGAGGAAATAGTTAATAAATGAAGGTTTAAATGAATTACTAGTGTTAGAACTTCCAGGTCTTTTAGGTACGTTCGTTCAGTAGCAAGGATTTCCTTTGCAATGAAATATGCTTTGTCTGTTGGGCATTTCTGAAAGAAAGAAACAAATTCCCAGTAAATAAAGAAGAAATGCTACATGAAACATGTAGTATTACTGTATTCAAATTGCTTTAATGTGTAAAAGGTATATTGAGACTAATAAGCCCACAAGTATTGTTTGGGCAATTAACTCTTGGATCTGAACAATATATATGTTGCAAATATATATATACTCAAATGCAAACTGAATGTCCAAGGGAAATATACTGTGCATCCAAACTTCATCCATTTGATATTTACATACAGGAATCCTTATCCAGTTAGGCAAACTAGCAAGTACAATTTCTCCTAGTCCTTGTTTTCTGAACCAAAATGTGTTCTGTCTCACTTTTCTTCTTTCCCAAAAGATGAAAGAATACAAACTCACACAAACACAGGCAGGCAAGCTGGCTTGGACTTCACAGAGTTAATTCTTTGGAACTGATAAAACCTTGGCATTCCAACACGCTCTGCCTGCCAAGTCCGAACTGATAACAAATAAAAATCTACTCACAGAAAATTACAAGGCAGTCCACAAAAATCATTCACAAAGAAAATCCGAAGTAAGATTAAACTTTGTCCTGTACAAAGTTCCAGCCAAAAACATACCCACTTTTATCCCCTGTGGGGTGTGGCTCAATGACTCAGCTCACTCTCTGACCCTCCCACGCCTACGTTGCTGCTCACGTTTCTCCCTACGACGCTGCTTAGGATCAAGCCAACACTCTTCCTCTTTACTCCCTGTCAGGGGCTGTTCCGATATGCCTTTCTCCTGATTAATCTCAGGCTGTTCCTCTCGGTTGTCTGATGAAACCTGAGGCATTATCAGGGAGGAAGGCATTGCCAGAGAGGAAGGTCCTGGGGAGGAAGGCATTCCCAGTTCCTCCTCCTCATCTTCCAGGTCTTCTTCCTCTGACAGCATAGGCTCGGGAATCGGGGCCACAACAAAAATGTATGGGATTACATGCCAATAATGCCATGCCAGAATACTATTTCGTTTTAGGCTCAAGCAGCACTGGAAGCAATGCTTCAGTGGGCTTCTCGCCACACCTCACAATGTGAGCCTTCCTCCTGATCTCCAGGCAGGAATAAATTATACCAGTTTAAAAAACATTGCTCATAATGTCTCCTTGCTTCACTTCCAAAACAAGGGAAAGCAGCAGGAAGGGTGAAAAATCAGTCTTCCTTATATCTTCTCCTAGAAAGTGCTGAGCCTTACATGGAAAAAAAACCAACCACCTTGAGAAAGAGGTTTTCATTAGGAATGGCAATCTCCCCCAAGGTCACTATTTCTATCTGAGCCTTAAAAATGAATCAGAGAAAACAAAATTTGATTGTCTGGCAGTTTCTGTTCACTTGGCAGCCATAAAACACCAAGGTTAGATTGAAGGAAATGATCTCACAACAGGCCAAAGTGAACCTGGCAGTTAATAACCTCCTTCAGGATTTTCTCCAAGTGAATCAGAATGTTCACTTAGAAGTTTATATTACATTTTCCAGTGGAAAACAGAACATTCCTGCTGATTTTGATTTAGATTCAATCTGTCTTAGCTGGTTAGCATAAAGGTGGAGGTTTTGTTCTGGGGATATGTCTTCAACAAATGGACATCTTAACATTGGAATAATGTTATGATGATGTCATATGAGCCACAGTGGTGCAGTGGTTAGAGTGCAGTACTGCAAGCTACTTCTGCTGACTGCCAGCTGTCTGCAATTTGGCAGTTCAAATGTCACCAGGCTGACTCAGCCTTCCATCCTTCTCAGGTGGGTAAAATGAAAATCCAGGTTGTTGGGGGCAAGAGGCTGAGTCTGTAAATCACTTAGAGAGGGCTGTAAAGCACTGTAAAGCGGTATATAAGTCTAAGTGCTATTGCTATAAGGCAGGTGTGTTTGTGAGACCAGTATTATACAAAATCATGCAGCGAGTAATTTTCTAGTCACAGTGAACCATAATGTAAAAATTGGATATTTTTCAATATATAATTAATTATCCAGTTAGGTACTAGATCCCAACTTTATTCTTCTTATTACATGATTTTGAGCAAAAGCCTTTTACACAAGGAAAAATATCGGCCTAAATTGACCGTATTATTTCAACTCAAGATATGAAGTTTTCCATTCGTGTTTCAGGATTTTGTCTTTTGTCTTGAGAAGTTCACATTTACATGATGGTTATGCAATCAGCAATGTTAATAAAGGTAAATCACCTAAGAGTTTTGTTGAATTTGCAAAATGAGCATTAAAATCTTGTGTAAGCCCTTACTTTGCCCATAACTATAAGCCTTACTCTAACAGAATCTGGTTTTGAAAAGGAATAACTGTTAAATGCATTTGCATTTTAAACTGCATTTCATTTATACATAGTCCTCTTCAATGTAAACATAACATGAGCTCATAAGATAAGAACAGGTGTTTATTGATTCCTGCCTATGAAAAGATAATACAGCATTTGTTATTTTCGGTAACTGTAGTGTACTTATTTGTCCTGAACTCTATTGAATTGAAAGCCACACAACAAAGATACCATATGCGAAGTGGCCCCAATATACTGCATCCTTTGCAGTAAGACTACTAGAAAAGGCATAGGCAAACTTGCACAAACAGTATCAACATGTAACAAAGAAAATGACAAGCTGGAAATAATGCAATAAGTAGGAATGGAAATTGCACTATTTGTTGTCAACTGCTCTTCCTCCACTTACTTTATGTTTCGTTTCATCCTCTTCTTCAAACCTGGCTCCACTAACATCACTCAGGACAGGACTCAGCAGAGGAGATGAGCCCTGGATCACAGTTTCCTGTAATGGGGGATTCAAGGACACTGCACTCTTCACTTTAAAAGAAGAGAGTTGAGGACCTAAGCATCACAAAAGAAAGGAAGGGGAAAGAAAATAGTCAAACAATGTCTCCTTTTATAAAATATCAAAGTAGGTATAAATCTATACAAAAGCAATTTTTGCTTCCTGTAACTTACAATAAATTAACAAGCCTTCAAATATATTTGAAGTAGTCCATGAAAATATGATTTGCTCAAATTCAAACCAGTATTAGCTAAAGATTTGAATTCTAGCTAAAAAAAATGAAGTCAATTCCCCACCACCACCACCACCACCACCACCTACAATTCATGGTTAAATCATTGAAGTTGCGCATCACTGAATTAACATGCTCCTTTGGATAAATCACTTGTATAACATGCTAATCATAATGTCTTTGGAAAAGTGGAAATGAAAAGCAAGAAAACATAAATGGATGTGCATTTCATCATTTCAGAATGTAGTACTAATCTGAGAAACTTTTCGCAGAAGCAGAAAATGTAGCTTTAGGAAAAAGAGACCAAGGACTAAAATCCCTTCAAATTCTCCGGAGGAAGCTTAAGCTAACTATTGACACAACCTTAAAACACATTGCATTGTTAATTATATAGAGGCAATTTTCAGTTATCAATCAACATTTGAAGAAGAATCATCCCCAAGAAGATAATTGCCAAGAAAAGAGACCCAGGAAATAGAGAGAAGCAACAAAATTGTTGAAGTGTTTACATAATTATAGATTCCAAGCTAAAATATCTAGTCCATTTTTTTTTTTTAGCTTTCCTCTAAAACTTGGCACAACAACGTATCAAATGGTACGCAGAGAAAGACAATAGCTGATAGCCAGAAATTTCCTTTTACAAGCAATTATAATAGTTTCAAGTGTGGTAGATTTTAAAATAATTTTTGTGCCACAGCATTGCTATTTACTATTCATAGAACAAATTCCTATCATTATTTAAACCTTCAGTTTGGCTGACATTTTTGATGTTGCAACTAAGCACTATCTTGTTTGGTTTCTCATGACAGAACTGTTTTGCAGAGGGCCGTACCACAGAAGTCTCCTACGCTGATGCTAATACGAAAAGAATGCTTTCAAACAGTTTGCCACTCCCACTCCAAATTCCATCCTATGTATTCTTAGAAAAACAACATGTATCTTTGTGCTCTGGGAGACATTTATTCTTAATTGTATGATTTTTTTAAGTTATGTCAAACTGTCCAAAAAGTCACTGTACAGTGGTGATACAAATAAGCAGACACGCAGAGTTTTTCCATGACTTACTTTCAAAGTAGATTACAAAGCTGGGAAAGAGCCAGCTGCAAGCTTTCTGCTACAATACTGGCTGCTGGTCTTTTGACTCAGGAAGTAAAGCTGTTTAAAAAGTCATGAATGAAGTAAGGGGGAGGTAGCATGAGAAGGAAAGGATGTTTCAGTGCAAGTATTTGCACAGTCTGAGGAAGCTAAATAATGTTACACTTAGTCACCTGGAAGAGATTCAGGGAAGAAGTTAACTATTAACATTCTTTGCCAAACCACTGCATATCTGCATTATACATTAGCTCATAAAATATTTTCCACTGGTGCCTTGTTAGCATCTGCAGGATCCGGAAGAATGAAAATTACTGACATTTATTATTTGCAGGGAAAAACCATTTACTGGAAAACTGTTTTAGTTCAAGAAATGTAAAGGAGGAAATAGTTATGCAGTTTGCAACCAGTCCTGTTAATTGTTCCTTTTCAGGATAACTTTTTTTTTCTTTGCAATTTTCTTTAAGCTATTTCAGAGAGCATAAAATACTATGAGTTTATGTAAGTTAAACTATATAGTCTCAGAATTTGATACTCTCTGCAAAATGTTTTTATTATTAAAAAGTCAATTGATAATATTTTTGATGCAAAATTGGGGAAGGTATCTGTCTAATTGAACAATGTATGAGAGCCCTAGTGTATGGTTACGGTGCTGGCCTAAAACATAAGCGACTCTGAATTGTAACTCAGCCTGGTGACTTTGGGACAATCACTTTCTCTCAGTCCAACTCATTTCACACCAATGTTGTTGTGGACCAAATAGGAGGAAGAAAGGGTATTATGTATGTTTGCCACCTTGAGTTATTTATAAAAGTGGGATTTTAAAAAATCTAATAAAATAAATGTATCCAGGTTCCTTTGCAGAAAGACCCCAAACCAGAGCAAAACCACTAGTTTAAGTGTAGCCTAGGAGTACTATTACAATCAAGCATCTTGTCCTGAAGTTTCGATACCCTACCTCCCAATTACCTAAAACTTTATATCTTTGAATAAAATATTCTGAATGTTTAAGAGATGTGTCTTCCATTGCCACTGCATCCTGTTGTTCTGCCTGCATCATGACAGTGAAGTTATATGAAGGTTTTTAGCAGCAAAAGATTGTTTAAACTATGATTTGCCAAATAAGTTATGTAGGATTATATGTTCAATTTCACACACATCTGTTAGCATTTAAAAGAAAAGATCCAGTAATTTTAGCTGTCTTCTAATTATCTATATCTCAATAAACATTTCACCAATAAAATACTTGGAAAAAGCAAACTAATGCCAAAATACAGTACAACATAAGTATAGTTTGAATTATTCTTTAAGTCTACGAAAAATTTTTAGTGTCAGCATGCATATAGAATATCTATCTGTCTGTTAGAGATAACACAATAACCTCTTTTTGTTAAATGATGAATAGGTTAATATTCTGGGAACTTAGTATATGTATTAGAGCTACATCAGAAGTTTCAAAAATGGCTTGACTGAAGACTGTCCTTCCTCTTCTACAAATTTGCCTTATTTGTTTTATATACTTATTCAATGTTTGCCCACTTGGAAACATTCATACATCTCAGTATTAATGTCCATTCAGATTTCCAATAGTTTCTATTCCCCCCTTCCTCCTAATCTACTTAGAAGTGAGCAAAAACAGTACATTTATGAAAATACTGCCCCATTGTATAAGAATATAAAAATCAAATTCTGTATTTTAAAAAAAATCGATTACTTTGTAATACTGAATTAGCCCCCTAATGTCTCTCCACTGCTTCACAAATTATATACCACAATCACTGTTTGTCCCTGTAAAACAGAGGACTTGTCAACTCTTCATTATATACTTCATCTTTCCAAGAAACCAGGCATACCACATACAAACACATACACACAAAGGTCACATTCCAGGCCCACATATGGCTTAATACCAGAAACTAAAAGTGATAAAAATTAATTCTCTCCAAAAAATCTGAATCATCCTATATGCAAGGTTCTTTTTCTATGTACTTTGAGCAGAAATGCATTTTCTAAAATCTACAGTATTCATCATTTCTACTTCTTATATTTTGATATGAATTATTGAAAACAGTTCTTATTGTTTAGCAAGAATAACAAGTTTTTAATTTTGGGATTCTTAGTATCGGAACAATCATTAATCACTCTGCCTAAAATATCCATGAGAAAGTTTATTTTGCAAAGGAGTTCTAAGAAGAATGAATGTGAATATCAGCCTTGTGGGCCATTTTTTTGGATACTTTAGTGAGTTCCAATGTTTTGTCCAAAGTTTAAGTGCAGAACCAAATAAAATTCTGATGCAGTATGTTGGTTAATAACATGTCCTAGAAGTTTCGGCTTAAAAGTTGAAGTCAGCTATGAGTTTTATTGAATCATACTTTGTATCAGCCTCAGCCCCATTTATCAAATAGGTACTGACAAACATATAGGATCTATTAGAAGATATCAAAGGGATATAGAAAATGCTCTGAGATCAGGGAGTTGTATAAAATATTAAGCAATAACAAGGCTACTATACTGCATCTGACTAAGAAAACTAAGAAAAGGAACGTAAATAAACTACAGATTCTGAAATACACCTTTACTTCTGCATCAAAAGCAGTCTGAAGCATATATCTTGTGCACGTACTTTATTGTCTAGTTAAATCTTTTCATCAAAACTCTTATGTAACATTACATTTGCAAAGTTGCTTAAAAACCAGTCAGTTCAGTTATTAAATTACACTGAAGGCTGGAAAACTGTAATTGCCATTTATCTTTTTCCCTTCTACAAATCTATTGCAAATAACTATAAATACTAATAACAGTGGGTCACCAATTATCAGACTAAAACTGAGTGCAATTCAAGAGAAGTATGGAATCTGCATCTTGCTCACTATAAAAAAGCCTAAAATTTCCCAGGATGTGGCATATATTCCTACAGTAGTACATAGAGATTAAAAGGGATAGATAAATATCCCAAGGAAAGTATTTTACTTACTTGAAATAGTAATTCCTCAAGATCTGATTCTGTCAATTCATATTCACAAAGTATAGTCCTCTAACATTGTTCAACAATACCAATAATATTAAAAACACATCCTGTCCTGACTAAAGTAACATCTTTAAGGGGAATTTAATATTTTAAGAAGTACTGAGAATGAGTAATTTCCAAATCAATAACAAATGTTCAGTTATTTGGGAAGGTGGATAATATTATATGAAGTGCTCTACAAATATAAGTATTTTTTGTAAGTGACTGTACTACTGTAGTATTGGTGTTATTCTAAAAATAACTTGTGAACAGCATTGTTCCTGAAATAACAAAAGTACTAACACATTTTAACATTCAGTTTTAATTATTACATGATTATACTCTTAAGCTAGAAAAAGTAGTATCCAAATTTAAATTTGTGATGCCATTATTGAAATGAACAGAGCTAATTTAGACTGAAGATTCAGGTTTCTCATTAACTTTTGCCCTCAGTTAAGATCATATGGCTGAATCTGAATATGAAAATCTAGGAATATTGGAATGAAGTCTGATTTAATCATTGAAACATGTCTCATAAAGGTAATGAATAAAGCTACATAGAGGTTTATAGTAGTCTTCTGCTTGAATGGAAAATGTGAGTGGGTGGCACAGGATACTTGAACATACATTATGAGTACCTCCCTGCTGCAACTTTGTCTACATTTGTAACACAAAATTTGATGACAATCAGGAAAAACGTTGTGTGGTGATGTTTAAAAACTCTAAATGTTTACCCTGGTAAATTTTAAGGTCCTTCGATTCCATAGATTAGTTGATAAGATCTAAATATTAACTGGTGATCATATAAATAAAATAAATAAAATATAAATCAATCATAATATATTTAAATTCATGCAACTGTGAAAATATGTATATGCAGATTATTTAAAATACGTATATGCAGATTATTTTACTGATATAGTAACCGGCATCATGTTTAAGTCTGTTTTCTATTTTGTAACTAAGAATGATCTAATTGCATGAATAAAGTAAATTTTAACTGTGAGCAAGAATATATCACACCAAAATAGTAACTTGTACTAAATATCACAAAACAACATGCTTTAGAAAAAAACATTTGTTGTATTTCATATTTGCTTAAAATTGTATTCCTACTGTAAACATCAGACAGCAAATCAGGAAAGTGAGAAAATCAATAATGATTCTCTTTTGAGAAAGAACAAGGAAAAAAGTTAAAACGTGTTCTTATTTATATTGAATACCTTCTAATTTTATTGGATATGTAATTTCAAAATTATCAATACAAATCTGTAGATATATAATCAATTTCAACAGAAACAAAGATATGTGAAGCATTCATATTATGTAGATCATCATGATAAATAACTGTAAGAATTTCCAGTCTAAGAATATTTTTTCTAACAAGTAAATACCAATAACATGAAATTGCTTATACCAAGGCACAAATAATTTGCATTGTAAAACATTTAATAAAAGTAATTACAGTACATTGTGAAGGCAACTTTGTCACTAATGGAATTATAATGTATTTTTAATATACTCCTACTGAAGGAATTGCCGCATTCTTTTAATGGCAGCTTCTCAAAGAACTGTACCTAGGAATGTTTTCTTCATTATTTAGTGGTTGAATCTCCTAATATACTACAAGTAAAATTTACCAACATCATTTATTCCTTAAAGTTAGCATAAAGTTTAAAAAAAGCCCACATAATTTATTTAGTCATCTTGTTTCCTCTAATATGCAACGTTTATTGGGAGGAAGTTTAACATAAAAAAGTAAGTAATCAACAGTCAATATTAAGAATGTTGTTATAAAAGTCTAATCATTCCATGTAATATTTAAAAATTCATAAAATGAAAAAGTGAGAATGAATATGAACAGATTTTAAGTAATGCCCTAAAGAAATATTTTAAGATATGTATTATACCTTATAGTAATATTATCTAATTATGATTAATATCAGTGAAATCTCAAGTGAACAAGACTGTTAAGTAAGCATAATTCTTCCTAATTAAGAAAAAACAATAATAATTAAAAATGAAATTAGAGCTGAAGTATTTGATTCTACAAAAACAACAGTAAAATACATTTCAGGTTAAACTTGACTCCTGGTGAATAGAGATGTGTCCATGTTGGGTGTTTGTAAAATGGTTTGCCATTGTCCTTCAGATTTTTTAAAGATTTCTTGGTCTAGTTCTGTAATCTCCTGTTGAATCTAACCAGCTCTGAACCTATTTAACTTATGCAAAATCAGCCAATCTATCAGTTATGCCACTTGCTATGACTAACACAAATAGTGTTCCTCCAAAGTTCAACTGTGTGTGGCTCTTTAGCTACACAACACCACCTATCTTCTTACAATTTTTAAATTGATCAAAACAACTATTTTAATATAGAATGATTACAGATCTATAATAATATACTATACAAAATGAATGTATCTGATATATACCTAATCATATCACATCTCATCTATTGCAATCAAATTCCTTATTAATATATAATGGAATTATATGGATTGATATGGCTGCTGCAACTATCTGAAAACATAATTATTTTGCACAGGATCTTTAACATTCCTATCTGAAAAAAACCCCACTATGTTTTCCTGCCTGATTGTTGACCTTTAGAGGATCAGCCTCTATTTATTAAGTCGAGATATTTTTTCTATAAAATATCTTGCCAAGGAAAACCAATTTTAAAACTTAAAAGCTTTGAGGAATTCAGACTATTGCAAGATGAAAAAAATGATCTCTACAGCATAGATTATTTAAGAATGAACAAACAGTTCTTGAACTATAACTTTGTTAAAAGAAACAGAATAAGAATCATGAAAACAAGGAAAATTCCCTTTTTTAAACAACAGAATGAACTGGACATTTATTCATACACATTCACGCTTTTCCATGCAAAATTCTATTGAATACTATGAATCTCTAGTTTCAATACCCAAATCAGCATTCCACTGCATAGTATGCTGCCTACATCGTGATTTTTTTTTAAGGCTAGCAAAGAGACTAGTTTGTCCAGCATGTTCAGTTTGCTTTATTGGAGAATGCTGTTTTATATTATATCATATTCATCCATCCATCTATCCATCCATCCATCACCTGGAGATCTTATAAAATGAATAAAGTATTTTGAAAATGTACTTTTAACTGTTACTATAAAACGTACCAATACATTCACATATTCCTAATACCTGAGAATATAAGAACTAGTTTCAATGTCATAGTGAAAATGCAGGCAATGTGATATATTAATAATTGCACTTTAAAAAAAAGAAACATGTAGCAGTAATTTGTAAATTCTTGAAATAGAAAGGGCAAGAATGATAAGTGTTATACAACTTCCTATGGATAGCTTAATTTCAAAACTGCAGATGGGCCTTAGTTTTCATTCCAGTCCTGAAAATCATGCTTCTTTTTGTAAGATAATAGAGTTAACCTTAGTAACTAGAAGTGTTACTGGAAAAAATGGGCAAAGTGTTAATATTTTAAGGTCTTCTGGAAAATGTAACTCAGGATTTCTGTCTGTCTTTATCTCTTTCACACACTTACCATACAATATTATTTTTATAACAAAAGTTTTAAAATATTTAATAAATGAATATATATTATAGTGCTTTGTATTTATTATTGATGCCTTCACCGCTGTTCTTGATGCCTTAAAAAGATTGGAATAAGAGTCAACAATAATGATCTAGTCTACAAATTTATATTCCAATGACTGAAAATAATAATCAGGAAAAAATGACGCTCAGGTTCTTTTTAAAAATCTGATTCTAATCAGCATAAATCAACATGCCATATCATGCCAAATATTAATGGTTTGTGCACGTGTTCTCTGACTTATCTTCTTTAGTGAGATTTTTGAGATTATTCTGAAAGTCAAGAGAGAAATTCTCTACTGTAGCCTGAGCAAAAGGATTGCTAAAGAAGAGGTTTATATCTAATGGAGGTGCAGATTCTGAATCCCATGAATCATCGGAACTACTAGAGTCTTCTGTAGTGGTAGGTGGGTAACTCAGCTGTTCTAACTGGTCAATAATGTCAGTGAACTGAAGAGCTGAGCTTGATTCAGAACGAACTGAATATGCTGGAAAATTCACCATAGAACTAGCTTCAGACTGATTAGCAGAGCTGTAAGTATGCATAAATGGTGTGCCATTTAATGTTAAATTGTTGAGAGAGCTACTTTCAGACTGGTTATTAATCAGTGAACTAGTTTCAGAAGGACTCAGGAGACTTTGCATTCTGCTTGCCTGTGCTTTAACTTCAAATAATTCTGAGGTATCTGATGGCTGCTGATTTCCATTGAAATCACTATCTCCTTCAAATTCAAATTCATCATCCACATTCATATCTACTGCTTCAATTGAATATCTGTCAGGACTTGAATGAGAGGATACCATATTCTGTTGCAACATTTCTTTAGTTAAAGTAGGTGAATCTGAAAGACACTTCGAAAAATTTGAGTCCTTTAAATCTAGGCCATCATACAAATAAGAAAAAGCTTCAGAGCCTCCAGCAAAAAAGGAGATTTCAGCTGGATCATCATCAATGAACTCCTCTGAAACATGAAGCTGAGAACTAACTAGCTTTACAAGAGGGGCATCCCTACCTTGAAGTTGACGCTGTTTACCAGCAATGACCATGCTTGTGGTAAAATCATCATCCTCATCATTGCCATTGTTGTAAGTTATCCTGCCTTCTTTGTTATACTTTTCTACTGCTATTTCTAAAGCACAATGATTCTCAACATCAGAACAAATGGGGTTGCAGCTTTCTTCAACATTACAAATCCCAACACCTTGGAATGACTGGAGGTTTGGTGATGCAGGTTGTTGTACCACTTTCTTCCCAGTTTCTTCTGATATTATACTATTTCCTTCTGCTGATAAGCTCCCGCCATGTGACATTCTGGGTTCCAAAAAGAAAGAATTGCTTTCTGTCAAAGAGGACAAGCTGGCAATGTTTGAAGGTAATAAATTATCCATATGGAAGGAGGCATATGTGCATGCATTAGATGCTGGAATTCTTAACCCCTCTGTAAATGAGATACTCTGGAGAGAAAAGAAAATTTATTATTAGTTATTTCACCATGAATCAAAGAAGGTCAAACATAAACTATATAAATTAGCTTAGGATCTTATTCTCTAAGATCATGAAACTAGTATAGCATGTATACTTCAATAGCAAAAAAACTTTTTTTTAAATCTTGGCTCCATTTCCAGGTTTTAGCAGCCCATTTTATTTTAGTTATAATGCACAGAAATATAAAAACTGCATGTCTTTTGTAACTAGGAAAGATATGTGACTTTTACATTACTATTCAAATGACAATGCAATGAAATATTTGGGTTCTTAGTATTCTCTGAGCCTGTTTTTTTTTCCTGCAAACATAGTATGTAACATTATCAATGCACTGAAGAGAAACATTTGTTGGTTGTTTATATGACAGCTTGCCCTTCCAAATTTCTTGAATTAACTTTCAAAACAAACCACACGTAAAGAGATGCTATATTATTTCAGAATGTCTTAAAAGAATTTCCTATTTTCATGGAAATGACAGTTAAGAGAGTATGTGAATCCACACTATTGGTATAGTGTGACAGCCATTTTGTATTTTAATTCATTGTGAAATATATATTTATGCAGTATTTATATTGTTTTTAATTTTTTGTCAGCCACCCAGAATTATATTAATTGCAAAGATGGCTATGAAAATGGACAGAAATAGTTCAAATCTAAATGCATTTCATCTTAATTGTGTATGAGTATATGTATACACTTTATGACATACAGGTACTCAACTTATGACCACAACTGTGCCCCAAATTTCTCTCGCTAAGAAAAACATTTGTTAAGTGAGCTTTGCCCCATTTTGTGATTTTTCTTGCCACAAGTTGTTAAGTGAATCACCACAATTCTTAAGTTAGTAACATGGGTTGTTAAGTGAATCTGGCTTTCCCATTGATTTTGCTTGTCAGGTGGTTGCAAAAGGTGATCACATAATCTAGGGACACAGCAGCCATCATAAATATGAGTCAGTTGCTAAGCACCTGAATTTTGATCACATGACTATGGAGATGGTGCAATGGTCATTAGTGTGAAAAACTGTCATAAGTCACTTGTAACTTTGAATAGTCACTAAATGAACTGTTGTAAGCCGAGGACTACCTATACAATTTTGTTTTTGCAACTTTAATAAATGAATGCTCTACTGTCTTTTCATACCATGCAGGTAGCTCCTGCATTTTCATTGTAAGATTATATTGGTGGCAGTACTTATGGGAGTACATGTAGCAAAGAGACATGATTGGTAGCATCAAAGAACTTAGCAGGCAGAAGAAAAATTATAGATGTAAAACTGAGGATTGTTGATGAAATCTGATCTACAGAACAATGTAGTAAAAAAGTTTCTTTGAATCCACATTATTCTGCTCTATCAATTTTCTGATAAATGCCTATACATTGGCAAATATAGTAGGTGAGATTAAGGTTAAACAGTTTGCAAATCAAGTAATAGTAGATTACTATTAGAATAGTAATAGCTGGCTTGCAAGTACTTTTCATAAATGATCTCTGAAGTTGTGCATGTGCATTGTAAATATACACGTGTGTATATATGCATGTGCACAAACAATGATACCATTTTCACACCAATCAGACATCGTGATTTTATTGAGAAATAGCCAGAAATTCTTACATAAACCATGCAAAGAAGTTATGAGTTGGAGACAAGAAGATTGGATTACTCAGTGCTTTTGGTATGCCAAGCCAGGACACTTATTCTGTTACCACTGAGAGGTGATGCATTTTCAAAACTGGGTAGGAACTGCTTTTTCTGTTACAACTGTATTTTGACATAATATCTATAAGATCTAAACTGTCTTTTTTCAGTCCATCTTAAGGTAAAGTTGAAATTGCAAACCTCATGATTTTAAACATCTAGCCTAAATTTTTGCCTGACTTTTCTTTTTCATTACTATTTGGATTGTTGAAATTAGGACCTTGCATACAATTTTGTGTGTGTGTTAATTTGATAAAGCTATGTCCCCGCTATTTTAAATGGAGTTTAGATTTTAAGCGTCTGGTATATGTTCATTAAATGTTTCCTTTGTATAAACATCACCTTATTTGGATCCTATTAAGGAACAAAATGCAGGTTATTATGTTTATTTTATGACTGGGAGGTGAAATATATCCTCATATGATTAAATTAATTTAATTTAATGATGCAACTTTAAGGAATAATGATGGTCAGAGTAGTTTATAACTATGAGAGATTCTCTGTTGAAAATCAGCAGCTGTTCCAATTTAACAAATACACTTCTATTCAAGGCCTAAGATCAGTAATTATATGACTATGCTAACTATATTCCAGTAATCAGACAAATCTACATTCTTATCACAAATGACACTTACTGAAAAGTTTAGCTATTATGCAAGATCTTTTTAAAAAATATATATACTGGTAATACCTGCCCCTCATTACTTAAATTCCTTATTTAAAAGAGATAATATCCAATATTTAGTAAAAGAACTTGAATAAATCGCACAGTTCCACCCGTTTAATTTTGCTGATAGTTTGAAACACTATACCCATTTCACAACCTACATAGCAAACCTGAAACTAAGACCTGGTTTTGGCAAAGGCATATGGAATTTAGCATGGGGGAATTTGAGAGAAAAAAATTGAATCTTCTTGCTGTCAAGACAATCCTATTTTGTAGGTTTTTACCAACTAATTTTGGTTAGCATAGTACACAGCGATATAAAGTACATTAATACAATTCTACAAGATACATAATGCATAATTACCTAATACCATTGCCAAAAGTAAAAAAAAAAGAGTTCCTATTTTAAATTTAAGAAGCATCAAGTGATTTTCATAATCTTTTAAATCATGATACTTTTCTTAAAACAGGTTAATTTCAAGACTAACCTGTTTGGGTGCATCAGGACTCAAGGTGTGAGCAGACATTCTAGTTTTGCTATGCCTCCTGTAAACAAAGAAGTTGATACATGCAACTGAGAAATAATTCAAGCTCTCGTTCTGCTGTATACAAGTTAAAAAAATATTATTTTACAAGAGCTGATTTACTGTGTAAAAATATGAAACTCAGAACTTTCTCTTTCTACATTCATAATTTAACTTCCTATAAATTTTTGTTTACAAATTAGAAATGCAATATTCAAAATGTAATATGTACAACAAATGTAAAAGTTACTAGTTTTTATATAAAGTAAACCCAGTATTAAAATATCTAAAGTAATATTGCTTAAGAAAAAAGCAGTAAAGCCAATTAAATTCTAAATATAATTAAGCAAAAATGGAGGCAATCTGACTTGCTTAGAGAGTTCTTCAGATCTCATTTTATCTCCTTTTCTCATTGTCCTAAGTCTGTTGGTGGTTGAACACGCAATAGGATCTCTGAAGTTTAGACTATCAAATATCTAGATGGAGGAAAACAATGGCTCTGACAAAACAGACCTCTAACCTACCTGACCAGCAAACCAAATCATTCCTTCTAGTTCCACATTCTGAAAAGATTCAGTCACATCACATGGAATGTAGATTCCTAAACAGCTCATATTCTAATATTTATTTTAGGAAGCTGTAGATTATGAAGTTTTTTTCTTGACTTCAGATACATCAAACATAGTATTCATACAAGTTCAAAGATAGTAGACATTTTAAGAATGTCTAACTTAATATTTTAGAATTAAAATATATATTAATCATGTAGCAGGTTTAGGATAAAATTTCCCAGGTAAACATCACAGAGTATGAAGTGGGAATTCTGGAACCATTTTTATCAGTCAAAGTAGCAATGAGCTTAAAGGACTAATAGCCTGCCTTTGCATATTACAATTTCATATGTATACTGATACCCAATACAACTCTTTTTTTTTTTTTAAACAAGTTTTATTAATTTTTAAAACACACAAATTATCATTGTTCATTACATGTTTAAACCTTTTTTCATTGTAAATTTAACAAGTCAGATAAATTATGATTCTGTTTTAAACCATTTCCATTTAACATACCAAAACCTCTTATTCAATTTCTCTTTACTTCTCTTTACTCTTATTCAATATCATTATTATTATTTCATCTATTTCTTTCTGACTTAGTTACCATTATTCTCATTCTATATTTCTACAAGTTTTTACTAATTCTCCCCCAAAAAAACATATACACACAACACACAAAACATAAAAAAATCTTTTGGAAAGTACCGTATTTATCGGCGTATAACACGCACTTTTTCCCCCTGAAAATAGGGGGCAAATGATGTATGCGTGTTATACGCCGATATAATGTTAAGAAGCCTTCGGTGAATGCTGCTGGGATCGGGGATCAAGGACACAAATGAAAGAAGGGGAGGGAGGAAGCAACCGAAGCCTGTCCTTCTCTCTGGGTCAGCTCTCTCAGTCGCTCTCTCGCTCCTCCACCAGCACAGGAAGAAACTGCTTCAAAGAAGCGGGGGGGGCTTTTCCTCGTCGCCGCAGCTTCCCTGAAGCGCCCGTTTCTCCCCACCCCACCCCATCCGCCCGCCCGCCCGCCCGCAGTGCTCCGTTCTGCCTGCCTGCCTGCTTCGTTAATGGTTGAATCGGAACAGCTTCGGCTGAGTAAAAGAGGCGAATAGTTATTATTCTCAGCCGAAGCTGCTCCCAAACAACCAGAAACTAAGGCAGGCAGGCAGGCAGGCAGAATGGGACACTGTGGATTGAAGCGCGCGCGCTGGGTGGGAGTGGGGGTGAAACGGGCGCTTCGGAATAGCTGCGGCGACAGGAAAGCCCCCGCTTCTTTGAAGCAGTTTCTGCTGATGGTGGAACAGCGAGAGAGCGAAGCCTCCTTCTCTTCTCTTCCCCCCTCCTTGCAAAAATTTTCTGCTTGAAACCGGTCCCTGGTACAAAAAGGTTGGGGACCACTGATTTACCTTATAAGTGGTAATAATATTAATAAAAAAAAAAGTTCTGAGCTACCCTTATTTTGCTTCAAAGTTTTTATTTAGAAATTTAATTTTTTTCCTGAAATTTCCTCTTAAAATGAAGATGCGTGTTATACGCCTGTGCGTGTTATACGCCGATAAATCTGGTAACTTGGACCCAGGTGTCTCTCTCTTCATGGACTTCAATTATATTCATGCTCATCTTACATATCATTACTTATTTTATTTACCATTCTAAGCCTTCTATATTAACTTCTCCACATATTTCACCCTTCTTAATTCTATCTTAATTAATCATCTTAGTTTGAATCATTATATTTGTATCTTTTGTCCATTTTTTATCATCCCTTTGTCTCATTCCTTATAAATAAGAAGAAAATAAGTTTCTCCTGAAATCATTAATCAGAGTATGATGCCTTTCTATCTCCCCCCTAAGTTAGTCAAATTAATCTTTAAAATAATATCCAATACCCAATCCGATTTTGCTTGGTACATTCTATACAACTCTTTTTTCTATTGCAGATGAGTTAGGGTCCAAACTTAACTTTTGCAGCAACTACAAGGGATTAAGAAATTACGACATGCAATTCAAAACGTTACAAATACTTCTCTACATAAGAGATAATTATTTGCTATGACTATTATTGGAATAATGAATAAATATATATTAAGAATAACTAAGATATTCCTCCAACTGACATTAACTGAAGTGAAAGTATTTAAATCAATCAATTAAATATTTAACAACTAATTATAATTCCATCCTGCCTAAGATTCAATTATCAAAATAACTTCACTAAATTTAGTGAATGTTGAATTCAAAAAGACTAAGTTGTTGCTAAAAATGTGAAAGCTACAATTTAAAATTATGAAAAAGAAAATCAATTGTACGGTTATAAACTTACTCTAAATAGTAGAATGCTATTATTTTAGAAGAAAGACCAAGGAACACATAAGACAAATTCCAAAATAGTAACAGTTTGCTGGTTTACAGCATAAACAGCTTTTTACCTTTCATAAGGAATTTTCTTCAACCCACTCTCTCTTACGTAATCCACCAATTGTTTTTGTGTTCGTCCACTGTAATACAATAAGTATAAATATTTTAAAAATCTCATGAGAACCATATTTAAATGTGTGCTTTTAATTTCTGTATTAATAAGATTGTAAACTTTTAGGATAAAAAAAGAAAAAAAAAGCTTTTTTGAATGCCTTTTTTACCTGTATCTGAAAGATGATCCTCTGCTGAAGAAGACTGGTTTGGGTTTGGGCTTGGGTTGATCAGATAATCTAAAGAATGTATGATACTCAACACATATCTTCCAGAGATTCTTGCACTCATCTCTACCTCCCAAAAGAAATTCTAAAGTATCCTGATATGGGCCCTAGAATTACAAAATAAACAAAGCTCAAGCAGTCAGAGTTAATGACACTCTATGTAGTTTAATACAGATTTAAACTACACAGAGTAGCCATTAATTTATCATCATTAGTTCTTGCTTGAAATAAGCTAATGCATAGTCATTTCTCTAATTTAATACTGTGGTAATTTGGATGGGAAATAGAAACTGTTTGAACTGCACAAAGTGTTTGAACAAGAAAAGGAAGACAAAATTCATCTGGGGACAATTATTCATCAATATGAACAAATACCAGCAGGAGTAAAATAAAAGTTGTTACTAGAGGTTACTAGTCACAGCATTTTTAGGATACTATTACTTCTTCATTGATACATGAAACTCTGTAAAAGGGTTAACCATACAATTTAGTATGGAAGATCCCTAAGCCTGGGAAGTTCCAATAAGGATGAAACCAGTGTCTCCTATTGCTAATGCAGTATAATGTGGATAATCATTTTTATTTGCCCCCAAACCTCTATACATTTGTGTTAGGCATTTATAGTACAATGCCAGCTTTGGGGGGAAAAAGACATGCTCAGTTTTTAGGTGTGTTTCAGAGGCAATAATTTACAGTGTTTCAGTTGACAAAGCTAATAGCTATTCAGCATCAGTTGGATAGACAATCTTTGAAATACTATAATGTTCTTCCAAGTGCCAATAATATAACTATAGGTCAAATGTTCACTACTTCAATCACACTGCTCTATCACTGAGCAACATTTTTCCATGTAGATGAATAATTGCCACATGAACTAAAAATATCCTTTGACGAAAACTACAAGAAAATCTGATATCAAATTAGGTACAACCACTAAAAACAGATAATATCCTTGCACAAGAGGTGAATGCTCAGAACAGATATAAAATTCCTCAATTATTTTCTCAGGTACAGTAACTTCATTTTCTTTTGCATTAGATCTGATTTTGTATTTGTTTTGCTGGTATTCAGGAGGAAATAGAGCTAACATATGATGAAATAGGAAGGTTTTTGGATGGGAAATTTTGCAGAACATTTTGCAGAACATTAGAAGGGGAGAGTGTTGCTGACATGACTGGTTTTAGAGTATTAGCAATGTACAAAAGAAAGATTGTGTTCTCAAATTATAAGTGGAACCCATCTTTGTCTAATCAAATAACATCACTGAACATAATGTCACAGAAATAACAGGTTCATTTGATGGTCTGCATGCACGTCAGCTCATATTTAATCTCAACATAAAATTATAGAAAAGATATTATGATAGTACTTACATGAACTTCTGGATGAAGCTTGATAAGAAATCGTTTTCTCTTGAAGCTTATTTTTCGGATTTTGGACCAGTTGAAAGTATTGATTTTTATATTGCCCTGTGTTAAATGCAATATGTAACAAGTGAAGAAATATACATAATACAGGATTTAAACACATTTCTCAGCATCCCGCTTTGAGGGAGATGGGTGGTTCAAAAATGTGAAATGTACATTAAATATACAAATAAAATAAAATATACATAGAACAGGATTAAACAACATGTATAAACATATGCAATCAGATTAATTTCTTTAGCTACAACTGTCTAAATAAATATTTACTATTGTCTCCTGAATACCAAGAACAAGATTCTACAGGACTTTGGTAAAAAGAGACTTCAGGCAGAGATAAGGGTCAAATGCTATAGGTTATTGTGAACCCTCTTGAATCGGTCCATTTTAATTATACTAGTCAGCATGTCATAATCAGGTTTTTAAAAAATATGCTTCCTTTTTAAAAGATGTCATAATTACTAGCACAGGCCCAAGTGCTACTTCAGCTTGAAACCATCAGCATTGGCAATATGGGGAAATGAATTGTATGGATTCCAAATGAAGAGTTCTCTGCAAGGAATATGATTAATTATTTGTATTTATTTAGCCAAAACAAAGTTTAATCTGCCTCAGGATGTTAGAAAAAATTGTAAAAATGAATTCTAGAATTTATCAGAAAGGATGCCAAGCTCTTGATCCTAAAGATTAAACTTAGAATATTTAAAAATATATGCTTAAAATTACTTTCTTACCTGGAAAACCAATACACCCATGTTCGAAACAGCCAAATTGATTTTTGTCCCTTCACGATCAGATGCCAAGTGAAATCTCATGCCATACATTTCTAATTTCCGACCTATTTCAAGCACCTGGAAGTCTGATTCAGCAGGAGTTTCACCCCTTAAGTAATAAAAATAAAATAAAAAATACAGAAGTGATTAATGAATTTATGACATTCTGAATATGTATGGAGTGATTTAAGGCAACCAAATGGAAATCCACCTTCCTTGCACGCAGCCACAGCATATAAAAATAACTTGAAAATGATGTTCTTTATTAACTAATTTTATTTAGTATCTGGATTTCAATCAACTTACAACCAGTTGGTAAACAATTGACTGAGACTAATAAATACTCACACAATTGAATAATTCATACTATTCATGAGTGGAACAACTTTAGTTTTTTAGGACCATGATCAATGATATTAAAATTTGCTGAAAGATCAAGCAGTGAAACATACTACTTTCTCTTGATATACTCTTACAAAATGTCATCTGTTAGTGATAAAAAAGGATTCTGCCTTAAAACTAGGCCTGAACTCTGATTGAAAACAATCAAGGTAATTGGAATCCTCCCAGAACAACTCAACTCTGCCTCTTAAAAAGATGTTAAGTGGATGGCCCAGGTCTATTCAGGATAAATTTTTTGCAAAGAATCAAAAGAGACCATCAATTCAAACTTTGCACTCAGTGGAAAAGATAGTCTATACCCTAAAAAAGGGACCCTAACTAGAAAGCATGTAAATGTTACTCAATTGCAGGCTTCCAGTCTGCACAAGCACAAGGAATTTGCACTTTTTCTTATTTTTAATATGGGGTCTTTGGTGATCTTGGAGCTTGGTTATTGTCTTGCTGACATTTCATTACCCAGCTAGGTAACATCACCAGTGCCAGAAGTGAGTGGGGTTTACTCTCTATTTATATATATGTTGCTTGTGAGTGTTAATAGAAGTGTTCTTGGTCATTCTTTGATTAGGCTGTTGTTTACTGTTCGTCTGAGTTGATACCCTTGATTGGGGTATTATTAATTTTGGTGTTTATTTCTGCTTATAGCAAGGAGGTTTTTCGGTCTTTTTAAAAAATAATTTTACTTACATATGCTTTCTGTGAAATGCAAGTATTTTTTCTTGCAGTCTTTCCTGGTTTGGAAAGTATTGGTTGTTTTTAAGATGTTCGTGATCTCCTGATTCATCAAAATCCCCAATTTCCGCTGTGACAGAACAGAAAATATATTAAAAACAAAATACTTCAGTATTTCAGATTATAAGTATTTCAAACTCTTAGCAAATTATTATTTGATAGTATTTTACAAAAATTATTAATTTATAGATTAGCTCTTAATGCGCTGGCTTTTCTGGAAAAAATAAAAGTGTAATTTTTACAAATTTCATCCTAAAAATTGATTATTTGCTTTCTGACAATATTTTTATAGGCTAATGCTAAAGATGTGATTCTGATAAGTTTAAGTGTTTATATAGGCAGTTTATCATTTTTCTTTTACTTCAACTGTTATTTAAATTGCAAGGTGGAAGATATGCAAATTCAGCTGAATTTTCTAGCTACACTCATTTATCATAGAAGAAACCAGAAAGGAGAAAATCCTTGACTTAATCTTCAGTGATATTCAGAATCTAATACTGTATGTATCATAAATGCTGCTATGCTGGAACTACAGGATTGCTGGATTTAAGGCAAATGGTTACATTGTCAAAAGGGTTCAGACACAATTGTATAAATATAAATATCACTAAAGTTTATGGAAAGGGAATGGATGCCTCATTGTTTATGGCTGATACAGACACAATTTATACAACAGTAAATTTTATATAGTTGAACTCCTACAATCTTTTGTCCAAAAATAAGTCCATTGAGTCAAGACAGTATAATCAAATGTCAAAGCTATATTATAAGTGAAAACACACACACACACACACACACACACACACACACACACACATGTCATTTAACAAAAGAAACAAAGTGCCAATCAAATCAACACACAGCAAACACCATATTAGCTGAAACCCTCAGTTAGATCACAATAGATTTTTCTGTATGTAAAAGGAAATTAAATATATTAAATATCTGAATTCAGGGACTCTTCCATGAATAAAATAACCTTTATTTGAATAGAGCAGCAAATATTGGTGCTATAGATTTGCTATATTTAAGAAATACAAAATATACCAAAAGTCAAGTCTCCTAAACAATTTATTATCTAAATTACTTTTAAATGTTTGAAATAGTTACCACTTTCTTCTTAATAATTTCTTACTCATTTCATGTATTATTTTGAACACTAAGTTAAGATTTATACATATATGCATACATACTCTGAAAAAATAGTAAAACATATTGTGACTGGCCTATGGGCACTGATCTTTGGTATACCCTGTATATTATTTTGTATTCAAGCACTGATTAAACCAAAACTTGCTTCAGTTGACCAAGTTTGCTGAATCACACACCATTCGATGCTACTGATGTAATTCCAAATTCTTCATATGTCAATATTTCTCAAGCATGAAGCTGATGCATTCTTATCTATAAAAGAACATTACATACTAACATTGTAGAAGATGAGATACAAGGAGTGCTGCTGTATTGTCATTACAGGTAAGGCGTTCCTCTGCCAGATCTCTCTTCATTTGCAGTGCAAACAGATATCTAAAAGGAAAGAATTAGTAACATGTTTGGTCATTTGAACCACAGAATATTACATATTCTGGAAAGAAGGACATAATATGGCAATAGCCATAGCACAAGCAGAAGATGAATAAGAGTGTGAAGATTGCAACAAGCCTGTGAGCAGCTGCTTACTTTTACCCTATGCCTCTAACTGATGTATAAGAATTACAGAGTTCCACTTGCTTACTTCTACATAGTCTTAGTGACCATTACTTACCATTCTATTAGGCAGATTTGGAAAATTTTAATATCAATTTTAACAAGAGTGCAAAATTTGGTATGAATATATTTTATAAGCAACATATTCAAGTGATGATTATTTCAATATATGCATCAAGGATATAAAGACCTGAGTAACAAGACTGCTGATCAAATTTGTGGAGGACACAAGATTGCACACAACAGAAGATTAGAAGATCTAGAAGATCCTCATGGTCATTTCCAACTCCAGAATTCTATGGATAATCTACAGATACTGTTAAAACTATAATTCCAATTTTCATTGATGAAGGATGTGAATCTGATTTTGAATTATACACCAATATATCACTATACTAACATATATTAATTTACCAAGCTTAGCCTGTAGCAAAAAATATACAAGGGAAAGTTGCAGAAGTAATATAAAAAACAGATCAATACTATTTCGTATGTCCAGTTTAAATAAATCTGCCATGAGTTTTCATTCTAAAGGTATTTTATTTTATCTCCCGGCTTAAAAAATTATTATACAAATTATCTTCAGCATTAATTATAAGTATTGTTTCTCAATATTTGAGTTAGGTTTTCTTTTTTCTTGTTCTTTTCAACAAATGGTTGAGGGAGATTGTTTGCTTGGAGTTCTTAAAACATAATTTTCCATTTTCTTCCTTCTCCGTTTTTTATCTTGGTTATTAATTACATAGTTATATTATATTATGTATATTATACTATAAATATCATATATGCCTTTTAAACTCTATTATTTTGCACTTTGTTTTAATTATGTCCCTTTTATATGATTTATGATTTGTATCTATAAACTACCCAGAATCACTTGGATAGTAAAATGGGTGATATCTAATTTGATTGCTAAATAAATAAAGTTCCATTGCATGTATATGAATATTTATTAATTTTATATAATAAAACGACTAATAAAAGCTAAACTTTCTCTCTTTTTTATGAAATATAGAAAGGCTTTACCTAGTGTACTCCTCTTGCAATTGGCCAGGATCTGGAGGAAAGAATTTTACAGCTAGACGAAGCACAGTGTTCTTTGGTCCTACAGAAAGCCAATAGATCATTAAAATATGACAGTCAACTCACAAATCTTATTCTTTTATTGTAATTGCATGTTTGATATCCTTAATTGTTATAAATTTTACAACTAATCATGGATTATGGCTTTATCAATGGATTGCCACTGACCTACAGACTACTGTTCTTATGCTATTTCTCAAAGTTTGGGAGGGTTCCCAAATGAATAACAGTACATTCACTAGTATGTTACACCTCATAAACATACATGAGGTATTACACACAAAATACCAAATTAAATTTATTGGAGGAAGAAGGCAGGATCAAATAGTTTATTTTAATTCAAAACTCAATAAATGTCTTAGTCAGTTTTAACACTATAATCTTCCCAAAATACCTTTAAAAATTAAAACAATTTCATGATAAAGCCAGAATTTTGGACACAAGAACAAATAATGAAACCTATCAATTGAAAGACAATCATGCCTTAAAATCTATTTGAAATCGTCTTTAAATCAACGGATGCATCCTTCTGGAAGAAAGTTCCACAGAACAAAGATTACCCTTAAAAAGAAATTTAATTTCCACAGAACAAAGATTACCCTTAAAAAGAAATTTAATTTCATACACAAGTCAATCACAAAGAGCAATCAGTACAAAGATCTAATTTTTTTAACAGGAAGATTGTCCACTGAACTCTAGACTTTGAAATAAGCAGTGAATATCTAACTTGTGACAAAACTGTCTGAGAGTATGTGGGAAGCTACAGGATTTATTAATCAGAAGATGTACAAAGTGCAGATTCCTTTACTTATTGATGTTCCCTTCTTAAGTCAAGCTTTCCTGGAACTGTGCAACTGATATGCAAGCCCACACTAAGGCATGGCTTTAAAAAAAATATTCCAGAAGCCTGTCCATAAGTCTTCTGAACCTGCTTTAATTAGCTATATATCATTAGTGCACATTGCTCTTATAGCTAAAAGTATTTAAATTTACTGTTTTCTTGCTCTGTTCACAAATTGACTCTTTTTACAATGCCTGATGGCCTTGTAGTCAAGTAATTGTTGCCCATTTGTATAACTGCTATTGCTATCCTGAAAACCTTGGGCTCTATATCAAACCTCTCATTTGAAATTATGTGGAATTTCTACTTACTGGGGATAATTAAAAAAACAATATTAGAAAAAGATAAACTATATAATACTACACATACTGACAGCGGCCAGAATAGCTTATGCACAAATGAGGAAAGAGCGTAAGGTCCCAACAGAAGAATTAATTTAACAAAAAATAGCAGACTGTGCAGAAATGGATATGCTCACACTAAAAATAAGGGAAAAAGAAGAATCTATTACTCAGTTTGGCACAGATGGTACTTATGGCCAGAAAAGAGAAATAAGAATGGATAAAGACGATTGTATAGAAGAAACCTCAAGAAAGTAATACATAGATAGGTAGAAAGATAAAATAGATAAAGATAGATAATAAATAAGAATTATAAATAAAGACAAAAACTACTTAAAGTATGTACGAATACATGATGGAAATATGGACTAATACCGAATGTTGATGTAAATACTATTGAAAATGTAATTAAGATGTGTACTGGTGGAAAACAATAAAAATTGTTTGGAAAAAAAGAAAGTATGTGGAATTTCACAAATATTTTCTTATTGATTATAACTTACATGAAAACAAAATAATTTCTCTAAAAATGACAAAAAAGCATAAGAAAACATTCATAAATCAACTATTCACTGTTACTTCATCACAGACTATAACATTAAGAATCTGATAGTAAGAATTTCTATCCAGTTAAAAGAATATATGTAGGATTTAGAACCAATGTTATTGGGAAATTGAGGGCCTCTCTTTTAGACAACTTACAACAACTGTTATTGCTTATTTTTCTCTACCTTTCAGTCATGTTGACTCCTGCTAACTGCCCAGAAAAGTCCCTGCAGTTTTCTTGGTAAAAAATTTTCAGAAGTGGTTTCCCATTGCCTGCTTCCTAGGGCCAAGAGAAGTTAATTGGCCTAAGGTCCCCCAGCTAACTTCATACCTAAGTCAGGACCTAGAACTTATAGTTTTTAGTCCAGTGCCTTAATCACAACATCAAACAGGTTTGCTCTTAGTATATCTCACAATAAATCTAATAGTAGAGAATATAGAGCCCTTAGGGTTGAGTTGTTAGATTCTTGATGTTCACTGAGCTTGGTTGTTTTGTTGCAAACATTACATTATTAGAATAACAAACAAACAAAAAGAGGATTTTGAGGCTTGTTAAAAGGACAAGTTCTGCCTTCTACCACCTGCAAAAAATAGATACTGGTCTGTAAAGAATGAAAATATAATAAAATAATCAGCATTTGTATTACTGAATTTGTTAAATTATTTTCATTATAACAATTTAAAGAATAGTATAATTGACTGAATTTATGCTAATCACTGCTTTAAAATAACTTTAGCCTTTGGGAATGGGGGTAACAATATGTTTCTAAAATATACATTCTAGAATACGAGCAGCATCATTTTTTAAAAGTGTTGTTTCAGCTAAATTCTGGAAAGAAAAATTGATTTATAAATATGTACACTTACTTCTTACTTGTTTTACAATAGGTTTCATAGGCTCCAACCAAATCTGAATAAAAAAATAGACAAATAAATGGGCAAACATTATCATACAACTAAATCAATTTTAACAATTGTAAAATGTATCTGCTTGCATCTCTCACTTAAAAACTAATTTAGCTAAACTAAATCTGGTAAATAAAAACATGTTAACATACTTTTCAGAAATATAGTGAAAAAGATGGGATAAGGAATTGCAACATATTCTAATTAAAGGAGAACACTCTTGGAATAAATCTCAGGAAAAAATCTGTCCATATGAATACTTTGGAGTTTGATCCAATTAGCAACAGCATACTGAATGTTATATTGTTTACTTGTAAAACTGAATCTATTAGTTCATTCCATGAAGCAAAACTTTATATGCTTGCTTATCGTGTTATGTGAACCAAGATCATGATTATCTCAAAACAAGTTGAACAAATAAATGAAATACAAAACAACACAGTAGCTATATTTTTGTAGATATGTACTCATGGACTTCTTGGTGAGTTTATATGCCTGTTGAGGATTTGTGGAATTTACATAGACTTTTGGTCATTGCACAACATTTCTGATTTGTTAGAAGGTAATCAATAATTACATTAATGAAAAACTTTTGCTTACATTTTCCTTTCAAACTTTTTAAAGTCAACAAACAAAATTAAAGAATGAAAACAATATAAAGACGTGCTACATACCCAATAAGATTGCAAGTTTTGGAATTCAATTCCAAAATAGTCAGATTCAACCAAATTCAGACGATCAAATATCTCTGTCAGTAGTTTCTGGCCACAACATTTTGACTGGAAAAATACAAATTTATGATTAATTTTTATAACCAAGGTGTATTAAATGTTGAAAAATGCTAATGTTAATTTCAAATGTTTGTATTAAAAAAACCAAAGTTTTAAACTATTCAAATCAAGAAAAATATTGCTATATGTGTATACAGCAATACAATGTGTAAGTTTTTTTATACTATTATAATTTTCATGCGGCATAAATTCCAACAAAATTCTAAAGCACTTTATTTTCTTTCAATTTCTGGTTTGAAGAAATCATCTAACACAAACATAACCAAAGCTACTTTAAATTAAACTTTAGGTTTTAAGTTAGACTGGAAGGAAATTAAGATTATATAACAATGATACACAGAAGCATGAACTTTCTTATAATCTGACAGCAGCTAGATGATATTGAGGTATAACTCTTAGCATCTTTTATTTGCCATTGTTCATAAAGGGGGAGGGACTTGTACTGATGTTGAACTGGATCTTGGAATATTCTAATAGCATTCAAGACAAGAAATCAACAATTAAAAACAACTGTCTCTGAGCAGTTAATAAACTTATAGGTAAACATAAAACAAAATTTATCAACTCAGTTATCATTAGCAAAAAATGCCCAAATGAGAAGTTATCCCCCAGGATTGTCACATTTGTCTGATTGTCTTCCCAACTGCATTTGGTTTCCAAAAATATTACAGTGCATGCTTGATTTACAGCAGTTTGTTTAGTGACTGTTCAAAGTTACAACGGCATTGAAAAAAAGTGACTTATGACCATTTTTCACACGACCTTTGTAGATCCTTATGGTCACATGATCAAAATTCAGTTGCTTAGCAACTCATATTAATGATGATAACAGTGTCCTAAACTCATGTGATCATTTTTGCTACCTTCTGACAAACAAAGTCAATTGGAAAGTCAAATTCACTTAACAACTGTGTTACTGTGTTGACAACTGCAATAATTCATTTAACAATTGTGCCAAGAAAGGTCATAAAATGGGGCAAAACTCATTTAACAAATGACTTGTTTAGCAACAGAAATTCTAGGCTCAATTGTGGTCATAAGTCAAGGATTATCTGTATTAAAAGCTGCCAGAAACCTTGCATCCTTTAAAAATTCCCAAACTTCAAAATGTCTGATAGATTTCTCCCTATTTAGAGTAAAATTAAGTGATAAAATTTCAGCTCTGCTCACAAAAGCAAAACATGGCAGCTAATACGATTAACACAAGCTACTCCATCTTTAGTGAGTAAATTAGGAATTAAGCTCACAACCTAGGACTGAAAAACTGATTTTAGAAAGAACTCAAAAACATATAACATGTGTTAACATGTTTTATTTTTATCATTTTGTATCCCATTTTATTGTTGTAAGTTGCTTACAGTAGCGCCACGTCGAGATAGACAGCAAATAAATTTAACAAACAAATAAGTAACAAATAATATAAAACCAAGAAAGTTCTGGCATATGTTCACAGCTCCTGGAATGAGGAAGTCTTACTACCATACACATTGTTATCAGCTGAAACTTCTTGAACTATCTTCAAGAGCTTTTCCGAAGAAATTCTCTGAAATTATCCAGGGTTACCCTGGATAAATCACTTTATCCAGGGTAACCCCATGACACTAAATTATAGTTGTACAGCTAGTCCTCAACTTGCAACCACAATTGAGCCCAAAATGTCCACTGCTAAGCATGCAGTTGAATGACCTTTGTCCAATTTTATGAACTTTTAAGCCACAGATTAGTTAATCACTGTAGCTGTTAAATTAGTAATAGGATTGTTAAGTGACAACTTTGCTTATTAGAAGGTCGCAAAAGGTGATGACATGACCCTGGGACCCCGCAGCAGCCATCATAAATACATGCCAGTCGCCAAGCATCCAAATTTTGATCACATGACTATGGCATGATGTTACAGTTGTCGTAAGAGTGAAGACAGTCATAAGTTACTTTTTTCAGTGTTGTTGTAACTTCGAACGGTCACAAATGAATAGTAATGAATTTAGGACTACCTGTAAATTATAAGTGTTACTAATAAATATCCCTTGATTATGATATTAACTCTATAGTATTTATATATTATTCATTTGGAAACATCCTGTAGTGAGGTCGTCCTCAGATTCTAAATATATGGAATTTATTAGTGCATTCAGGCACTCATCCAAACTCCATCTCAATATCATTTGAATTAGAAAAGAGAATTATATATCGTGTACAAATTAATAATATCATAAAACAAAAATTGCAAATGTCCACTATTAAAACGTATGGAAAAAATAATGAAAATCTGTGGGAATCTAAATAGTATGCAGCGGAAATTACAGGGTCCTAGTTTTTGGAACAAACTATAAGGCCTTCAATTCAAAAAGCTACCTAGGAAGAATCAATGAGCTATCCATCAATCTTTCCTCATCTTTGAATCAGAAATGAAATAGATTTTTCAAATCAATCACTTCCAAGATAAGGTGATTCAGCATTTTATGAATAAATATGATGGGTAAGTTATATATTTATGTGCTTTCCCAATAATACACTTGGTAACTGTTCCATTTGACACATTCAACAAAAGAAACTCCTGGCTCTTGAAATTAACTAAAAGTGTAGCTGTATTGAAAAATCCATCTAGGCATGGCAGAAGCAAAGTCAGTTCTGGGATTTTCCTGCAAAAACCCATATAGGTAATTACCCTTTTCCTCTCCGGGCTACCCACAGTTCATAGTTCACCCATTAAGTTCAGTTCTTTTGCTTTGGAAAAAGCTGCCTGCTTTGTTCAAAATATTCTTTATCGCTTGGCCTTGTTAGATAATGTCTCTCCGACAACAGACGGTTCACCTGCATTCCACAGAGTTCTTCCACACTTCTGAATTCACCACCCTCCTTCATCACTGTTTGTCAAAGCTGCAAGTGAAAGCAGGTACAGGCAACTACCGGTATGGAGTCGAGTCAGGTTGACACTATTACCATAACGTTCAAGATTTATGCATGGAACTAAAATTTTTAAAGAGCTTCCTACAACATTTATTTGTACAATTTAGAAGCAGACTCAACTTCATAAAGATTTTGGATGCTGTAGTACATTAAAACTAGAAGAAAGCAAGCAAGCAAAAAAAGCAAGCAAGTAAGCAAGAAGCCATTACTTTTACACACACACACCATCACTTTTACATACACCCACACACACACACACTCTGTGTGTGTGTGTGTGTGTGTGTGTGTGTGTAAAAGTAATGGCTTCTTGCTTACTTGCTTGCTTTTTATTGATAGTCTGGTCTTCACACACACACACACACACACACACACACACCCCATCACTTTTACATATACCCCCACACACACACTGTTTGTGTGTGTGTGTGTGTGTGTGTGTGTGTGTGAAGACCAGACTATCAATAAGACATTAACCATAGAACTATAGCTATTAGGAATCACAGTTTTCCCATAGCCAACAGGATGACCACTGCTGCAATTATTTATGTTTTCAATCTTTCAAGAATAGGTCCAATTTCTTAAAAATAAAATGGATCCTCAAAACTCTTATATTTATGAAGCAAAGAATTAATTCCAAATTAGCCATGAATTTTTGCTTGAGTTTTTTGTTGCGTATTGTGCTTTTGAGTCAGTATTGACCCCTGGGAATGACATGGACATGTCCATGCAGTTTTCTTGGCAACATTTTCAGAAATAATTTGTCAGTGCCTTCTTCCTAGGACTGAGAAATATGACTGGCCCACCCAGCTGACTTCATGCCTAAGGTAGGACTAATATTTACAGTCTCTCAATTTTTAGCCCAGTGTCTTTAACCACTACACCAAGCTAGCCAGACCAAACTACTTCATGATGTTTTAACACGCTCCAAAAATGATAACATTTTCTTCTAGCAATTTCAACTAGGCCCTCAAGTTATTTACTATAGTTTTCATTATTTTTCATTTTATCTGTCAAGATACAATCAATTCATGCAATGGGTTTATACCTGTTTAGAATTATGGAATGTATTTTATACTCTCAGCTAAAATTTTATGCGTTTTCAAGATACATAACATAAACTATGTGAGACTATAGTTGCAATCTTGACAACGATACTGAAAATCCATAAGAGTCATTAAAGTTTATAAAGTTGCAATAGAAATTTCCCATTTGAAAAGAATATTTGTAGCTCAGAGTTGAACTTAATGGTCTCTGAACTTGATTTCTTGCAGACATTTCATTACTAAATTAGGTAACATCATCAGTCTTAGTCCATTCAATGATGCACCAAGGATCCCAGAATTTCCTATTGTGAATTATTTTTCAATCTTTTATTGCTGAGGACAGCTTAGATTTACAACATTGTTATAGTGCTTCATATAATAATCCTGCAACTTTAATTTAAACAAAGAAAATAGTAACTTGAAGAACTAAATCTATTTTGAACTTCATGTTGCCCAGAAAAACTAGTTTTCAAGGGTAGATCATATTTTACCTACTTACCTTATTTTTTAATTGGAAGCAGCAACATTAGGGCTTTGTAAACCCTCAAATCTGATTCTGAAGCACCATGTCCACTTAAAAGTCTGATACGAGCTCTTTAAGAGCTTGTTGTCTAAACATACATGTTCATGCAGAAAATATTTCTGTATACATGTATACTCAGAAAATGTGGAGATGTCCTCAAAGTAGCCAGGGGAGCCCTTGAAAAGTTGTGGTGCTTTGACAGTTCAAACAATGATTCAAAGGGATGCATTCAATTAGTCTTGCATTAGGTATGCAAATGGTTTTACACAGCATTAGTATTTACTATTAGTTAATTTTAAGGATTAAGGATTACAAAATGAATTGTAACCAAAGTACAGAATATTCCTATGATCTACACACAAAAGGACCCCATTTTTGGCTAACAAAAGATTTTAGATTCAGCCAATACTATAAATTAGCTAAATTAAACTTGATTTAAGCCATTGCCTATTTGACTGTGTCATGTTGCTCTGATTTACCAAACTAAAGATGTCTATAGCTCAATTTCTTTGTGTTAACTATACACAATTGTTCCTACTAAAATCTACCAAACTTCTCCCAATAGCTTATTTCTACATTATCTCTCCTATATGACTTGTTTTAGTGTCCTTTTATTTCAACTGGCATAATTCTGAAGTAACTTTCTTCCCTTATTTTGAGACCTCTAAGGTAAGCAAATGGCAATCTCTTTTATACCACAAATCCATCTATAATGAGAAGACTTTGAAAGAAATAGTTCCACAAATTAACAGAAAAACATTTGAAGGAATTACATGACGATTTACAGTAATCAACATTTAATTTAACATTTCTCTTTTTTAACATGCAAATCTTCATCTTTCCAATCACATTTTGTGTTCTGGAATATAATTTAAATATCTCTATGATTGCCAATTCTTACTTCTTTAATACAAGAGGTATATACTTTAATGTTCACAAATAAGAAATCCATCTGACTGTGTTGCATTATATAATTCAATTCTGAAGTTATGGGGGCTAACATTTCTCCTTTTAGTTATGGGAAATTACACTGTTTAATCAAATTGCACAAACATTTGGCCAGGGTCTAAAATAAGTGAGCAACATGTTTCATTAACCAAGCAAAAACACAAGGAAAATCTTTGTCTCAAAACACTCTTCTCCTAATGCTGCATGAACCCTATAAGTACTATACTGGTAGTTCTTTTTACAACCTCAATTATGGTCATAGATCAAAGACTACCAGTATTAGAATTAGAATTCTTTTATTGGCCAAGTGTGATTGGACACACAAGGAATTTGTTTTGGTGCAAATGCTCTCAGTATACATAAAAGAAAAGATACATACATCAAGAGTCAAGAATCATAAAGTACAACACTTAATAATAGTCATAGGGTACAATAAGCAATCAAATCACACTAGGAAACAGTCAATATAAATCGTAAGGATACAAGCGACAGAGTTAAAGTCATACAGATACAAGTGGGAGGGGATGGGTGATAAGGAGTGATGAGAAAATAAATAGTAATAGTGCAGACTTTATAAATAGTTGGACAGTGTTGAGGGAAATATTTGTTTAGCAGAGTGATGGTGTTCGGGGGAAAACTGTTCTTGTATATAGGAACTTAAGAACTGTTACACAGAATAAGGATATGATCTGGGGTTCAGCTATATAACACAAAAATAAACAGAATCTGAAAGATATGCAAATTCTTGAGTGAATATGATGCCATTTTAGATCTCAGCCTAACACACACACTCAGAGAAGTCAAGATACTGTCGATAAATTATAGATATTCTAATTTGGCCTCATAGGAAGAATAATACTGTAGTAGATCTAATATATACATGGTACAACCATTTGTTTAGAGACCATCTGAAGTTATAATCATATTGAAAAAAGTGACTTATCACAATTTTTCATATTTACGACCATTGCAGCATCCCCATGGTCACAGGATCAAATTTGGATGCTTGGCAACTGGCATGTATTTATGACGATTGAAGTGTCTTGGGGTCATATGATCAATTTTTGCAACCTTCTAACAAGCAAAGTCAATGGGGAATCTAGATTCATTTAATAAACATGTCACTAACTTAACTTCAGGGATTCACTTAACGACTGTGGTAATAAAGGTTGTTAAATGAGGCAAAAGTAATCTAACAACTGCCTTGCTTAGCAACAGCAATTTTGGCCTCAATTGTGGTCATAAGTCGAGGACTACCTGTAATGCTATCTACTCCATCATCTACATTACAAATTATTCTGAAAAACTGAAGATACACATTTTTATTTTCGTGTCCTTACAAAGAAAAATCAAGTAAATCAGTTCTAATCACCTTTCTTATGTAGATTAGTCTTGGGGTATAATGTCATTTCTGTACTATTCCATTGAGCTACTTAAAGATTGCAATAGTGGTCATAGATTTATACATTACTTGCTTATGATTATTTCCCTTATACCCAAAAAATTACAGTAAAACATTTATGCAGTTTAATACTCTCCACAAATGCTTTAGAACCCACTTCCCTCTAATAATCTTTCCAAAATTATGATGTTCTCTTTTTAAAAGAAAGCATTTTCCCTGAAAGAAAAAAATATTTTAACTGCTCACCGCAGTAATATTAACACACAAATATAAGGACAAGAATTGGCAAGCTGGGAAATAAAGAATCCAGTTTTGTATACACAAACTGTAAGTCATCCATTACAAAAAGGTTAAGAAAGAGAAGTTCAAGATTTAAACCACTGGTCATAAATATATGTAGCATCACATTTTAAGCTGTTATTCATCTTACTAAAGATTATTTTACTAAAGTTGTTCATACAGGTAGTCCTCATTTAGCAACTGCCTTGGACAACAACCATTAACTGTTAAAATACAGTAGTGAAAAAATAATTTTGTGAACAATATCAGCATTTACAACGTTTACAGCATTTGTTACATGTTTACAATTATTGTCAATCAGTTTGTATCTTTCTGTTCCTGATTTTGTTTTTGCCTGATACACTCCCCTTTATAGTGTGCAGACATTATCTAAACAAGCTACTCTTCCTGAGCTCCTTTCTCTACATCACAAAGCATCCATAAAAAGTGCTAACTGGGAGTTAACAAGCTCAGTTCTGTGACCTTAATTAGTTAATTAGAACCCTCCAGCCTGCCTGATACTGACAAAACCATGCTAGGCAAAGAGCAAGTGCTAGCACATTTCTATCTGTGTTCCTCATTGTATGCCTGCTTATTCTCTTGTAATCCCTTCCTCTCCAATGAATGTAAATGCAAACATTAATTCTCTTCTTGCTAATTATCCCAGCACTGGCAAGAACATGCCATAGGATGGGGAAATGGAAGAAAAGGACTAGGAATTTTTTAACCAGTTTCCTTATGAGTCATTTTTCCCTGCCATTTTAGCTCACCTGGCTGTCTGGAGTTGTATCCTTCCTTAAGCAAAGGAAAGCTGAAATAAAATAATAAGCAGTGTCGTGGCTGTGTGATTTTCACTAGCAACCATTTTGTTTAATGACCAATTTGCTGTCCCAATTACAAGTGCTGAATGAGGATCACCTGTACAATATGTCTATTTAAGTTGAATCCTTGAATTCCCATGAGATTTCTAAGTGACAGGGTTATTGCAAGAACCTTCACGACAAAAGGCAAAGTTATTTGTATAGGCCACTGAAAGAAGGCCAAGTCATGATGAAGGGCTACTTGCAGGTGAATGAAAATTGTATTCATGGTATTAGGATAAACTGCAGGGTTTAGATAATAAGGACAGAAGTTAGAAATATGGAGACACAAAAAGGATAAATGTTAAAATGGAGATTTGTTAAACTAGATAAGTTAAATATTGTTATTATAGTATTAATGTTATTGTGATGAATACCATTGTAAACACTTTGATTACGTTTGCCTAAAAACAATTGTACCCAGACAACACAGTTTGTTTGAAATTGAATTTTTATATGTTATACAAATAAAATAAATAAAACATGAAAAAAGGAAAAACTGCAGGGGCTTGTCCATATATTACTGGGAGTCAAGACTGATTTGAAGGCACAAAACCCCTTTCTCACTAGCGGAAAAAAACAATATGGAGATTTAGTTCAATTTAGTACTTTAGGAAGGTAAATAAAAATAACTTAATGCAGTTTTTAAAAATTCTTCAAGTTCTTTCATTTCCAGAGAACCTAGAATGACTTGGATAAATTAGGACAAGTACAACAGCAACAACTGAAGAGGTACTTACAGGTAAAATGCCACTAACTGATTCAAAAATAATTGTATTGTCACTCTCCCCAAACTTTTTAGCAAAAATGGCCAATATATGCCCTTCAAATTTGGACGCTTCAATTCTCAGTAGAACTAGAGAATCAGTATCACTAAAATTAGTGTGTTACTTATCAAGAACAAACATCCTGCTTCTTCAATGATGCATTCTTTGAACCCCAATTCCTGTTTGAGTTCAGTAGTACTGAATGAGAAGTAAAACTGTTGTTCTCAAAAACTTCTTCAAAGGAAAGTCAGGCCATTAACAAAATAACAGGTTTTACCATATTTCAGACCAAATAACAGGGACAACACAAAACCTAAACTGCTTTTGCAGAAACAGTCTATAATATCCTCAGCCATGAATTACTAACTTTTTTGAGGGCAGATAAAAATAAGCTTCAGGCAGTTTATTTGCCAAATTTAGAATATTCAGAGTCATGACAAACATCTGGCAACAATTCTTCCTGGAATTTAGTCTTTTTTTCTGACTGGCAACAAGATGCAGACTATGCTAAGCAGTATTCAATCTATTGGAAGAATAATGTCTAATAGGATTTGAAAACATTAATCCTGCCACACCCCGCATTTCTAAAGCTGATCGCACTTTCTCACTGTATAGAAGATGTTTCAAAATAAAATTTATTTTATGAATATCCAAAAAAAGAATCAAAATATAAATGTATCTGTTGTTGTCAGACAAAAAGAAAAACATAAAGTTAGCTTCCATCTTCCTTTTCTTTCTTTGCCACATTGAAAACACTGGGTGCTTGCCAAATGTTCTCCCAGAAGCTGCTACAAGTAATATGAAGAGATTGTTATTCTGTTTATTTATTTATTTATCGTATGGTACGTTTTAGCCAGGGATCACTGAGGTGGCTGGCTGCCTCTGTGAAAGAAATTTTTTTGGGGTGGTGTTATCTTTACCTTCAGGACGCCTGAATGGCAGTAGGCATTCGGAGGGGAGGCTCCTTTCTTGTCCCTACATGGTTTATTCACTCACAGGAATCAAACCACCGAGCCGCCGACCTCAGCGGTGCGCAGGCCCAGTCTTTTACCACATGAACCACTGCAGCCCTGTAACTTGCTACTATAACTGACTCACAAGAAATGCCAGTTTTTCTCCCCAGTTTTTCAATAACAAAACTAATTTCTGCTAGACATTGTTTCAATTGTGTATCAATTATATATCTTTTATATCTTCCTAGATAATTGAAAGTTTAATTTTTCTGTAAAATTTACAAAAAATCACAACTAGTGCAAAAACATTCAGATATATTATTCAGTATAGTGCAATAAAAAGATGTTCTAATATTCAAAAGGGGTTCTTAACTTTCGTTCTCAAAATGTGATAAATTGAACCATATGCAGACTTCAAATATATACTGATTGACAAGACATATTTTTACACTCTATTAAAACTGCACAAAATTCACATAGATATTCTATGCTAAATGGATAGTGATAAATTGTTTTGAATAACAAAATCTTTGTCCTTTGGGACTCAGAGATTTTCTCATGACAAGTTAGGAAAACCAGACAAACATTTAGGATTATTAAACTCCATAAAAATGACCTGAATCCAGCAAAGTTCCACAGCTATTGATCAAACAAGTTGGGCAGCAACATTTTTTTTCTTTCCCACAGTACAAGGTCTAACACAATATTTTGTAGAATTGAAAGTCTCTCTGGAATAATGTGAGAATTTGTGCTACAGTTTGGAAAGTAACAAGGAATTATAAGTAATAGCTATCTCACTCTTCTCTTATACTCCTTGATTTATGACAATAGAGCCCAAAATTTGTTGCTAAGCGAGACATTTGTTAAGTGAGTTTTGCCCCATTTTACCTTTTTTGCCACAATTGTTAAGTGAATTACTGCAGTCCTTAAGTTAGTTAACAGAATTGTTAAATGAATGTGGCTTCGCTATTTGCCTTCACTTGTCAGAGGGTTGCAAAAGGTGATCACATGGTCTCAGGACACTGCAATTGTCATAAATATGGGTCAGTTGCCAAGTGTCTGAATTTGGATGACATGACCATGAGGATCCTGCAATGGGTGTAAATATTAAAAATGGTCACTCACTTTTTCAGCAGCATAACTTTGACCAGTCACTAAAAGAACGGTTATAAGTCAAGGACTACCTGTGATTTTATCTACAAACAATAAATATTTTAAAATATTCTGGCAATTATGAGAGAAAACAATTGTCAAGAAAAACAGCTATACTGTCCCCAAACTTATGAAAATATAGGAATTTTCCATGCCCTTTGTATAACTGGAAAATGTGTTCTACAATTGATGCATAATGTTTGTGCACAAAACATTATTATCCAAAGACAGTTGGCTTTAGGAATACGATTTGTTTTTATGATAATCAAAGAAAAAAATGGTGATACATATCTTATTGAGTTGGGAAGAACAGTATACTTCATACAAATTGTATGGGGTTAGACTAAGATGACCTTCAAGATCTTCCAGCCCTAAGATTCTATGAAATTGCCACCCTAGAGACAAGCAAGCAATGCTTTCTCTGACAATACTAAAAATGTAGAAAACTGGTCTATATTGACTACTGGCACTGTTCTTTAGCATTATAGCCAATGCAACAGCCTAAACAACACATTTGACAATTATTGAAATACATTTCGGAAGCTTCTAGTAAGTCATTCACTAAAGATGAAACCAGTGCTTTTATGGTTATGGAAACCTTCATTAGACTTTGTTCTATTTTTGAGAACTTTATATTTATAGTACTTTTTTATGATAAAGGAACTAACTGTATCCCTTATTCATAATGGATATTGGTTTAGATTTTTGAAAAAAAAAATCCAAAAATCAGAAAATTGCCACAAAGTACCTAATATCAATATCAGTATATCCATGACAACTCTGAATAGGGGAGCAAGGAGAAAATTAACTAGTTCAGCTAAACAGCTTCTTGCCTGGTTGTACTTAAGGAATATAATATTCTATATAATACTAGCTTAATACCTGTGCTTTGCTATGAAACTATGTGGGTGAGCTTAGTTTTTGGGGAGTAAAATAAGGGGGAAAACAATTCTGTCCCTGCCTACCAGCATCCATCGGTATTCATCTGGCTAGCATCCTGTCAGAGTGTGAGAGAGTTCAGGGCTGTTTGGAAACTGAAACAGTATTTGCTGTGTGAGCAAGATGACAGCAAGGAGCCTGGGCGTGGCTTAGCTCAACTGTTCTGTACTAAAGCTGCTTGGTGCTGTGAAACTAAAACTGAAACTCCTCTTCTCTGTTTGTGTTTTGCATTTGGAAAAGATTTCTTTTCAGGTGGGAAGGGGGAGTAGAACTCCTTAGCATCAGAGCATGTTAATAATAATATACAAAATACTAATGCTCTGATGGTCATTTTGAAAAATCCTTTCTTAGTGAGCACCTAGAAGCCAAGAGGAACATACGTGCCAAATTTCAAGTTTGTAGGCTTTACGGTTCTGGAGATTTTGTGATGATGCGCGACTGGTATGTCATTTTTATACAGTATATATAGATTTCACTGCAAGTGGAGCATGTCACCTCCTTTTAAAAAAATTAAATACAACTCCATCTTTTTTTATTCCAAGTTCTACAAAATTACATAGGACACTTTGCCTCATAAAATTTAGAGAACTCTCCCCAAGACATGTATACACATATATACATCTTAAACAAAGCATTCCTTCCAATTTAATTCCAGTGTTAAATGGTTTTTAAATACATACGCCATTCAAACAAAAAATTCTCACTCAAATGAATCAATTTTCCAAAGACCAAGTTAAACATTTGGACATAACACCTTGTTGAAATCTTACCTCAATATCAAGTACTTCCTGGGTGTTATCCAAAAGCTTGACTTTGATTTGTATAGATCTTTCATATGTTCTAGGAGATGTTGAGACCATGGCAGAAGAAATATTCTGTCCTGGTTCCAGAGTACTCACTCCGGAATTTTTCTGCACTCCCAAACGAGATCCTGGAGTTTGCAATACTCTGTAAGTGCCTTCGATTTCTCCCATTTTTCACATCAGGCAATAATCCAAATAACCTAAAGTGAAACGCAAGGATTAGATTTTAATATGAATACTCAAAAATTAAATAAGCAAAATACTGCTTTTTTCCAGTCTTGGAAAAGTTTGTAAAATAATGAAATAATTAAGAGATCCTATGGTAAGAATAACCAATCTTTAAGGGCTAGCTGTCACATGAAGGAGGTATAACGAAGGATTGCTAGTGTGCAAAAAAATGAAACCAGATGGGTAGGGCTATGTTATATATACGAACTTGCCCATGATTTTTCTGGTTTTTCTTCTAAGCTTTTAAGGTGTGGATTTTTTTCTGGGCTTTTAAAACTACTTTTGTACTGCTTTAAGGCCTTTAAAACTAATTTTAAGGCTATTTGTAAGGCTTTTAAGGCTACTTTCAAGCTTCTAAGGCTAATTTTTTAAAACTATTTTAAGGCTTTAAAAGCAACTTTTGCTTTATAATATAGTTGTGTATATTACTAACTCAAAATGATAGGAAGCTAAATTTTAGCTTTGAAGTAGAAGAACAGCTTTCTGGAAGAAATAAACAAGTTAAAATTTAAATTCACAAACCACCAGTTCAGTAATTTTCTTGTACATTCAGTAGCCAAATCAATGAATATTGTTTAATCATATCTGTGCATCATTCATCTAGTTGAAAGTTTGTAACAATGTACTGTAACTACATCTGAGATACTAAAATGAAATGCCATTCACATTCAGGATACAGCATGTTCACTTCAAGTTATTTACTCAGTCCTCAGGCATATTCATATAGACCAGAAAGCAAATACAATGTCTTGAATTCGTAATACTGAATCAAAGATTGGAATCAAAAATTTCATTTCCAAATGTACATGAAGCATATTTTCAAACATGGATTGGATGGCCAATAAATATTGTTAAATATAAATAAATGTACTATTGGAGTCTTTTACACATTGTTGCAAGAAGATATATTAAGAGCAAAATATGACAACTAACCCAAAAGCACTATTTCAATTTCAAAGAAAGGTAAACTCAGGTATATTTTGGTTCAGAGGGTATGTAGTTCATACCAGTAAAGTTTTATTCTCACACACACATGCACACATGCAGTTTCCTGCCTTTATATGATTCTTAATATTGCAATTATATGCATATTTACATGACTTACAAATAATGCCTTAATATCCAATTGCATAAAACTTTGGTATTACTGAAAAATAATTGCTCCTAAAAATCTTGTTTTACAATTCTTAAAAACTAATACAGTATGTAAATTTATATTCATGTCTTTAGTAATAGCCATTATATAGTAAGGAAATTGGTTTTTTTTTAAAATCAAAATCACCACTAATATTTTAGTTCAATTAAATAATTCAGCTCAATCAAAATAGTACAAGCACAAGCAATAATCTCATAACCTTTCCATTTATAGCCCACTGAATATCTGAACCTTTGCCCATAGTTGTCTGTGGCATTAAAAAAAGGGAAAGGAATCTTGGCAGCCTCACTGGATAAAATAAGTCATTGTGGAGCTTTCCCCAGTCTGGGCAATACATCCTTCAGATGTATTGGCAATGCTCATCCTTAGCCAATGGCTCCATATGAGTTTGCAGAGTCCACTCTGTCCATAGAATGTACAATGAATATCAATCATTAATTTAAAATCTCTTTTTAAAAAGGCTATTATTTTAATTACTAATATCTTAATTTTTATGTTAGTGCCATGATGTGCAAAATTACCATTTATATTTTAGGCTTGAAGTCTACATTCAGTTTCCAGGAAAGATATTGTAATGTACTACTAAAGCAAAGCTACTCGAGTACATTTAGCAGTCAATTCAAGGTACCAGTTTTGACCTTTAAAGCCTTACATGGCATGGAACCAGTTTATCTGAGAGACTGTCTCTTCAAGATTACATCTACCCATCCAATCAGGTTCAACAGGAGAAGCGTACTGCAAGTCTTGTCTACAAAATATTTTCATCTGACAGGACCTCGGAAGGGAGTCTTTCCTGCCATGACGCCTACCCTTTAGAACCTAATCTCCTCGGAGGTAAAATTAGTCCCAACCCTCATGACCTTCTGGAAAACATGTTTTTTCCAGCAAGACTGGGAATCCTTTGGTATCCATGCTGGCTGTATTATACTATATATACTGTGATCTCTTCTTTGTCATGGTCTTGTTTTATCCATGATTATTGTTTTAATTATTTTTAATTAGTTTTGTAGTATCTTTTAAAATAGATGTTATTTGTATCTGAAGTTTTTTGAAGTTTGACTTGAGGCTCATGATTTAATTAGGGTGATTGCTGGAATCCTGACACACTGCCCAGAATCACTTTGTGAGAGATGGACAGCCAGATAAATTTGACAGATAATAAATGAATAAATGAATTTGCTAAAGTGAAGTCTGAGCTTTCTCATTAAAATAAAAGGTTATCCTTTTAAAGAACACCAAACAGCTGCTAATTGTTCATCCATACTATCCTGAATGATACCAATTGTTTACTGACAGTAAATATTAATATCTAATTATATTGGTAAAGTTCTTACTTTTTATTGCCTTTTTAACAGAAGATGGGAGAAATTTATTTCAAAAATAAATTTCTCCCATCTTCTATTAAAAAGGCAATAAAAAGCAAGAACTTTGCTTTGAATGAATCCTAGTAGTCAAGAGATGTGCTTTGTGGAACAATCCAATTCTGGTTCTAAAAAATAATATGTTTAGAAAACAAAAAAAAGAACTTGGATCTTCATTCAATCTATGTGTGCTATTATACAACTAGAACCCTACTAATGGGCCAATATCAACAAAATTAATATACCATCTAAGGGATCAATCAAGGTCAAGAAATGTTGAACAATAACACACATACCCCTCCATTCCACTGGGTAAAGGCTAAAACTAGCTGGGATCCAGCAATGGCCAATCTAGACGGAATCATTATATAAACACTCAGCAAATGTTTCTGACTCTCAACTTGAAGAAAAACAGGGCGAAGTCCATTGATTTACAAAGGCAGGAGGAAAAGGCTAAGATTTAAACCCCAGAACAAACATACAGGCCTGATAGATTGGTCTATGTATGTGACATTTTTTGCTGCAATAAACCAGCCTTTTCAGCCATAATGAAATTTTGAAATTTCTACTACAAACAACTTTCTTAATACATGGTTTAGTCTTTGAAGAGTTTTTTACTTGGCTTGTGAAGTCTGACCCACAATAGCATCATCCTTCCACTATGCCTTTTTGCTTCAATGGTTTAACACCAATCAAGACATGCTTTTGTTTCTTCTGCCTAATAATTCAACAATTGCAGTCTCCCAACCCCACCAACTTGACACTTAGCCAAGTATTCTGCTTGGACAATACCATCTATTGAGATAACCAAACAAAAGTGACTCAAAGGTGCTTTTTCAAAAGACAACTTGACTTTGTTTTTCCTAGGAAAAACAAAGTCCAGTTGTCTTTTGAAAAAGCACCTTTGAGACAACCATGACCTGGATGACTGAGGATCTTCACAGACAAACAGAAACAAGAACCTCAAATCTCTCTCAAATCTCTTGCCCAACTTTTCCAGAGAAAAAGTTCATTATAACAGAAAGCCATCTCATCAGTGGAAAACTTCTAAAGGCAAGAGATACATTTCTGGTTTTCCCAGATAAAGTTACAGCTATATCCTACTTCAAAAGGCCAAGCCTTTTGGAGGTGTAAGAAACACTGCTAGGATACAGTTAAAAGTTTTTCAAGGACTACAATGCAAAGGTATGTTACAGCAGCAAGATTTCCCCTCAAAGAAGGATAGGGAAGAGGATCTGCAATGATGAGGTCATTCTATTTTGAGAACTTTTATTATTTTGTGGCCTGAATCCAGGCTACTTTTGCTGCCCAGCTATTTTTTAGACAAGTCCAGTGAGACTCTTGGGAAAGGTAACCTTCCATTTGAACCTTCCCTTGTGTCTCCAAGGAAGATTTGTGTCCCCAAAATGGAGCCTTTCCCTTCTCTCAACCAAAGGGAACATAATCTTGCCTCTTTTTTTTGTGTGTGTGTGAAAAAAACTGATTAATAGTAGAGAAAAACTTTCAACAAGAATACATCTTTTCAACTTCGATGCAGTAATTTTGTTCTGTTCCTCTTCCAGTTCTGCCTTCTCAAGCAAACCCTGCTCTTCTTAATGATTTTATGTAGACAAAAAATTGAAATACCAATCAGCACAGCTAAGGGTTATTTGGAGGCTTTATTTAGATTTTTTTAAATTATTGCCATACTTTAATTTTATCTGTTTGTTGATCACAAATACTTTTTAGTTGGAAGAGATTGTTATATATATGTATTATCTAGATTCAATTCATCAAAATGGTTTTTGACAATTGCTTAAAAATCTTATTCATAATACTTATATCGAAATAGACAAATAAATCCACTATACAATATTGAGTTTTATTTTAAATGGTAGTTTGAATTTTAATTTAAATGGTAGTTTAGGAAACTAATTGTAATGAAGACACTTTCTATCACTTTTATTAGCCACCAGTGTTACAAAACATTCTGCATGCAATAGTTTAAAAGATGAAGTCATATACATGCGACTTCTAGTACACTGCAAGTCCTGCAAGAAAAATATGATTAAAGATGCCAGGGCAATAAAATGCATTTATGTAAGAAATTAAAGGGGTCTAATTCAATTGTATTTATGTTTATTAGACGTAGGTTTCACTCAATAAGGTTCTGAGCAGTATGCAATTAAAATACTAAATACAATACACAACTAAAAACAGTAATGAATAAAAGATGAAAGGCTGTAACTAGCCAAACTTAAAAGTACTTTCAGGTGAAAGAGTTTTCATTTAACTTGTAGAGTTAATTCTTATCAGAGTTCCACAGCTATGCATTATTAAAACATTGCTGTATTCTTGCAAAAAATATGCATTGGGTATTTCTCCTGGTCTCAATGTATAGGATGAGAAATATGGATATGAAAGTAGGCATTTATTCCATTTAGTCAGAATGGAATTAGTTTATGATGAATTTTAAAAAGTCAAGGTTAGTACTTTGACTGGATCCAAAATAAAGAAGTACAAACAATATTTTATGACAAATAATATAGGGCTCATCGAGGACCTGATACAATATGGGTTTTCGGGGGAAATGAAGGTAACATTCTGGGAACAGCAATCTTACTTGAACAAAGGTGAATACACTACTGGAGTATCCATAATCTGTAAATCTGCTTCAGGAAAAACAATATATGTAATAGCACTCAATTATTTCTTAGTATGTAATATTGTAACAATCTTTGTGTCTTATCTCATCTGAATGACCCGTCAAACTTGGTCATGTGATGTACCAGAATTGGAAACAAAACTATCATTCATGTAAGTTTTACGGTTGTATAATGTTCCAGATTTAATTATAAAAAGTTGGCTTCAGAGTGCCAATCTAATGCCCATCTTCAACTTGTTAAAATAGCTACAGTTTTTTTTTCCAGAATCACACAGTAGTTACAGAGGGCAGCCCTATGATTGCAGGAAAAGATGCAGTAACTTGAAAGAGTTGCAGGCAGATGCTATTTTTGTGCTCCTATGCTCTCCAAAGAATCTTTTCTGAATTACTTCAAAGGCAGTGCACAGTCCTATTGAAGTTTTTAACATTTTGCTGTATTATTTTGTTAAACAATGCTTAGAAACCACAGAGAAGTTAAGGGATGAAACAGAATATAATTTAATACCAACATGTATGAAAAAAAACTCTTGTAAATTTAGAAAAAGGAATGATCATTGATTTCAAATAAAAGGCAATAAATATTTTATGCAAATTTACAATTAGAGTAACTATAAAAATCCAATATTTGAAATCAAACAACACATTTGTTTCATTCTAAAAGAGAACTGTAATATACAAACACACACACACACATACGGTATACTAAAGGTAAGGCCCCACGGGCCAATGTTAATATCTTTTACTATCTTTTTTTAGAGGAAAATGTTATTGTACTAAAAAATGTACAAAGCTCATGTATCAAAAAAGTAAGGAAATGTTTAGATGAAAATGACAACCACTTCATACATTTAATTTAAATTTAAAAGTTCCTACTGTAATTTAGCTATAGGTGGCACCTAACCAGTTTCTAAAATATTCTCTTTGCAGCAAAATTGTAAATCATCATGTGGGCCTTACAGCAAATAAATACATATGCAAACCTTGAGAAAACACAAATGAATATAATCAAGTTTCTTGTAATAGCTAAAGCAAATTAGAAAAGATAGTTAGATGCAGAAATGTTCAGGAACAATGGTTTGTACTTATAATTACAACATTTAAATGTACAGGAAAGACTTCCACAAGCTTTTTAGAAGAAAAACAAAATAGGCTGTTTAAGGTCTTGGAAAAACTGACTTGCATTGTCTGCATTAAAAACCAAAATGATAATGACATGAGTCAGCTTTTAAAACGCAATTTGTGAAGAATGATCATTATGTTATTACAAAGATATTTAAACACACAGCTGATTTCAGCAACTAGCATGGAATCAGGACAAAGATAACCTAACTCTATAATGAAAAACAGTTTTAAGACAAACCTCTCTACAAAGTTTCAAGTTGTGCGGCATACTTGGAAGCAATCACCAAGATTTAACACAGCCATCAAACCTTGACTGCAAAGATTTAGCGGACGCACAGATTGTGGCAACCACTGGTTCCAGGGCAGAAGTCTCAGGAATCCCATATGATACCCATCTGGTATGGGTAACGCTGCTGCTTGCCCCGCCCTGTCAAAGGAAGTGGCAGGGGCCAAAGCAACGACCATAGCTTTATATTTTCCAGGAAAAGATTGCTAATCCACCCCCACGTTCGACCTCGCGCCCCCACCTCATCATAAATCCTCGGGCCACGGATCCTAGGAACAGGCAGGGTTGACAATAGCGAAGGGGCTTCATCTAAAAAGGCCCCCTTTCAACACGGCTCTGAAAGAGTTGAGCCTCCCCCCCCCCAGCACAGATCTCTGTTGCGGGCATCACCCCTTCACCACTGTGCTCGTTCCGCCCTTTTCTCGATCGCGCCCTCACCTTAAACCGCCGCCAAGAAGGACGCCGACGGCTGCCACTCGGTCACTCCTTCGCCCGCTCGCGCCTTCCCACCTTCGCCCCTTCCCCGCTTCAGAAGACCAGCGCCATCATTGCCACCCCTTTTGCCCGATACCTGTTTCTATTGGCTGCCACAGACTTCCCGGGGCGGGGCTTCGATTCCCCCCACCCACCTACCCCCACACACCCGGGCTCCAACAGCCCAGTCAGCAACCTCGGAGGAGGGCGGAGTCTCCCTGGAGTAGCACGCGGGCGTGTTCTCTCGATTATGGGAGCAGCTCAGAAAAATGCGTGGCGACAAGAAACTACGGGCGTTATCCCTAGTGGCATTCGGGACCTTGCAGGGTTGGGTGCGGCATGTATTATTCGTGAAGAATATGTGAATAGAAGGCGGAAGATAGGTTTTCTCAAATTAATAAGCATGGCACCTTGCGAAGTGTGATGTTTTCGACTGCTTTTATTATACTGATATAATGTGAGAAAAACATAAGTATACCATTGCGTTATTCCTTTTCAAAATCCCCCACTCGTCCCAACTAATGCAAGGGGAAAGTAGTTGTCATAGCTACTTACCTCAGAGATGGGCTTAGCATGGGGCCACTAAAACAAATGAGAAACTCTGCTTTTCAAAGTTTTAGCTGTCCTGAACTAGAGCTAATAACATCTACAGCTAGGTGGCCAAATGTGATGAAAAATGGAAATCATAGATCAGCTGTATTTAATATATGGTAACAGTCAAACACAATATGACTGCAGGTGTTCATGCAGTTCTTAAGCTGCTTCCACCTTGTGGTTTTATTTTTATGGCCTTTTGCTTTTCTAGTGAACCCCAACTGATGCCAAGTTTGTGCTCTAAAGAGCCAAAGCGGGGAAATAAAGGAGGAAGGAGGCAATGCTTCCAACCAATCTAAGAAAAAAAAAATTGTAATTCTCTTGTTTAAAAAAATAGGTGGAATTTTAGAAAACCTTTATTCCAGAAAATAAAGTTTTTAAAAGCACTAAAATTAAGGCATTACTGAGCACATTTTCATTCAGTATTTATAGCATGGAACACTAACAATCCAATTTCATTTTAATTCTGTGATGTTGGCTTTGTCTCATTTCCTAGAATATGATTTTCACGTCCTTTATCATGCTGTTTTTCTGTACCATAAAATACTTCCTAGCAAGAAAACACAGAAAACATCAGGGACAATGCACCCTTATGCTGGCAGCTTTCTTATTATAGCAAAGATTAGATTCATAAGAAACTCACAAGAATTGGAATGGACTTTGGAAATCAAATCATCTAACACAATCCAGCTCTATGATCACTCAATACAAGATCTACAATGTCAGATGCTACTAAATATCCCTGGTAGATAGCCAAGTCTTTGCTTAAATACTTCTATCCAAAAGGGTACAACTATCTTTTTGAACAGTATCTTACATTATTGCATATCTCTTAAGAATTAGTAATTTTTTGCCCCTAAAATTTTCTCAAAATTTGCTTCCCTGCAATTTCTACCCAATGATGCTGATGTTGCCACATGAAGCAACACGAGAAAAACCTGCTCAATCTTTTGCATATTATCCTTTCAGGTGTTGCTGAAGATTGCTATTATTTATTTCCTTTACCTTTTCTTCCTTGGGCAAATATATTCAGTTGTTTCAACTTTTTTCATTAGGCTTGGTTTCCAGCCTCCCTGTACTCCAAATGATATAATACAAAACCAGAATGGGATGGTTATGACACAATAGTTCTGTTAATGCTTTTCTAGCAGTGAAAACTCACTTTTGCATAATATTTGGCTTGTTCTGCTGTTCTCAGGTCTTTCCCATTACTGACTTGTGTGTTACGTTTTCTTTCGACCTAACTGCAAGATAGTACATTTAAGATACAAATACAACCTAATAATAATAGCTAATCTACTTTGTTTTCCATCTGAAATAATAGTTTTGTTCATTATTTCAAATTAAAAATATTTTTTAAATTTATAAATCACAATATGTATGCTTCTCCTTCCTGTAATAAATCTTGTTATAAATAATCCTGTGCTCAATTGTTTATATCTGCGGACATAACACTATATCTCATTGATTGCAAATGTAACCTGCTTTCTAATACTGAAGACTGCAATTCTTAAAGAAGTGCATTATATAACTTGAGAGAAATGCATATGACCTTTTTCTACATGCCAGAAAGATGATATTTGGATAGCTGTTTTTTCAAAAAGACATCTTCCAATAGCCTCAATAACTAGATAGTTTTATAATGGGAAGATGGCCTCCAAGGCATTCAGTAGTAAGCAATTTAGGGCTTTAAAGATCAATGCCAACACCTTATTCCTGGTAAGCAAATGGCAACTAGTGCACAATCTTATCCAAAAGTAATAGTTTGCCAGGTACTCTGCCTGGTTTTAAATTTTTAGCAACTACAGAAAGTATTTTAATGCAGTGGAGGGTACATAAGTATTGGTGAAAGAGGGAGAGATACTGCAAATAAAATGAAGCAAATTATATAATAGTTAGACTTGTTTTGAAAAAATATCATTAGCATCCAATCCAAGCCATGCAGTTATAATTCTAGGAAAAATACAAGAATTGTTGGATTTAAAGTTTAAACCAGAAAATATACATAGTTGCTATATACCCATTTTAAATATATTGGCAATTTCAAAATAATTTCTATTACTAGAAGTATATATGATCATACAACAGATTAATGTACAGTTTAATGATGGACATTTCATTGTCATTGCTGAATATTCAATAAAAAATTAATCTTATTTAACCCATGGTGCTGAGATATTCTTACCACTGGCAATCTATATGGTTGGTCCTTCAGTAAATGTAACAGTCCAGATGGTATCTATTTGAAATGCTTAAAGAAATCAGATTTGATTTCTTAATAAAAACATACAATAAGAATATCAATGTTGTGATGGGCCAGCTCAAAAGTTCTATTCCTACTTGAATGTTTATGAAAAAGGTCATGACTATAAAACAGTCTATTTAAAGGATTTTTAAAAAATTAGGACAAGAAAATTGCCAAGTAACAGATTTTAAAGCAATTGGGAAAAAAATCTGCCAGCATGATGTTCTACCCAATTACAGCCCCCATCACTGCAATAATTGAGTACATATACCTTAATTCATCCTTCACCACCTTAGTTATCCTTTCCTTCCATTCTTCCAGTATTATAGACTACTTAACAAACCTTGGTCTTAATATAGGTAGTCCTCAACTTATGACGATTGAATTCAAAATTTGTTGCTAAGCAAGGTAGTTGTACATTGTCTCATTTTATGACCTTTTGTTGTCAGTTGTTAAGTGAATCACTATAGTTGTTAAGTTAGTAACGTGTTAAGTGAATCTTGTTCCCCATTGACTTTGCTTCTCAGAAGGTTGCAGAAAGTGATCATGTTACCCAGGGTCACTGCAACTATCATAAATAAGTTAATTGCCAAGTACCTGAATTTTGAACATGTGACCATGGAAATACTGCAATGGTCATAAGTGTGAAAATTGATCATAAGTCATTTTTTCAGTGCTGTTGTAACTTCAAGTGATCACTAAATGAAGTGTTGTTAAATCCAAAGTATGATAATTTTAGTCTGGTCGTTTTACCTCCACTGTGGATTGATTTGTTTGATGATTTTTTTTAAAAAAAATTGGCTCTTCATGGTAGTTTCAGCAGTTTAATAGTAGATTTCAGAAGCAACTGTATTCTTTCTGTTTCCTCAAAATCTAATTTTCATACAATGTCACAGAAAATGTGCCTGAATGTTTATATTTGTAGGTCCAGACACATCATAGACATCTCTTCCAAGAGATACTCTACCATGTGCTAGCCTATGGTGTATTTACTCCTATTCCTTTACCGTTGACAGCCAATCTCATCTCAGAAATGCAGGAACTAGAAAGGAGGAAATTATTAAATTAACTTTAAAAAGATTAAAAACTTTAATAAAAACATAGATTTATAGAGTTCTAGCCCAATGCCAAGCCACATTGATAGCAGGGATACTTCTGACCAGCAAGTCAGTGTGCAGGTTGGTCCCAGAGGGATAGCTATAAAAGATGGATAGCTGTTTGAATAGAGCCACATTCACAGTAAATATCCTTGTTCTCTAGGGAAAACCCATTTTTCTATGCGGTCCTTAGTTCTAGCACAGTCTATTTAAACATTCTAATGGTGGGTAGGAATAAAAGGGAAGGTGCTGAGAAAAGCAAGATGGGTTGGGCTGGTAGGATGTGAACTACTGTGACATCAGTAATGGTGACAGAGAAAGGAGGGAAAGTAGAAAAGATGTTGACATCAGCGGTGCATGGGATATATTGTGTTTGGAGTTGCTGAGACAACTGAGAACACATATACAGGCCATTCAGAAGAGGCATCATGTTTATTTTTGAAGAAGGAAAGACTGAAGCATGCTGGCTTTGCTCCAATTGCTCCATAAAATTCAACCAGAATCATTTCAGGTTCTTTCAATTCAGGGCAACAAAAACATTTGGGATTTTACTTCTGCTGCATTGTGACAGATCTAAAAAAGTTTAGAACTCATTGAACATGAAGTATTTGTTTTGGACTGAAAATAAAATTCATATCTGATTTGTGCATATTTCTAATACACATTAAAATAATATTGTTTAAATTGTAAAAGTAATTATTTTTAAATAAAAGAACAGCAAATAAAATATGTGAGTTAGGATTATTGGAATCAATTATGTAGGAAGATGATAGACTCCCTTTTAATAGATGTATTCAAACAGAGACTAAGTACTTAGTTTTAATTTCTGTAGTTATACTGGACAGGGGATTGAATTCTATGTCCGAGGATTTCTTCCAATATTCTAATCAAGTAGCATAGGTAAACAAGCAGTTTATGAAAGCAGAACTATTAACATTACCTATATAAAATCATAATCATGTAATCAAGAGTCTTTTTGTTTATTTCTTGTATTTGTTGTGTAAACACACACATTTGACACAGTCTATCCTGGCCCCATTAGAGGGCAAAAAAGTTATCCGGAGTTTAGACTGTTATGTCTGAAAATAAAATGGCTTTTTGGTTGCCAAAAATGAAGTCTTTTTTTGGCTCTCTTATTCCACCACAGTATTAAAACCCCTAATTTGCACTGCTTGCAAACTGCACTTGGGCTCCTGTCCATGTGAACCAATGTAACTTTGTAAACTTAGAACACAGTAATCTTTTAAAATACTAAAGTTAACATTATGCAGTAAGCTTGAATGACTATTTTTGAATCTCTCCAATACACACTTGTATAGAGTAGATGCAAATCAGAGCTACAAAGGGTGTGATGTACTCACTGGCCTACTCTGACTATGCTTCATTTAATTGTAGATTAATGAATGTAGAAATGGATGTTCTTGGAAGCATGTAGTGAGATTATAGCATTTTCCCTCTGCCTCAATTTCATTCAGACTTCCTCAAAAACTTGAGGCATCTAAGGAGACATGATGAAAGATAAACAAGATGTTAAAACATCAAATGTGTCTGGCAAAAGCTTAGCTAGACTGTCATATTCCAACACCAAAACAAAATAAAGCCAAATCAAATGGGAATGCTTGGACTAAGTTTGCACGTTATTTAGTTTCCTTTTCTTCAGTATTTTATTTATTGTGAATTGTTTTAAAAATGGCTAGTTTACAGTAGCTTGGATGTGTGAATTCAGCCAGGGTAAATCTGGTAAGATTCTTCCAGCTAGACTTGGAATAAAACAGAACTCCTTATATGTTCATTTTTTAAATACAGTTCAATTGTGTGGTGCTATATCAAGAAACATCCTATAATTACAAAAATGAAATATAAATAAACAGACTCAGACACATGCAAAATAGTAATTTAAGTAATAAACACATAATGCCAAATGAATAATAATTATTAACCAACTGCTAAGACAGAGGTCAAATTAAAACCAACACATGCAGTTTTTGCTTAACTCTGAAGAAGGAAGTTACTACCCTGCCCAAACTTACAACCGTTGCAGTGTCTCTGGAGTCATGTAAATAGCTGATGGGTCACCTAAAATGTTGTGTAGTATCAAATTTGATATGTGTGTCATAGATAACACCATTGCTAGTCTATGGTTTGTTTGTTTTTTTGCAAGCAATTTTGTCAATATCTTTTTAGTACAAGAACTCCTCTTTGTCACTCATATCAAGTATGACTTATCTATTATATTTATATCTGGCCTTGGAAGTTGGTTAACATGACTGGTCCCAAATCAAAGCTAGCTTTCATGACAGAGATAACTACAATTTACAGTCTCCCAATTTCTAATCTAGTACTTTCCATTACTGGTTCAGCTCCACTTCTACTTGTGATGAGGTAATATATATTAGCATTTTGCCATAGATTCACTCTTCTGTGAAGTTTTCACTTGCAGAAGAATGAAACTGATGTAAAAAGTGATGGGAAGAATTAAGATCTCAGAGATGGATAGACAGAAAATACCTCAATTTGACATTAAGACAATCGGTACTTTTATTAATAAATATAGAACAATCTATACTTGGGGTATATGTTCGGTGGCTGGTGGTTAAAGACACTGAGCTTGTCAGCTGAAAATGCTGTATGACAGGGTGAGCTCCTGTTCCTTGCCCCAACTCCTGCTCACCTAGCAGTTCGAAAGCATACAAATGCAAGTATATAAATAGGTATACTTTGGTGGGAAGATCAGTGTTCCATTCGCCTCAGCATATTGTCATGCTGGCCACAATCATGGAAATATCTTTGGATAAGTCTGGGTTCCTTGGCTAAGAAACAGAGATGAGCACTGCCCCCTAGAGTCCGAAACAACAGGGCAGAGGAAACTTTACCTTTATCTATACTTGGGAAACTGTTCTTTTTAGGCACATATCCAAATATTGTTGAACTAAGTATGAGCCTTTAATATCATTAATGACAATATTGGAAGTTCATGTCAATGTTCTGATACCACTGAAAAGGAAGATGGGATAATAAGAGTTGTGAAACAATGAGGTTCGTATGGAACCAAATGTTATTATGTGTATCTTGCCCAACTTCTAAGAGTATTAATATTTTGGTAATACATGTCCTCAGCAAAACAACTGGTTGATGTAAATGTTTTTGTGTAATGGAACATATTATTTTAAGCTCTGTCATCAACAGTTTTTCCAAGAAACTGTTTTTAATTAGCTACCATACTTCATTTAATATAACGACATACTTCAGCAGATTTGTACATAACAGTTTATTAGGTTTATTAAAAATCTGGGCTACAATTAAGGTACAGGAAATCAATTATAGGTTAATACTGTCTTATACAAAAAGTAGCCCTTTGAGTACCCCAGTTATAAAAATCCAGTAAAAGTGTTAACGTAGATAACAATATACTCCTAAAATTGTAATTATATTAGTTCAAAAAACAAAAGACAAAGACCATTTGTGATGCAAACCATTTTTCAGGTTCCCAAAACCTTGATAAATTCATTTTTTATTCTAGTCTGAATATGAATATTCAAATGTAGCTTAGTTCATGGAAATAGGTACAGATACTTTGTTATTCCTATATCAGGCGCAGACTGGAAAACATCATTCAACCTCATGGAAATACACTGTTAAAAATTTTTTAACCTTACTTTAAAAGATACAATTCAAATTAGTAAATTACAGCTGTTCAGGAAGTAAATTTTAGCAGTATGGATTTTATAAGTGATCATAAAAGCCAAAATTCTTAAAATGTAGAACCACAAGTAAAGACTAAGTTAAAGTATATAATGGTCTAATCTCAGCAAACAATACATGCAGATGAATAGAATATGTTTAAAAATATTGAACAATTCTTTAAAGTCAGTTAATGAAAACTAATGTACAGTAGGGTTCGGCTTATGCTAGTTATTTGACACACACATTCACATTTTCATAGGTTTTCAAAATACTAGGAATTTTTCTCCTTGCTATTTAATTATAATTACAGCTTCATACAAATAATACCAAAATCAACCCAGATCTAAAACATTCTAGGTAAACAAGTGTGTTCAAATCAAGTAGCATAATTTAACCCAGTAATATAACCTATGTAGGACACAAAAAGATTGTAGATATTACTTCTGAACAGAAGGTGTCAAACAATTATCGTCTTTCCAAGGGAAAAAAGTACTATTAGTGGAAACTCTTCAGACTAGTATTATATTTTCCAAATAAATTACAACTTCCAAGTGAAATTTTTCTGTGATCCCCTTTTAAAAATGAAAATACTGAATTAATAAATGGCTGAACATTTTTACTATGTCTATATATCATTCATTGCAGACTTAAAGGAATATAATTTGGATTTTATTTTGGAACATAGTAAATGCAGACTAAAATATGGACCACATCCGGTTTTTGATAATCTGGGTGTAACAACAATCAAGATGAAAATGCCATGACTTTTTTTTTTAATGTTGGAAACCTGGAGGACATTAGATTAAGTCACCCTCTTTCCAGTATTTCCAAGTACAGTATGCATGTCTGTCAGTATGTATGTACATCATGGGTATATTGGGATCATCAGGGAGTAGCTAGCACGCGCTCACCAAACCGGTTGTTAAATCGGTTGCAGCCCACCACTGGCATGGTCACTTAACAACTATAAATGAATGAGCCAGGATGATAGTCATTGAGGGAAGCAGTTATGTAATGTGTCATTTAACAACTGCTTCACTCAACTAAGATTCCAGGCTCAATTATGGTTGTAGGTCAAGGACTACCTGCATATAAAAAGAGTAACATTGAAAAATTGCAAATATTATCACTTATTTTCTTGTTGGTCAGTCTGCACACAAAGGTCTCTATTCCAAAAAAATGAACATTCCTTTTAAGACTTTCTTTAGTCTTTCCTATGAAAACCTTAACAAAGACAATTCAGAGAAATAGGCAAGACATAATATTTATAGAGTAAGTAACTTAAAGGGACTTTCAAATAATCATGTCAGCTGTAAAAAGGAAATCAAGGAAAATTAAGAATAAGAATTTAAACCATAAATATAACGTGGATATAATCAATTTATATATCGAGTGCAAAAAACAAGAACAATTTCTCAGTGGCATTAGTCCAGAGTATCAGATGAACAACAGGCTAGGGAAAATCTAAACTTTGTGTAGTCTGCATAGTAAAATCAGCTCAATAAAGTATCAGTAAATCATAACAAACTCATATTGTGTTTAACATTTTAAAAAGATTAAAGAAATCTTATCTGTTTACAAAATAGAGATTACAATAACTATATATTTGTTTGCTGAATGTTAACAGACCTTCCAAGTCACAGCAGGATAAGTAGTAACTCTCCCCACAAAATAAGCTCTGTGTCTTAAATCTTAAATGATTCCAATTAATGAGTTATCTGCAATGATGAAAAGAGAATATTTACAAGTTACATGGTCATGCATACTTTTTAAAAATGAATTATAACTAATATATATAGCAACAATGATAACCAAACTTTTCAATTACAAATCTGGGAAGGAGCAATACTTATAGATTCCTCCTACAAATTTTACTAATAAAATAATAATGGCACCATTTCATAAGATACATATTATAAAGAAAGATTACAGCATAAAGATCACAGGGAATCACAAGAGTATATTGTTCTAGTCATTTTTCCTCTCTTTTTGTTAGCTTATGTTAACTCCCTCCTGTTCTTTGCAATGTTTTGCTAAAAAAAAAGGAAATATCCCCAACTATGTATGCATACACTGTTTTTTTGGCTGCCATAGTAGTTATATTCCTTTGTTACAGAATGTTACTGCATAACATTTACTGCATAACATTCTGTGATGACCATGGCCATGCCTGTTTTTATGACTGTTGCGGTTGTCATTAACTATGCACTAATTAATTATTAAGCATATATCACATTCATTAAGCAAACGTGGCAGCTGTTAAATGAGTCCATTTTTTCAATGGGCATTTTTTTTTGCTGGAAATGGGAAGTGAGTGTTGAAAACCAACAATACAGAAAATAATGGTCATGTGACTGCAGGACACTGCAAATTGTATTCATGTCACTCTTAAAGTTATCTAAAAGTCAAAATCATGATAAAAAGATCAAATCTGTAATACTGTAATTTTCAAAGCAATATTTTATATATATATGCTAGTTTTAGTATAAAAGTGTTCTTACCAAATAATTCAAACTTTGTATCCATGAGTTGCACTGCTATCTCCTTCACCTCCCTGCCGCTGCATCTGCATCTGTGCCTGCATCCTTGCAATCATTTCCTGCATGCGGCGAAGCTAAAACAAAAGAATATCATTTCTACATTGGCTAGTCATTCCTCCAACTAACGGAGTGCATTGGCAGCTTACAATAAAAGTATTAAACCAGAATGTCCTCAATTAAAAAATGAGATTTGAATCCTTCATCTAAAACTATGGTTCTTTTGTAGAATGTGGTAATGGTATCATGAGGCCAAATTCTTTCCCACTTTTATCCCCTATTCCTCACAACTGATGTGCAGTACAGGTAAGAAACCTCTGTCTATCCATATATTTTTGAATTATAGACACCATCATATCTCCCAGTGGAGACATTGGTTATAGATGCTGAGAACTAGAATTCAGCAACTGGGACTGCATTTTTCAGTTTCTGGTTTGCTTTTTACATTTTTAGTATGATGCTTAAACAAATTCTATAGAGATCAATGGATTCAATTCACATGAATTAACATCAAGGCCATTGTGAAATAAGATTTTCTTTCATTATACAAATCTAAGAGATACAAACCAGGTAAATTATACTAACAGGCAACAATAAACCATTGTCTGAATGACAAAATTCAGTATTAAAGCAACTATTAAAGCAGGATACTATGATATCTAAATCCAAATAAAGTTACCAGTCCATATTTGGTTATTAAAAACTGGGAATGAAATATCTTTTGAACTGAATGGCTGCAATAAACTGATTTTAAGTCACCAATATCAATTTAAAATTCTGTATTTTGTATACCTGAAGAATTACCAAAGTATGATGAAGTTTCTTTAAAATATACTTTTAACTAGGTAGTTGCATGAGATTACTTTCCCATTGCTGCTATATAAATCTAATCTACACAGCATTCAGGATTTTTTGACAAAATACATAAATTCAGTTTTTACTCCAGCTTGGACATCAGTCATAGATCACATCAAATTAGCGCTCCCTTTGAATCTGGATTGAACCATACAGATCCATTTGCCTCTCCTTTCTCACTAATTATAAATGAAAACGAATGAATGGCTATAATTGTTTTAATTTTAAATTTATGGCCCCTGCAGAACGATACTTTTCAGAGAATTCAGATTGAGAAGTGTTTGTGCTAGATGCCTTTAAATTTTTAATTTTTCCTTAGAAAAGCTAACTAATAACTCTGTAATTTCTTGGCAAAATCCTGCTGAATAATATTCTGTCCCTGTGGTATAGGAATTCAGAACTGTTTATGAACATAATGGTTGGAAGATCCAAAATACAGTATATATATATATATATGTATATATATTTTAAAATGAAGTTCTTACTTCTGCTTCCTTTTCAAGCAAGATTTGATCTTTATTAACTTCTTCATCTTCAACTTTTCTACATTTAGGAGAGGGGGAAAAAGAAGGCTTAGAAATATATAGCAACATTTTCTTAAAATCAGTGTCTTTTTAAATGATAAAAAGCAGGGGTGGGATTCAAATTTCTTAACAACCAGTTCTGTGTGTGTGGCTTGGTGGTCATGTGACTGGGTGGGTGTGGCTTGCTGACTGGGCATGGCTTGGTGGTCATGTGACTGGGTGGCCATGGCTTGTATGTAAATATTATATTTATGTAAATATTTATTTTTTTAAATAAAAAGAGCAACTTTTACCCAAAAGCAGGCAAAGCAGGCAAAGCAGGCAGACAGATTGAATTGCTCACAGAATCACAGATTCACTTAGAGATCTATCTATCTGCAATCGGCTACCTGAGTCTGCACTGAAAAGCTTCAGTCCAAAGGAAGGTTCGGCTCTACTTTTAGATTAGCTGGAAAGCAAGAAATCCAAGGATTTCCAGCTTTCTAGCTAATCTAAATCTCCCGGCAGAGCAGAACAGCTGATGGTCGGGGGGAAATAGAAAAAATAGCAACTTACCAAACCAGGCAAGTTGGATGGCTCGCATGCCAGGTAAGGAGTGAGTGGGTGGGGAGGGGAGGGGCCAGCCAGTGGAGCGATTTGCTGGTTCTCCGGACTGCGGACAATCGTGTGCAGCATTTGCAAGAAATCATCAGCTGTGCTGCTTGGACAGCTGACAAGCGCTGCACTCGGGTGCGCAGTGTTTGAAAATCCTCGTTTCCTGCTTTTTCAACCTCAGCTGTGCCGCGCAAAGCAGCTGAGGAGGGAAAAGCAGGGAATAAAGGACAGCCTAGAGCCCGGACAGGCGGGTAGGCCAAACACCGAACCGGTTTGGTGTCAGCTGCTTTTCACAGCTACAGGTTCTATAGAACTGGGCCGAACCGGTAGCATCCCACCCCTGATAAAAAGGTAGGTTCAATAATTAATGAAAGAATTATTACACTGTTAAGTCAGAAAATGAAATTTTATTATTTAAATTATTAAAACAGAAATTAATATATTAATGAAGCTAAATTTTACTTTCTACATATGTTTCAGATACAAGTACTATATATATGCCCCTCACTTGAGTAGTGACAATGAAAGAACCAAGATGTGATTTGTATATAAATGTCTTCGTGAGGAACGAAGCTATTCTATTAGGTGACACAAATAGGTGGGAATGAGGTAGGAAAATACAGCAAAAATGATTGGAGATCAGATACTTCAAAATGAAAAAGTATAGGTATTGTTTGAGAGTATCTGTTTAGAAAAATATCTATTTTGAATATGTGGTTTAAGTATAAGTCTATTTAAACGAATATACAACAAAGGAATGACTCTAAAAGCTTGGCTAATTTGATTGTTGATGATATAAGAGAGTGATTGAAGGCTAAAAGGATAAATGTTTGCAATAAAGGACTGATTACTATTGGGTAGGGTGAAGAATTTATCTTAGGAAAAATATGGATGTGTAAAAAATGAAACAAAAGAAATTCAAATATAAGTAGAATAATTACAGAAAGGAAAAGTTCAAATACATTGTTACGTATGGTTGGAGAGTATTTGACATATATTAAAAATTGTAGCAATCAAAACTTGACAAGAAAACCTGAAATATAATAGAACAGTAGACCATTTAGTACAGTGATGGCGAGCCTTTTTGTTGTGGTATGCCGAAAGTGCACCCACAATAGCATGCATGCGCCAGCACCCACAATGCAATGCACCCTACCCCCCTGCGCATGTGCACGCAACGCCCCTGCCCTGCCCCCTTACCTGCACTGAGTATGTGCACACCTCCCAGCTGATTTTCGGCCTGTTTGAGGTCATTTTCGCCTTCCTGGAGGCTTGAGGGAAGTATTTGGAGGCTGACAACGGGCCCATTTCAGTACTTCCGGTATTTCCAGTTTTCTGGCCTCCCGAGGCTGCAGAGGCTTCCCTCAAGCCTTCATGAGGGCAAAAACGGCCTCAAACAGGCCAAAAATCAGCTGGAAGGAGCACGCATGCGCAGGCAGGTAAGTCTGGCTGGGGCTCACGTGCCCGCACAAATGGCTCTGCGTGCTGCCTGTGGCACATGTGCATTAGGTTCACCATCACAGATTTAGTAAGAGATACTTACCTGCCACCCTTTTTAAGTCTTTCAGAACGGAAGTTCTCATAGTGAAGATCTTGAGTCACTTCTTGAAGATCCTGCATATGAGTGCTGGAATGACAAAAAAACAAACCTATGGTATAATAATTATTTAATACAGCACAACTAATTTTATAAAATAAAAAGTTATGCATTAGAAGCAGTGAAATGGAAAACAGGATATAAAATTTGACTAACCCAATGGGTTAAACATACTCTGAAATACATACATCCTACAATGTTATTGCTGCCCAAGCCCTTTGATAGTTATATAACATAACTTCATACATAACACAATCATTTTTTAAAGTATGTTATTTCTCCACAAATAGATGTATGTTAGAAATATGAACACCATCAAGGGACATTTTATCATGAGTGGTGGACATGTAAAAAAACTAAAAAAGATGGATCCAAATACATACTTCGATACAGGCGCTTTGAAAGATTAATATTAAATTTAAACCACAACTTTTCATTTCAGGATTAACAGGCAAATATTATTCTATGCAGAGATGGAAAGATTTGACATTATGGAAGAATGGTAAGTTAAGTGAATAGATTTTGCTGAAATGGATAAATTAATTTCATTACAGAAAAGGCATTATCTACATTTACTGCTGTTGCAAGCCTCTTATAGACGTTTGCATACAAATTTAAAAAAATGAAATTGTGACTTATAGTTTTGATATTTAGACAAAATGGATTATAGAAAGAATAAAATGATGTAACTTTAAAGGTCAAAATGTATTTGTCCTTATAGCTGTTATGAAGAATATCTGAAGCCACTGTTTTGTCTTTTTCTATTTTTAACTTTTTTTTTGTTTCTTGTACTTTTTTCTTTTATTGTTTATTGCTTTCTTTTTTCCTTGTTTACTTCTATTAATGTGTTACCTTTTACTTTCTTATTTAAAAGTGTTAACAAAATTATACTCATGAAGATGATATTGGAGGTGAGGAGAAGAGATGCTCTTTAACGAACAATTAGACAAGAAAGGGTGAAATCCCTGTGACTTAAGAGATGAAGAAATGTGGGAGAGTCTTGATTGGGCAGTTAAAAGTGGCAGTGGGAGATTTGTACCTTCAGACTTGCAAGATTCTATCAATGCAGCCTTACAATAAGATATATTGGAATTATTTGCCTCTAATTTTATTTCCTGTCTGGTTTATCTGGAAAGGCTAATACGTGAAGTCTCACTTAAGAGACTATGGATGATTCACTTTGTAGTAAAAAAAGGTTGTAAAAGTGGGCACAGTCACATGGTGCCTCACTTCACAATCTCACTCCTTAAGAATTAATTTTCCAGTCTCTGGTCATAGGTTAAGAACTATCTGTATCTCCTGTTTAACAGTTGAACAAAAAATAATGATCTTGCTTTGTACTGTATGGGAGATAAAAATAAAGTGAACAATGACTGAAGTATAGGGATAAATGCAATTTACTTACATCAGCATGGTTCTTAGTTTTAAGAAGTCATTATGTTCTGGATTTTCCACTTCAACAACACCCCAGGGATAAAGACGACCTCTAACTTTTTTACCCTTAGCTTCAATTAACTGATTGGACCCCACAACACAAAATGGAATGCTGGTCTGAAATTGAAGAGAAAAATAATCTTACAATCTCACTGTGCTTTGCAATTAGAAGTTTGATAACAATCAACACTAATTTAAATTTCTGAAAAGAAAGTCAACTATTTATTAAAAATACAAGACATGCCATTGACTAGAAACTCCTTATGGACTTTTTTCATAAAACAGCAAAAATGCACTTATGGTTTGTAGTTTTGATGATTAGACAAATCAGATTATAGACAGAAGATTTACGTTGTAACCATACTGTAAAAGGTAAGTTTATAATTGTACTTATAACTGCTGTAAAGAAGATCAGAAGCTATTTCTTTGTATCTTTTTCTTTTCTATTTTATTTACTTTTTTATATTTTTCTTTCTTTTTCTTACATTAGTTTTTATCTTCCTTTTTGAACACTTTTCAATAAAATACATAATATCTTGTATCCTACCATTCTTCAGTTTAAAATTTCTTGTCTAACTTTACTGCTTTCATCCTTTCTCCACAATGATTTCTGATAAAAAATCTGGTTACATTCATTATCTTCTGTTGCCCTCATCTAACTCTAATGTTCCTGTTAACCATCTAAGTTTCTGTTATTGCCTCCTTGCATTCCTTTTCTATACTTTTAAAATGAAACTGTCTTGTTTTCACCTGAACCTTGGCCTTATATCTCTCCATGTGTGGCCTGCAGTGCTAGGTGGAAGTAAGGTGCAAAGAAAGCAAGAAAAAAAAGAACTCTCACTACAAGTTCCTGCTCTATACTCTGTCATTCTGACTGTATAATATTTAAAAAAATGCAATTCAAATTTGGATGACAACATATTTTCCAATCCTGAGATCAAAATTCCTTTTGGTGTTAAGAATTCTCTTCCTTCTGAGATTAGAAACAGATTAAAGACACTAGCTTTGATAAGCAATAATAACAAAGCAAAAATAATAAATTCTTGAAATTAAATAAGATGACAGGATAAACTATTTCTGACTTAATACATTGTCCTTACTTTCAAAAGTCTGGTCTGTTCTTTAAAATCTTCATCTTCGTCTGATTCCGCATCAGGCAAGTGATAAATCTTGATGCTATGTTCTTCAATTTCATCCAAAATCTGACCCCAAAGGACAGTAAGATATAAATAAAACATGGGCTGAGATTCAACATCTGCAAAATCAACAGGGATTTTTTGCTTGCTTTTTATGTATGTTTTTTCTACTTACACCCAAGCAGCTTCTGAATACCAGGAAACCATATTCCTAGAATTACACATTGTACAAAGTGCTGCAGTTGGAAGAGCCAGCAATTATTCCACCTCACTTCAAAAAGTTAAAGCTATACACACTACCTATAAGTTCACAGTGTTCATTAGATTCTGACCAAAGGCCTATTATGCCCAAGATATAAGAATCGTGTTTTTCTTTAGGCTAGGCTTAAATTAAAGGGAAAAAAACTCACCCTTTTCTTCAGTCTTTCCCGCTCTTTCAGCGTAAGAGTATCAGCTTTTGCAATCACAGGCACAATATTCACTTTGTTGTGTATAGCTTTCATGAACTCAACATCCAAAGGCTTGAGACTAAAAATACAGATTATGACTTTCTAACATTTAGGCTCCTATTTCTTTCACACACAAAATCATAAAAATCAACAGAAGCAGTTAACATAGAAACTTAAACATTTCTAAAACATTCAGATTCTTAGATCAAATTACTCCTTTGTTTGCATCAAGGAAGCAACCTGCATTATTATTGTAAAATATAACTCAGTTTTTTAGATGTAACTCTGTAAAATAGAGAAGTTGTGATCTTGGCTACCATCTTAAGTATACCATGCCACATGGGCAGCCCCTGAAAAACTATGGCATATTCTGTCCAATATGCTGCAAATACAACCAAGGCCCTATTTTATACCAAACAAACTCAAACTACGATGCAAATTTTAGGTTTTTAAGCTAGAGACAACTTGCAAGTAAATACATTATTAACTATCAACCTTCTCCCCAGCTAGGAGTTATCTATTGTGTACTCACATGCATGCATGCAAAATGTATAAAGTTATGTATGGGCATTGAAGGAGGATGATTTGTAAAGGTGGAAAGAGAGAGAAGTATAGTGAAGGATTTCATGTAAAGTAGATTTAGCTATATTTCCTTTTAATTTCATGCTTTAATTTCCTTTTCTATTTTTAATCCTTTTCTACATTAACATCTTTTCCTGCAAGAAAATAGCATAATAGGTATGTTTGTATGTACTTTTTATAAACAAACACACACACACACACGTGTGTGTATGTATGTATATATATATATATATATATATATATATATATATATATATATATATATATATATATATATATATATATATATAAATAATGTGTGTGTGTGTGTGTGTGTTTTCTTAAGTTTTCGCGGGTACTTACATGTATGGCATTTAGCTTTGTTCGGGTATTTTCCCACGTCATAGTAGTGGTGCTTTTAAAGTTGTAGCAACGTTTCAGCAGAATCTCATCTGCCATCATCAGGCTTTTGTATATAAGTATATATGTATATATGTATATATACATGTAGGTCTAGGTGCGTTCAGGTCTTTTCCTGTGTAAGATTAAGAGTATCTTGGCAACGTTTCGGCGAGGTCCCACTCGCCATCCTCAGGCTAGTGCTTTCGGCTTTGCCGAAACGTTGTCAAGATACTCTTAATCTTACACCTAGACCTACATACCCGTACCCGTGAAAATCTACGAAAACATATGTATTTATTTCTGGTATAAATGCATCGATCCCTTATAAAGTACCTTTTTGGAATTGAATCCAAAGCACTGTTCAGTCATAGTACTTACCCATGACCAAATGGTGAGATGAAATAGAAGCAACAATGAACTCGATTATCCACAATATGCCGTCTATTCAAGCCACTCTCATCATGAAGATAACGTTCAAACTGCTCATCAATATAGGAAATAATGGTCCTGAAACTATTAAAACAAATATGAAACATGATTGTTTAAATGTTCATTATCAGAGATGTTTTATAGTTGTTTAAACCTAAGGAAATTATAATGTTTAAAAATAACAATTCCATAAACTAACTGAATTATTGGCAAAAGAAATGAATTGACAGGCATAAATCCCTTTGATGTTATATGCATAATACAGAAATAAACAGCCATTAAAAATGTTTTGTAATAATCCGAATCCCAACACCTTACAAGACTTTCTGCTATTTTCTATAGTTTTGGTTGTTAACTGTTCATCCATTAATGGTATCATTCTTATTCTACATATAACCCATTAACCTGGAGACTTTACATAAAAACATAGGAAATATGTAATTAAATTTAGTAATTCTTAACATTAAAGCTAAGAATTATAAACAATATAAATGTTTATATTATTACATTGTTTAAATAATTTAACGCATCCACTGCATACATACCAATCCCGACAATTAATAGCATCACCATATCCTGGGGTATCTACTACAGTCAGACGGAGTTTTACACCTCTTTCCTCAATTTCAACTGTTGAGGCCTCAATCTGTACAGTTCTTTCAATTTTTTCTAGGAAAGAAACAAAACTGGATTTCAGAAGATTGCTGACATCAAGCCTTTATGGCAGGATCAGGAATTAACAATTATTCTCAGTAGATAGTTGATTAAGATATACCTCATAGACAAATCAATTATGATGCTGCAACCCAATATATATTTTCAATTATAAAGTGTGTCATAGAATTATAAAGGAGAAATGTTCCTAGCTAATCTAATTCAAAAATATGGATATTACTCCACAGTTGACAACCCTATCTGATTTAGACAGAAGCATGATTTGAGATGAATGATTTTCTAATAATCCTATACATGTAGCTGATAAAAAGAAAAACATCCTACAACTGAAACAGCAAAATGATCAACACTTGTTCTGCAAGAAAAACTAATTGCAAAATGTAGATCAGATGGCAGATTTCACCAAAATTATTGCAATATATTCTGATTTCAATACTCAATAAGAATCATAAACACCTTTTTTAAAGAAAGATGTTTTACAATGAATACATTTGTGATTGAGTAAATTACATATATAGTAAAAATGGTCAAACAACTTCTAAAACTAAACCCACGAAAACTTCACATAATTTTTTTTCACTAGAATCCATTTAATTTTTCTATTGCAATGTTAAGAACCAATAAGGTAAGACTGTACTGAAAGGACAAAGTTAATCTTACCAGCTGCTCCTGGGATTATCCTTTCTGGGTAGAGATCTGTTAAGAACAAGCTGTTTATTAGAGTAGATTTTCCCAATCCAGATTCACCTATTAAACAATATAAAACACAGTTAGAAACAAGCTTAATCATAAATAATTACCTTAACTATTTAAATGGACTATTATTACTCATTGAAATTCTGCATTGAAGTCCATATTTACTGTTCAGATTTACGCATTTTAAAACTAAATAACTTTTTGATTATAAATCTAAATTTTTGAATATTCAATTATAAGTTATAGACCATATGATGAATTCTTTATATAAAAGGCTCTATGACACAGCTCTTCGAAAAATTTATCATTCTGAAATATTGATGCATCAATTAAACAGAATAATTTACTACAAGTAATTTTTAGAAATTAAGAGTACATTTTACTACAATTGAACTGGCATCTTGAAGAGTAATAGTGCATATGTCAATTTTAAAAAATTGTAATAATCTTACCAACTACCATAAGAGTAAATTCAAAGCCTTTCTTCACAGACTTCCGATGAACCTGGTTTGGAAGGTTTGCAAATCCAACATAACCAGGGGTTTCTGGATTTGCAAACTTTTCAGCAGGCTGTTGCTGAAAAGAAAAAGAGAATACTAAAATTAAATAAAATTGTATAATTATTTTTTATAAATAAATAATTTTATTAAATAAAAATTATTGAGGAAATGGTTACAGATGTCTTTATATTCACTAAATTTAGTCATTTGGTGTTATTTGAAAAGTATACCCTGTTTCTCCAACAATACGGCCTCCCCCAATAGGAAGTCCCAGCATGTTTTATAGGCATGAAATGAAATTAAGCCCCTCCCCCCAAATTAAGGCCTATATTAAAACTTGCGAAATGGTGGGGAATGGTGGGGAGGCTTGCCGTTAGGAAGTACTTTTGTTGCACACCTGGATATGGTGCTGCCTGCGTTGACCCTGATACGAAGTGCCCCACCAACGCCAAGGTCAACATCCAAGCCGTCGCTGCCCGCCCGCCCAAAGATGCAAGGGGGGGAATTAAGTCACCCCCGAAAAGACAGCCTAGCCATTTTTTCGGGGCTCAAAAAAAAATAAGACCCGGTCTTATTATATGAGAAACACGGTAGTTCAATAATTGGTTTAGAATTAGTAATTACTAACAAGCTATTGGAAGAAATTGTTAAAGTTACAGGGGGTTGGACTAGAAGACCACCAAAGTCCCTTCCAACTATTCTTCTATATTCTACTTTGACTTTGCACAACCATTATTGACCCAAATCTCATGTTCCATTTATTTCACATTGGTTTCTGAAAATAGAACATATTGTGACTCATCTCCTAGGAAATATTTAAGTATAACAGAAACATGATTTTAGTTTCTGATTAACTTGGTAAAAATAGATTAGTTTTGACATTTCTGAAATGAGTCTATTTTTATTACATGATATAAACAAATTGTATCTTAAATGCAGGGATACAAAAAATACTGAATGTATTATCCTTAAGAAAAATGAACTTTTTGTAGAAGAGCAGTCACAGCTAGAGGCTGCAGTTAAATGCATCATCAGTTTAGAGTCTTTAAATTGCCATAAGAGATTCAAATCCAGCCCCCTTAAATTCTGTGGGTTCTTATCTACCATCGATTTAGTACTGACCATTAATTGATCAGACTATTTTATATAGGCATGAATTTTGAGCTACAGTTCAAGCAATGGTCCTGATCCTTTTTGCTTGATATTACATGCAAAAATGTGAGGATTTAAAAAGCATTTATTTTCTGACTTTTGTTTCCTAACAATCAACTCCTTAAGGAATTCAACCATTATTAAATAACCTTCACTAGCACAATATTAATCACATTCTTTTAAAAATGTATCACCAGTAAAGCTAATTAATTTTTTAAATGTGTTCTTTAAATTAGAAGTTTTTTGCTTACCACATTAGCAAATATATTTATTTTATTGCAAATGTAATATATGGAACTAGTATAGAGTGTAGCAATATTAAATAGATGCATTCATGAATACATGACTAGCCACAAGATGAGTTTTTTGAGTATTTTCTTGCATAAATGTTAATTATCAAATTAATATTTAATTAATCTATTAATTATAAAAACCTACATCTCACATTAATACAATTCACATGCTCTAAAATAATGAAATATAGAATATAAACAATTTATGTATACAAATTGTCTATTATATGTGGAAATCAACAAATACTGATTAACAAAGGCATTCCTTACCTTAGACATGTTTCTATGAATTTGTACAAACTAAAAAAAACCAAACAAAGCAATATATTATTTGTTAGAAAAGATCTTATTGCATGTCTTATAATCAAGTTATGTTTGTACAGCAAACATACATGCATAGATATAGTTACATGGAAATAAAGCTAGTGAAGTTTAAGAGATTCATTTGTTGGTAAAAATATAAAATATACAAATTAGATTATTCTAGCCCATCACTCTGTTAAAGGGAAAAAACCCTGATTTCCAATCTATAATCAGAACTGCAGAAGTGTGAACTGAGGCTGGGAAACTTCCCAACACATCTAAAATTAATTTACTGAAACTTGCAGGAAGTTCAGGAAAACTGAAGCAGAATAATATTTCAGGTAACATTATTTAAGCGTTCAAAGCCTTTATTGTCATTGTACAACATATATACAATGAAATTGGTTTACCCTCTACTGGTGCAGTCCCTACAAGAATACAAGACAACATGAATTATAAGCATAATCCTTATACAAGTAGTTAGGAAAAAAATAAATTAATCATGTTTCCATATGTACGTCATAAAATTATGGGAAAAAAGAAAATAAAGCATAGCAGAAATTTTCTTATTTTTTCCTTCTGTGTAGTATGAATTTATTTCAAGATCTGCATGAGGATATTCTTTCTTTAAAATCCTATAATCCCTCTCCCCCTTCCCCACTCTCTCTCTCCTTCTCAGCAGTAATGCTCTATTTGTAATATACCTGTGACATCTTGTGACCTGCTGGCAGCATTACATTTTCTTTTCTATTTTTTTAAATCAAGCGACAGATCTTTTCTGAACAGCTCTGTATTTATGAATGAAGGCAAATATATATGTCCCAGGAAAATGTTGCAGAATCCAACCTGGTTCTGTCTCCAGATAACCAGAGTTGGAAGGGACCTTGTAGGTCATCTAGTCCAACCCCCCCACCCAAGCGGGAGACCCTACACCATTTTTGACAAATGGCAGTCCAATCTCTTCTTGAAAGTCTCAAGTGATGGCGCTCCCACAACTTCCGAGGGCAAGCTGTTCCATTGGTTGATTGTTCTCACTAGTCCAGGACCAGAGGTTTAGTCTTTTGATGTTTTGGATCCATTTTGTAGCCCATCTTCAGGGCACATCTCTCTAGCAGTGTGTGTCCTCAAGCTCCTAGAGAGAAGTTCCCTGAAAATGGGCTCCAGCACGTCCGAAAGCCTGGAAGACTAAACCTCTGGTCCTGGTAACTGGCCCAGATTGGATCCTGCAGCTCTGTACTTCAACACATTTTCCTACAGAAGGACTGCAGTTTGAATAAAGGAAAAATATTTTTCATGTTTTACATAAAGCTTAATTTTAACTTATAAGACTGGTCTGTTTCCCATGAATGTTCTGGTGACATGATCAGTAAGTTGCATTAATTTTTTATTATTATTTTTACTTTTAATCATCCGAATGACAACACAGAGCCCCATCTCTCTCACAATGAAGGCTAGGTGAAGAATGCCAGGTGAGACATACCCATGATGGTAGTAGTAACTTACAAACTACTATCTTAAGCCATAGGATAGGCTTAGAATATGAAGACCAAAAAATCTTTGAATGTAAGAAAAGTAAATAGTAAAGAATATGTATCTCTTGCATGACTATCAAAATATAACAAATGATGCAATAGAACTGAATGAAGGTGGCCTGATTTCACAGAGTAGAGCTAATGAAGATAGCATGCAAATGAAGATATAAGTTTAATTATGAATGAAAGGAGAACTATGTATTGATGCCATTTAGGTTGTTCTGGGTATGTATTAATTCAGGAATCCAATGGTAATATTTGCAGAAACAGAGCTGATTTTTATTTTATATTATAAATTGTTACATGACAAAAATGGAAGCGGGGCAGGGAGAATGAGATGAAAGAGTGCAGAAAAATGACTGAGCCATTCTGTGATCAAAGAGAGAATGAGAATTCTGACTATTTGGTGAGTATCTGCACAGAGGAATACATTTTGAATACATAGAGCAGGGGTGTCAAACTGGAGGCCTCTGGGCCGGATGTATCACATGCAGATCACACCCACCCCAGCTCTGCAAAGACAAAAAATGTTGGAATATGTCACATGACACGATGGAGTTTGACACCTGTGACATAGTGCGTAAGTCTATTCATGTCTACATACAGCAAAGAAATTAGTACTTGAAAGTAATACTGATATTTTTATAATGAAAAACTGAGTGAATAAGTAAAATAACAAAGGTAGTTACAGTTTCTGAACAGGCTATTTCAAAAAAGGACCTTGAGAAAAAAATATGTGAAAAAAGTGAAGAATACAAACAAAACAATAGCAAAAGGCAGTATTAAGTAATATACTAAAAACGAGAAGGCAGATTAATCACCTGCTAGAATGAATGGAAAAATTATATAATGAACCTCCCTGAAGCAGAATTACTATATGTTGCAAAGTGTTACAGAAACAAGTGGAATTAAATTGATGGGAGATATTAAAAATGATGCTGGATATGATGATGAAGGCTCTGGATGAGAAAAATATGATTTCTGGAAAAAACCCAGGGTGATTAATATATCGTGCATAATGAATTTATAGAGGAAAGGTTAATTTCAAGGAATTAGTTAAAGAGAGCAAAAACAGGACTACAAAAGGCATAGCAGATGCAGATCCATTTTGATAGAAACAGAACCCAAATCTTACAGTAAATGTTATATTTTATTACATAGAATAGTTATATAGGCCCATTTTTTAAAATATATTACATGACAGCTCTTTAAACTGAAAAAACATACTGACAACAAAGAACAAAAAGGATGTCAGTAATTAAAGTCAGATTTTCAGTATATATCCTTAAATGGAAAATCTACCATTACTAATTGTTCAAAACAAAAGCACTTAATAAAAAATTGAGGGAGTAAAATTAAGATATGAAGCTTTGTAAAAATCAGTTTGAATACAATCAGTCATTCCAGATTTCTTTACAAAGAGAGAGCCAGAGAAGGAAATCATCTGACAAAGGGTTCCTCTACAACAGAATGGACAAAGAAGTCTTTGAGAGGTGATTTTCTAACTTAAAAAAAATCTGGAAATACAGGGAACAACATAGTCCAGTGCCAGATATAGAAACATGCCATGATACTCGGCACAAAAGTAATAAATAAGGAAGAGAGAAAATCCTGACCCAGTATTATTATTGTTGGGAATTTTGCATGATTTGTAGGAACTGCATTGATGTTTTCAAATGCTTGGGAAAGAAAGATGCCCTAAGTTGTAAAATAATCAAGATTTCTTCTCCATCAACATCTCCAATGTAAGAAAAAGAATCAGTATCTTTCTTCTCCGAGAGGTAGACTCCCCAACATGTAGCCGGGAATGTCACTTAAACCGGGCAATTTCTGTTTCCTCTCCTCCCCGCTTATTTTAAAGTCTTTGCCTCTTTTCCACTTCTAACGGAGTCTTTTGCATCCAGGTAACTTTTAGCTGTATGGAAACCAAGCTATCGTGTGGCTGTGTGTTTGTGTGTGTATAGAATAATAGATCAAAATCCGATTCATGAAATCCTTTAAAATTTCTTAAGACTGGGGTGGACTTAAGACTGGCCATGCACCCGAGAATTTTTTCTTCTTCTTTCAACACCCAGCCTCTCTTCAACACACTTTTTTGGGAGACCAAGATGGAGCGGAAGAAACTGTGTTCAAATCACCTCCCTCCTCCCCCACGACTTTTTCCTATTATAATTTTTTTTTGAGAGGCGGGATCCGTTTCCTAATCGTCCCCTGAAAACTGCGAAATCGCCTCTTGAATTTGGTAAACGAAATAACCCCGTTACACCACGGCCAACCTACCCGATTTTCCTCACTCTCCTTCCTCACTCTTCCACCCCCTTTTCCTTTACTGCACACCCAGGTGTGGCAAGAACGGCGGCTTTAGAGAATGGGGAAGGGAGGATGCAAATTAAGGAGCGGGACGGGCAGATTCTCATCCCGCCGAAAGAAGGCGTCTGCTCCCCGTTTCTCTCAGAATAAAAAACTGCAGCCACCGTCAACCACCGTATATCCCTGCAAGTTACCCAGTTCAAGAGAAATCGCACAGCAGGAGATGCCGCACCTGGGAGCCGCCCCAAAGTCGATCCTAAGTCGCTGCCGCCGCCGCCGCAATCTCCGAACCCGCCCAACAGCTTCACAGAGTCCAGCAACGCATGCGCATGCTTGAATCTCTTCACAAACGCAGCTCATGAGGCAAAATCGTTTCTCCTCCCCCCTTGAAAAGCCTTCACGCCTTCGCGCGCGACAAAAAAACGTCAAAGCTGCTGGTAACAAAAGCGCGTGCGCCATCCTCCTGCCAACACGTCTCCTCTTCCGGTTGCTATAGTGATTTTTTTTAAAAAAGGGCAACGATGGAGGAGGAGCTTCCTCCTTCAGATATTAGCGGGTGACGGATAGCTTCTTTCCTTCACCAAGATGGCGGCAAGCTCTTCCTATTCGGCTTAGGAGTGTTGCGAGTCCATGCGAGGTAGGTTTGTATACTTTTTCACATTCTGAACACAATAAAAGGAAGAAATTAGCAAGAGACTGAAGGAAAAATTGTTATGTGGACACCGGTTTTATGAAAGATTGTCGAATTAGTGAATAGGCCTTCAAGTGCGGTAACTCTTCGGTAGTCCTCAATTGTAACTCTATGGTGTCTTTAATTTCAATTGGTTTCTGAAGGACACGTGATGTCTCTCGCGGTATTCTCATCCTGCACACTGGAAAGATTTTAGGCAAATATATTATTAGAGGCATTTCTTGAAAAAATGTGAATCCTACCAATTTTGTCTTTGTATGTAATTCACCAAAAAGCGTGGACTTGACGAAGAATGTTGGCCTCGCCTTTCGCAGCCGTGTAGAAACGAATCGATCTTGTAAAGAAGAAACGCCCCGATACCTTTACAGTCGACATTAAAGGAGGCACTGTAGCTTTCTTCACTGCAGCATATCACCTAGCGAATTACAGTTTTGGAAATACTAATTGGCCAGCTGTTATGGACGCGTAATTTTTCTCTAATTGATGTATCGTTGGAGACTTCTAAAGCAGATAATTTAGCACTTGTTTGTACTAATTTTTAAATACGTGTACATCTATATGGTGTTAAAAATATAATCTTGTGTGCTGTTGAAAATGACAAAATTTTGAGTTCTATACTAAATTGTACTCCCCCTAGAATGAGCAATTCATGATTCTTCCTGATATATATTGTACATTTATTGCTACATTTATTGAATATTCAATATAGGCAGTCCTTAACTTATCACAATTGGGACCAGAATTCCCTTGCTAATCAAGGTAGTTAATTGAGTCATGCCCAATTTTACATCGTGTTTGAAACCATTGTTTACTATTCAAATTAGTACTTTTAATTATTTTGATAAAGTTTCAAACTTAAAGTGGTGCCAGCCTCTAAAATGGCCCAAACAGCAGTTTCATATATGAAGCAATTATTTGGAATTTTCTAGTTCTAAAGCATATGATCGAGTTTAATATGGTGATTGATGTATTAAGTTAGAAACCAGGAGTTTATGAGTTCTGGTCCCACCTTGGGCACAAAGCCATCTGGGTGATCTTCCAGAAAATGATTCTTAGCCCTAGGAAGGAGACAATAGCAAGTCACTTCTGAAAAAAAAGTTGCCAAGAAAACTGCAGGGATTTATCCAAGCAATTACCAGGAGTCAACACTGAATTGAAGGCACAAAAATGCTAAACCCATGTACACTAAAAACAATTATATTGAATGATACCTTGGGATAATAGTATTTTTTTAAGAAGGCTATAGTTCTGCTTTGCTGTCTTACTGTAGCAGGGACTGTGATCTTGAGAAAAAACGAAGCAAGCTGGGAAGGTGTGTCAAGGGTACATATGGCCAGCAGGGTCACCCCGGGTAATGAAGGTAATCTCAGCTGTCCAGCTAAAGCAAGCAAGATTCTATATTGGGCAGGAGTGATACAGGAAAATGCTGGAGGTGGATATTCACTTTAGTGATATTGGCAAAGGCATCACTTCATATTGCATAGAAGAAATCACTGGTAAACCTCTTCTGTACTTTATAAACACACACACACAAATAGACAATATAAAATTATTGCCAATATAGAACTGTAGGATGGGCCCCTAAGGTTTGATGGCATTGAATATGCTACTAGGAGGAACTAACAAGCTTTTAATTCTGGTATGTCAATGGTAATTATGATACAGCTAGACTAAAGCTTCAAGAGATATCATTGCAGGAAAATAAAATTCAAAGCTGCAAAAGCAGAACTGGGAATGTGGAATCTAAGAAGCTGAATGTGAGAATGGTCAGCACAGTGAAAGATGAAGCATCTATACTTTGACATTTCCAGGAATGGGCTGGAAATGGATGCTTTTGGTCAGAAGATCATGATGTTTATCATTTAAGACCCATGCAAGAAAAAACAAGGAACAATATTGATAAAGTTCATGCTGCAGGGAAGGTGTGCTGCTTGTGGGTAGAAACTGGAATGCCGGTGTTAGAAATATTGAGGAGAAAACATAGTTAGACTATTTGACTTAGGAAATTAAAATAAATGAGGAGAATTACTAAAAGCTCAGTTATAACTGCAAAGACATGGCTATAAAAGGAAACTGGATGTTGAAACAAATGACAGAAATTGCAGATGAGAAGAAAAATCAAAGCCAAGAATGACAAAGATCTTAGAACAGAAAATATCAGTAAACTGTTAAAAGAGACAAAGAAGAAATACTACAACACATTTAAAAACACTAAGGATAGAAGCAGCTAAATGAGATCTCAATACTCAGAAGAGGATTCCAACTTTCAGTTGGAAAATGCAAAGCAAAAAGACTCTGTAAAGGTTCTAACCCAAGTATACCAGCAAATCTGGAAAACAAGAATTACCAACACATTGAGAGAGGTTAGTATAAATACCATATCAAAAAAAGGGAAAATAAGGAGACGGAGCGTTAATATACAGCATTCTTAATTTGACATGTTAGCACAATTATGCATAGAGTTATCCAATGCAGATTAAAGCTCTTCATTGAAAGAGAAATGCTGGATATTCAGGCTGGCTTTCGAAAAGGCCGAGGAACATGAGACATTATTGTTGATGCTTACTAGATCATTGAGAAAGCAAGCAACAAAAAGAAGTCAATGTGTACTTCATTGATTAGAAAAAGGTGTTCAAAATGTGCTTAGGAAAGTGGGAACCCAAGAGCATCTCATCATCCTACAAAATCTATGCAGAGGTCAAGAAGCCACAGTCCAAATGGTGAATGATCAAATAGAGTAGTTCTAGCTCAAGAAAAAAAAATAACTCTGAATGTAGGCCACTTAGACATATTACTCTCCTTAAGACCCATGTGAAGACCTAGCTCTGGATAAGGCTCTAAGACTGAGAAAGATGGAAGGAAAGAGAAGATAACTAGCAACAAGGTGGATAGACTTAGTTAAGTAGTGATGAATACACTACTGGAAGAGCTGAAGACAGATCATCATGGAGAATATCTAAATTATATGATTCATAGGTGGCAAAAACTTGATGACATGTAATCAGATCAATTAAATTTTGGTTTTTAAAATTATTTTTCTTTTGGAGGCTTTTTATTTAATTCCAACATTGTCTTTCTTTTCTTCTTAGCTCATTCACTCTTTAATATATTTGTTTTGTGATTCAATCCTTATTGTCTCTGAATTATAAATACCTCAGAATACTTCATTTGTTCTATATATTTTTCTATCCATTCAATATTCATTTATCACCCGTTTTTATTGTTAAAAAGAAAGAAAAAATAAAGCCATGCCTCTATCATGATTGTCGAAGGAATCACACAGTTGCTTTCTAATTGTGCCTAATTCTTTTTACTTAATAGTATTTCATAGAGATATAAAAATATAGACTTCTTGTCTACCAGCAATTGCATTACTTAACATTTGTCTATATATCCCCCCCTTTCAGTAAACATTTTTCTCTGTTTTGTTTTTTTTTGGCTATTATATCATTTGCACTTGTTCATTTTCTCTATAACATATACCTATTTCATTCTTTGATTTGTTAATTTTCAGATGTATACTCGTGATTGTAGCATTCAGGTTCTCATCCAACAGCTGGATGTCATTTGCATGCAAAAACTTCAGTATCCCTGATTCACCTCTAACTTCAGGATAAAAATTCTGTTTACATTTATTCATAATCCATTAAACAGTCAAAGGGGCATCATACATCCCAGTTCAAAGAGAAATAATTTATTACACACTCCATTAATTATGCACATACTTCTCCATTATATACAGTATTGCCGTAATCACATTCAAACTAATTTTCTACTCCATGTCACATGAAACATTTCCTAATTCAAGCCTATTTACTTTATTACATGTCTTAACAAAGTGATGTAAACTTTCCCCACATTCATACTTTTCTGAATTGGTGAAAAACCAAAATTCTGGGTTGCACACCTTGTGCAAAATATAAAGCCATATTGCACCTTTTTACAGTAATTATATATTGTGATTGCTATCTCTCATACTAATACAGGTAATGCTTGATTTATGAACAGAATTGAGCCTAAAATTTATGTTACTGTATTTTAAATTGTTTTATATATTGTGGTCCCACATTGTAGACAATGATAAGAAATATCTGTTAAATATATTTTTCTGTTTTGCCCAAACCAGGAATGTGTTTTATACTTTAGAACAAAATTGGATGGTAAATCATCACTGAAACCGGTGCAATCATTATTCCTTTACATCCTTTACCTAAAAAGTGCAGAGTTAACAGTGAATGAATGGTTGCATTCCAGTAATCATGTAGCTGGTTCTTGTCTTATTACATATAATATTTGGGTTGACATCAACAGGATTGTTAAAATGACTTTGAACAATCACAGTGCATTATATGCTTTGCTTGTTATATATTTTCAGTGTCTATAATATATCAAAGTATCAGTAATTGGATTCTCTAGTAAGGGAGCTAGTTAACAAAAATTATACCAGTCTGCAAGGAGAAACTTATACCTCATCTGCTGCGATATATTGTTGATGTATTGTCTATCAATACATGAATTAGCGTTTTTTTTCTGAGAAGCAGGTAAGAAGACTTTGAACTATATTGTCAGAGTTCTTGGGGTTGTTTTGTTTGTAATGTGGTGTGATTACAGTATGTGCTATCAAGTCATTGCTGATTCTTAGCAGCCACATAGATTGCAACCTATTTTTGTATTTTTTCCTTTTAAAAAAGTATGTATTTTTAAGTTTTAATTATTTAAATGCAGACTATCATGATTCACATATATTAAGCCGTCATTGCATAAACTACAATACCTAATTTACATAATATACAAGCCATAGTTTATAAATGACAATATGGATGCATAAACCATAAGCTAGCCATAAATAAACTATGATTTAGTATTAATGAAGATTTAGGTGAGTACCAGCAAACATTCAAAAATAAGTTCAAGAATGATTATATAGTGCAGAGAACTGAAGATGCTAATATGATTCTTAGCATTCTGGTTATTGAAACCAGAATGAAGGCAGCTGTGTGAAGTGAATCTCACCATTTCAAGCTCTGAATTACAGGTATGAAAATCTTCAGTTTGTAGAATGTGGTTGTCAAAAACAATTCCCATTGAGAACTTGACAGCTGTTGCTAGCAGATTTGAACAGTGCCATGTTGGGGATCATTTTTAAATGATCGCTGATTGAACTATATTCCCTGCAACATGCCATTATTGTGTTTGGCTCTTTATTGTTTTGGAGGGGTGGAGGACTAGAATGTGCTTAAAATCTATTCCATCGTTCCAGCAATGTAGTTTACAACTGCCATTTAACCATACCATTGCTACTTTTAATGGTTTTCTCTACTCTTGCTTACAACCAACCTCTGAAACATAGCTTCAGTATGTTTTGCACAGTGGTTAAATGTGTTAACAAGTTATTCCCAAGTGGCTATCAGGGATTTTGTATATTAAAAGTATCTTGGAATTCCAGAAAAAATATTGAATGTGGAAAACCTTAAGGGCCAACAATGAACAGTGTGTGCAGAGCAGGTAGAGGGGGACATATCCTCCAAGAATATTAACCTAAAAGTATCTCCAAGTCCTATGAAACTATTCTGTAATCTGTTCACACAATACATTAAGTTAAAATGTAATGGACTAGTAGTTTGTGTATTCTGTACAGTGTATTCTGTCAATCCATACAAATTAAGTCAGTAAATTTTAATCCCGTTAACCATGAATATGCGAACCCAGCCGGCGAATTTAAGAATAAAGCTTGCAGTTCGTGTTTGCTAGTAAGTCGGTCTTGCGAATCTCATGTAACTTATTCCAATGTTTTACTTCTGATTTAACATAAATCAAGTAATTTGTTAACAAAAATAGATTCGCCCTAGATATGATTGGCGTCTCCATACATTACAACTTGGACCGATGTGCTTGCTTACATGTCATTGCTACTCGTGCTCTTCTGGGCAGCTGGGAAACCAGACCAGCAGACAGAGTTGAATAGTGGTGTAGAGCGTTACGAAGCAGTGCTTCCACTCTCACCGAAGCTTTGCGGTTGCTCTCAGCTGGGCCGGGCCTTTCCAGGAAAGGAAAGGGAAGGGGCTCGGCTTTTCTGACGTGTGAGTTCGGGATTGGCAATTTCTGTCTCATATAGCAGACGAGAAGGTGCCTCACCGCTTTCTCGGGAGCGCTTCGGGGCTTCTCAAGCAGAGCGAGCTTAGCAGGCACGGGCCGGAGTGAGTGCCACGTAGGGGGGCAATCGGGTGGGCCAACGAGAAGGGGATCAAATTGCTGGGGAGGGAAACAACCCGGGGGTCGATCGCTTCGGCAGCGGAAAATACAGAGCCTTGCTCGATGCCTTAGAAAGAGGAAAGGGGTCGGGCGGGATTGCCGACGTGGAGGTAGAGGAGGAGGTGCTGGCACCGGGTGCCCTTCTGTGTCCTCCAGTATAGCTGCGCCTCGGTCTCTCTCTTATTTCCTTAGTAGTCAGAAACTAATCCGAGCCGGGCGCACTCTTCGCGTCTGGCCGCTCTCTTGAAGAGGAGAAGGGGGGCGGGGAAACGGATCGGACTACGTGTCATAGGCGCACACGAGCCGGATCTTCTCCCCCTCCCGACTCAGCCGCAAAACTTTTGCACTAACTTTGCTGCCTAGATTCTTCCTGGATCTACGAGGAGACGTGGAGGAAAAAGTAAGCCTACCTGGCTTCAGGTTATACTGTTAGGAGAAAGGGAGGGGGAACGCGATTTGGGACATGGTTGCACTCTGTCTTTCTCCTTCGATTTACTTTGGACTGGGCCCCTGGCAGCTTTCCTAATCTGGAAGACTTAAGTAGCCATCATGCCAGTTAGTCCCGTGGCTCTTTCCACAGTTAGTTCCAGAGCATAGAGCAGACTTGGAAGCATCCATTAGGGGATACTCTTCAGGCTTCCCCCTCCCCTTGGAGATGTGGCAAAGAGAACGTGGCAAATAGAGACAGTAAAGGATTGATTTCTGGCGTGGTGGTAGACCAGAAAGTGGTGGTTGACCTCCATGATAGTGTCTAGAAATCGTGAGGGAGTTGTTTGCTGTCTTCACCATTGTGATATTCATAAGGTCAGTGTTGCATGCAAGTAGGCAGAAGTGATTGCTTGCACAAGGAACTGCCATTTCCTTCACTAACTTGATCACCTGCATTCTCCCTCCAGCCAGAATAGTAGGAATTGAGCCCCATGGAATCTACATGTCCTTTCTTCTGCATTGCCAGAAGTAGAGAATGAGGGTTGCATGGGGAAGGTAGTTTGTCTTGTAAGATGAAGGCATTTGGTTTGCTATGTTCTTTGGGCCTAGTTGTATTTGCCAGAAAATTTACAGCCCATATGACACTGCTATCTGATGAATATGATCAGTATTCAGCTTCTAAATAACTTTGAAGTTTTAAGATGGGCGGACACGCATTTGCCTCCTGCTTTTGTGACAGTCACCTCCCTCCAATGTTAAGAAATAAGGTAGGAGTTGTTTGGCAGCTTGGTGCACAAGGTAATTGGCAATGCATTACCCTTTTCAGGCTCTCCACTTCCAAAGCTAGAAACACAGAAGGCGGGATAAGAATTGGACACAATATCCAGCATCTTTAGTTGACTAGTTTAATTTGGTATCTAGGTCAGTTGAAAAAGAACAAATACCACATTAGTTCCAATCCTCACCAATGTGTGATCCAGAAGCTAAAGGCAAAACAGCAGGCAGGAGTATGTAGTTCCTGAATCTTGCTCTCTCTTTAGGTACTGCTAGGAGAGGATTGGCTCTACAGAAGCAAATCTTTTTGCAGTATGCAAAAGCATTGAGGGCAGGAAGGTAGAATTTGTGTACTCCAAGTATTCTGAATTCCCAGCAGTTCTCATCATAGGCCACACTAGCTGGGATTACTAAAACTTGCAGAGTCCTATAGTTTTTCTGTGCATGTAGTGTTTTGGTAATGTATTAGTTAATTTCTTTTGTGCTGACTATAGAGGTGGAAATGTTCAAGTCTGATTTCCTTGCTCTGAGAAGTCCAGTTCTTTCAAATTCTCTGCTGTCTTTTTATAAAAGAAGGTGAATAGGTGGGTGTAATATAACTCAAGCTGATCTGTAAGTCTCTGGGCAGCATTATGCTTCATTTTCTAAACTGAGAGGGCAGTTAAGTAATTGGAGATAGTAGCATTTCTGTGCAACCATACCCAAGTTTGCATGATAGGACATATAAGCGACTGTTCATTACTTTTGGTGTTGGTGGCTCTCCTGAAGCTTTAAGATGAGGATACTGAAAGCTTGGATAGTTTTGATTCTATTTCCTTTAATTTGAGCTTCTATATCTGTTGGCAAATTTCAGATCTCACACACACAGGCCTGACCTTAACAGATTCATTTTTATGGACTATTGCCTTTAAGTTTATATGGGCATTTTTACAGGGATTACTGTAAATTACTGTAGAAATGCCATTTTTTAAAAAAATCATTCAAAACACACATACTCGGAGTTTATGAAATTTCATTTTTGTAATATTCATTGAAATAAGCCTTCTTGACAGTCTCCAGTTATTTCACGAAAAACCCTGTGCCTTCCTGGCAAACATATAGTTCCATAAGTGGGTTATTGCAAAGTTTAATTATATATTTTGACTTTTTTTTTCAGCAGATATATAAGAATTGTGTACAAGAATCTAAGGAAAGTGGGGATGTGTATTACAAAATCTGTATTCTGTTACTTAGTGACATAGAATGAGAATGGTTGACTTAGAATAATTCCTTGCTCTAAAAGTGGTTCATATGCAAAAGTAGTGTTGAAATCCATCATAGAGGCCATCCTATTCTGTTGATGTTCTTGGACTGGGTGTTGTCTCACAAGGGTGTATATATTTTTGTGTGTAGCAATAAAATGTCAGAGTAGTATGTTAACGAATTGAACGTTTTCAGTTCATTCATTCACCGAGTTTTCAATGTTTTTTGTGGCTGGCCACAGATTTGGAAGTAAATTGATGTCATATCTGAAAGCATATTTATGATTTTGCTGATCTGGCAACTCTCCATTTCTTTAATGTCAGTTCGGATTTGATCTTTGCATGGAAAGCTATGGTTTTTTTTTTACAATTTTCCCCCATTTTAAAGTGTTGGAATTTGTGTTAAGATTTCAGATATCACCAGATAGAGACCAGTGACAGATGTTTAGCAATTGAGAATTTATGCTTTAGTCATTTACTGTTTGGATTATTGCAAATGTACTTTATATGGGACCGCGCTTGAAGACTATCTGGAGGTTGCAACTTGTCCGGAATGCAGCAGCGTTCAATTTTGGGTGACCCAGTTCACCTGAGTAATACCATTGTTCTGTGAGATATGTTCCTTCCAGTTTCTTTCCAGGTGCAATTCAAGGTGCTGCTTTATATGCCAAAGGGCCAGGTTACTTCTCAAACTGCCTTTCTGTCATGCGCCTGTTGGAATCTGATTCCGAGGGAGAGGTGAAACAACTTTCAGGGAGTGGAAGTATGGCTCCGGTGGTTGTGGAAGAAACTGGGGAAGGGCACAGTCTGGCTCGGCATTCAGAGGAAGACCAGGCCCACCCACTCTTCATCCTAGGGCACGCAGGGAGGAACGAGTAAGGGAACAAGGTAGGTTACGATTACGGGGGAGAAAAAGGCCCTAATTCCCTTCATTAGCTGCAGCTGGGAAAACAGGATAGAGTGTTTGCGCACAGCTCCTTGCTGGAAGCAAAGCATGAATTATTTTGGTTTGTCAAGTCTTATCTGAGTTCTGGCATCCTCCCAACTGTGTGTTTCATTATCTTTTGAAGTCTTCAATTCCTTATCTTTTGAAGTCTTCAATTCCTTATCCTGCCCTGTCTCGTTAATTGCTGCAGTGTGGTTTGTATTGGTTTTTGTTTATAGTTTATATGTACTTTGGGTTCAGATGGAATTTCTTCCCTTTAAAAACTGTTCTTGGGAGAGTTTTTTCTCCAGCCAATGATAACTGGAAATTGGGGCCAAGTTGGAGGTATTAAAGAGACTTTACCTATTTTTGTGATTTTGTTGCTTTTGTGCCACGTCCTGGGTCATCACACTTTCCCTGAATGGATCAGCCCATCCTAATAGGTTAAATAAAGTAGATGTGGTCCCCTCCCTTAAATGTTGTCATATGATGGGACCTCGGAAGTGTGCTTTCTCTGTGAATGCCCCAAGCCTTTGGAACAGCCTCCCACCTGAGATCAGGGACTTCTACCATTTTAACCTTCTGAAGGCTGTGAACATTTGGTTCTTCCTCCTTTCCAAGCATGGCTAAGATGGGTTGAGCTATGAGAATGTTTCGTCTGCACTTAAGGAGAAGAGTACTTTTGTTTTTAACTGATTTATGGATTGCTGTGAGCCATCTAAAATCATTGCATGAGCTAGGACAGCCATATAAGTTTTATAAATCTGTTGGGTGAACTAGTAAAAATTTGTGATAGGAGATTTTTTTCCTTTTTATGTAATTTCAACAATGTTTAAGGCTTGATATAGGTCAGGTTCTATATAATCCTGATTAGTTTAGTGGGCTGTAGATGCAGATTACTAAAGAAATAACTGCTCTTTAGAATACCAGCATTATTGTTTCTGGTTAAAAGAGCTGTTTGTTTCCTACTGACCTATAGAATTGTTTAATAAGAAATGTAGAAAAGCATGACTTCAGTTATCTTGAAGTCTTACTTGATGATGCCTAGAACATAGTCTTCAATTTGATAACTATTGCTGATCTGACAGTCTAACATAAAAGTCACCTGTGACATTAAACTGCAAACTCTTATATTTTACTAATTTCTTTTGTAATGCTAGTGTGATAAATAGTGCTGTTTTTTTGGTTGTATTAAGTAATATCTCCACAGGTATTATAGCATTGCTATACTTCCTAGATACAGATTTAATATTACAAATTTTGTCAGTTACAAAACTTTACCACTGTGATACATGATTTAGAAAAATGTTGGTACAGGTAATGCTGAGGTGGCATTTATGAAAATTACACCTGGTTCTTTGCTGATACTTATATTGTGAAAGACACTCTGAAGTGATAGGAATGTATGTCTATCTTCTTCCAAACATATTTGAATGTGTATTAATTTATAATTTTTTGTGGGAGGTAAGATCAGTTAAAATGTTTAAAGATTCTGGATTGAGAAAAACAGGATTTTTAATATTTCAAATCAGAATTATTACTCGCTATCCTTTCTTATTTGACTTCATTAAATATCAATGTTTCTGATCTACTAAAAGCTTCCACAAGCAAAAAATCTTCTCTTGCAGATGTGATTGAAATGGATGGTCTTGAATCATTTGCAAAGATTTGTGGGAAGCCATTTGTAATTTGAATTTTGTCTTTCTGTTGTGTCCTTCCTGGAGTTTGAATATTCATTCAATTATATTAAATGTTACAATTTTTCATACATAAATGTATGAGATATGTATATGTATATGAAAATGAAATCAGTTTTATCATTTCCTAACAGTTATGAAATGATAATATTCCAAAGAAAGTTTGTCTCTTATTTTTCTGATAGGCTTATGTCCAAATATTATGGAGGATAGAATATGTCTGCACATATTTAAATCTTTTTCTAGTTCTCCACCTTTCACCATAATTATTTCATAATTCTAAAGATATGCTTGAGCGTATATTTGGCTATGCCCAAAATCCCAGGACTATAAACTTGAAAGGGAAGTTGAGGAAAAAATGGAAGATCATGATTGTGTCAAATTACTTCAGCATGTCTTTGTAGTCTCAGGGTCAAACACAACTTGAGGGATATTTTACATATTTTCTAAATAGGACATTCTAGTTAGGACTAGAATGGGAAGAATCTGTTAGTTTCTGTCAAAGAAAATACACTGCTCAAAAAAATAAAGGGAACACTTAAACAACACAATGTAACTCCAAGTCAATCACACTTCTGTGAAATCAAACTGTCCACTTAGGTAGCAACACTGATTGACAATCAATTTCGCATGCTGTTGTGCAAATGGAATAGACAACAGGTGGAAAGCATAGGCAGTTAGCAAGACATCCCCAATAAAGGAGTGGTTCTGCAGGTGGTGACCACAGACCACTTCTCAGTTCCTATGCTTTCTGGCTGATGGTTTGGTCACTTTTGAATGCTGGTGGGTGCTTTCACTCTAGTGGTAGCATGAGACAGAGTCTACAAGCCACACAAGTGGCTCAGGTAGTGCAGCTCATCCAGGACAGCACATCAATGCGAGCTGTGGCAAGAAGGTTTGCTGTGTCTGTCAGCGTAGTGTCCAGAGCATGGAGGCGCTACCAGGAGACAGGCCAGTACATCAGGAGACATGGAGGAGGCCGTAGGAGGGCAACAACCCAGCATCAGGACCGCTACCTCCACCTTTGTGCAAGGAGGGACAGGAGGAACACTGCCAGAGCCCTGCAAAATGACCTCCAGCGGGCCACAAATGTGCATGTGGCTGCTCAAACGGTCAGAAACAGACTCCATGAGGGTGGTATAAGGGCCCAACATCCACAGGTGGGGGTTGTGCTTACAGCCCAACACCGTGCAGGACGTTTGGCATTTGCCAGAGAGCACCAAGATTGGCAAATTCGCCACTGGTGCCCTGTGCTCTTCACAGATGAAAGCAGGTTCACACTGAGCACATGTGACAGACGTGACAGGGTCTGGAGACGCCGTGGAGAATGTTCTGCTGCCTGCAACATCCTCCAGCATGACCGGTTTGGCAGTGGGTCAGTAATGGTATGGGGTGGCATTTCTTTAGGGGGCCGCACAGCCCTCCATGTGCTCGCCAGAGGTAGCCTGACTGCCATTAGGTACCGAGATGAGATCCTCAGACCTCTTGTGAGACCATATGCTGGTGCGGTTGGCCCTGGGTTCCTCCTAATGCACGACAATGCTAGACCTCATGTGGCTGGAGTGTGTCAGCAGATCCTGCAAGATGAAGGCATTGATGCTATGGACTGGCCCGCCCATTCCCCAGACCTGAATCCAATTGAGCACATCTGGGACATCATGTATCGCTCCATCCACCAATGCCAGGTTGCACCACAGACTGTCCAGGAGTTGGGGGATGCTTTAGTCCAGGTGTGGGAGGAGATCCCTCAGGAGACCATCCGCCACCTCATCAGGAGCATGCCCAGGCATTGTAGGGAGGTCATACAGGCACGTGGAGGCCACACGCACTACTGAGCCTCATTTTGACTTGTTTTAAGGACATTACATCAAAGTTGGATCAGCCTATAGTGTTTTTTTCCACTTTAATTTTGAGTGTAAATCCAGACCTCAATGGGTTGCTAAATTTGATTTCCATTGATAATTTTTGTGTGATTTTGTTGTCAGCACATTCAACTATGTGATGAACAAAGTATTTCATAAGAATATTTCATTCATTCAGATCTAGGATGTCTTATTTTTGTGTTCCCTTTATTTTTTTGAGCAGTGTAGTTTCTATAGGGAAATTGGAAAGAGGGATTTTGCATTTACTTGCACACAATGTACTTTGAATCTTTCCCATAATGTCTTTCAACCTTCTAGAGTAGCCATTGAGGGCATAGGGGCTGTGGGAAAGAGAAAGAACATAAATGGAAGTTGGGATTGTATCCATTTTTCAAGTTGATATTAGAAATATGTAATCCTATACCTAGTTAATAGAAAATGAACGCCATAAACCAGGGGTCGCCAACCTTTTGGACTTCAGGAACCACCAACTCATAATTTTAAATCTCGGGGACCACTAATATGAATTTTGACTGAAGGTGGCTTGCTGATGTTGGTGGGAGAGAGAGGGGGGGAGGGAGGGAGAGAGAGAGAGAGAGAGAGAGAGAGAGAGAGATCTGATCTAACCTCTTTCTCCCTCCCCTCTCTTTCATACACAAACACACACAAACACACAGAGGCAGGGATGGGATTCAAATTTCTTAACCGGTTCTGGGCGTGGCCTAATTTGTGGGTGTGGCTTGGTGGTCATGTGGCTGCCTGCGCATGGCTTGTTTATATATATATATATATAATTTTATTATAATAATTATTATATTATAATATATATATAAGAAAGCAGATGCTAGCACATTATCTGAGGGAATTAAAGATTTTTTGGGAAAGGGGGAAAGAATATAAAGTTGATTTATTTGACCAAGGTTAAAATAGGTTGCTATCCCTAGTAATATTTGATTGATTTCTGAATGGGACTGGGATGATATTTTAAAGATTCTTTGTATGTATGAGAAATTAGATGGGGGATAGAGAGTTCAGTTGTTAAACTTTAAGTTTATCTGATTAATAAATGTACAAGAAAAGATTTAAAGTAGGTTTATCAGCTGGTAATAGTTCTGTTGCTTTTTCTGATAACCCTTAATGGATTTTTGCTAATTAAGATAGAGTGATGCTTTAAAGATCTGTTTGCATACAATGTATGGGATGAAGAGATGGTTTGTTGTATTATAAGAAGTGATAGGTTTATTTTTTAGTATTTTAGTATTTATTTGATTTGTCAGTTGCTTACAAGATACAAGTATAAGAATAAATATAGTTTTGAATACATGAGATAGATGCTTATAAGAAAAAATAAAAAATAATAGGACAGGGATGATAGGCACAATTGGTGCACTTATGCACGTCCCCTACAGCAGGGGTCCTCAACCACCGGGCCGCGGACCGGTACCGGTCCGTGGAGCACTCTGTACCGGGCCGCAAAGAAAAAATTTTTTTAAAAAATGGCGGCTTTCTTCGCCTTCAGTGAATGCTGCTGGGATCGGGGATCAAGGACACAAATGAGAGAAGGGAAGGGAGGAAGCAACCGAAGCCTGTCCTGCTCTCTGGCTCAGCGGCTTCGGTTTCCTCCCGCCTCGTTCCTCTTTCAGTCGCTCTCTCGCTGCTCCACCAGCCCAGGAAGAAACTGCTTCAAAGAAGCCGGGGGGGTGGTGGCTTTTCCTGTCGCCGCAGCGCCTCCAAAGCACCCGTTCACCCCCGCCCGCCCGCGGTTCAATTCAGTGCCCCGTTCTGCCTGCCTGCCTGTTTGGTTGTTTGGGAGCAGCTTCGGCTGAGAATAATAACTATTCGCCTCTTTTTATCAGCCAAAGCTGCTCCAAAATGAAGAAGGCAGGCAGGCAGGCAGAACGGAGCACTGTGGATTGAACCGCGTGCGGGCGGGGTGGGTTTGGGGGTAAACGGGCGCTTCGGAGGAGCTGCGGCGACAGGAAAAGCCACCCCCCCGGCTTCTTTGAAGCAGTTTCTTCCTGGGCTGGTGGAGCAGCGAGAGAGCGACTGAGAGAGGAACGAGGCAGACACCTGAGGGAGGGAGGGAGACACCTGAGGGATGGGGCTGAGGGAGGCAGGGCCGAGGCGCTCCCTGAACTTGGTGGTTTGCTGGCAGACATTTTATTACCCGACTAGGTAACAACATCAGATGTTACCTAGTCAGGTAATGAAACGTCTGCAAGCAAACCACCAAACTCGGATTCTCCCCCCTCCCCGGTCCTTGAAAAAGTGTTTGTGCTTGAAACTGGTCCCTGGTACAAAAAAGGTTGGGGACCACTGCCCTACAGGCCTCTTAGGAAGGGGGTGAGGTCAATAGTAGACAGTCTAAGGTTAAAGTTTTTGGGGTTTGGGGAAGAAACCACAGAGTCAGCTAGAGTATTCCAAACATTGACCACTCTGTTGCTGAAGTAGTGTTTTCTGCAGTCAAGTTTGGTGCGGTTAACCTTGAGTTTGTATCTATTGTTTGCTCTTGTATTGTTAGGATTGAAGCTGAAGTGTTCATTTGCAGGTAGGACATTGCAATGTATGACCGGAGGCAGCGTAGTTCTAGGTTTTCTAGATCTAGAGTTTCAAGTCTGGTGGCATATGATATTCTACAATATTCTACAATGAGTAGAGGAGTGGAGAACTCTTCTTGTGAAATATTTCTGGACTTTTTCAATTGTGTTAATATCAAATACATGATATGGATTCCAGACTGATGAGCTGTATTCAAGTATAGGTCTAGCAAATGTTTTGTATGCTCTAGTCTAGTTAGTAGTGTGATATTACCAGAGAAGAAGTTTGTTTGGTTTGTTGTATTATCAGACATGGTGATAGGTTTATTCATGTAATTTTATCCAACCTTTATTATTTGTATAAATAACTCAAGACAGTGAACATACATAGTATTCCTTTCTACTCCAGTTTTCTCTACAAAAACACTTGCTGGGGACAAAGAATTAAGCTATTTTTCTTTTTCTTTTTTCTTCTTTTCTGTATTTTTTAATTTTTCTCTTTTATACTTTTTATTATTTTTATCTGTACAAATTTTAATACCTTTTTAATGAAAATACTGGACTTAGTAGAGGTGGAAGTTGATGCTTTAGAATAGGGGGGGTCCCCAATCTCCAGGCCACAGCCCAGGGCAGGTGTGCAGCCTGTTGGGAATTGGGCTGTGCAAGCAGCTAGTGGGTGTGTGAGGCTACTTTTGCACAAGCAGCAAATGAACATGCAAAACCATCACCTCTCCCTCCCCACCGCCACCAGTCCGGAAAGGTTGGGGACCCCTGGTTTAGAAGAGGGAGCTGTGTGCTTCAGTTTTGCAGTCTATTCTTGTTCCTCCAGTTTGTTTAACGAGACAATATGTTGCAATATGTAATGCCTTGTTTAGTTATTGAATTAACATCTCACTGATATAGTAATTTATTAAATATTTGATTTCAGTAGACTTTCCAAGTTGTGGAATTGGCAAATACTGAGGTTGCATCTTTATTTATTTGGTTGATTGATTGATTGTCTGCCTATCTTACCACAACTTAACTCTGGGTGGCTTACAGTATTAAAAGGATAAAATTATATACAACTTATACATAATACAAACAAAGTATAATAAAAATAAATATAAAAATATAAATACCCTAAATAAAAGGAGGGAGGGAGAGAGTAGGATAAACGGGGGGTGGGGGTGGGATCTGTTATTAATCTGTCAATAATAAATTTAATTGGGAAGCTGGCTCCTCTGTCTTTATCCTTTCTGAAGCCATTAGGATCTATGAATTATTTTCATACTTGAACAAATAGAAATAGGTTAGTGGTTGAGGAGGTGGGATTGAGAACATATAGGGATCCCAGATGGAAGTCAAGTATGTGCAGCTTTGTCTTTTATTGGACATTATGTTAGTCTATAATGAGTTTTATCAAGATAGTTGATAAAGCTATTTAGCAATTTTTAATGTATTCAATTCTAAGGTTTCAGGCAGTGCACAGCAAATAGGTAAAAAAAAGATTAAAACAATCATATTCCTGGCTGAATTCATAAGTCATAAACAAAGTTTATAAACCACAGGGTCTGGTTTCATACACCAAAGTAAACCAAATAAACATTGCAATTCATATAATTTTAATAACTTCTCTGGTTTAGTATGAGAACTAAACCAGAAACACCTTTCTTCCTTTAATGAAGATGACTTTATCCAGACAGAGAGCCGTGTCTGCTCTTTTGTTTATCTTTTAACCATTGTTTTTTGATCCTGCATCGTACTTTAGAAAATGATGTCTTAGAAGTCAGGTTATGCCTACAGATGTTTGCAATTTAAATTGAATCTTAATATACTACTTTTATCTTATATGTTTGAGAATTTTGCTTTGATTATCCTAAATAGGTATGTTAAACTTTAAAAAAGGGATGCTGAAATTATATAAGATTCTGGGTTGTTGTTTTTTCAGTGTAAGGTTTCTTGTTGAGTTTATAGATCATTTTATACAAAAAAGGAGTCAAAAAATCTATAAATAGTAGAAATAGAAGATGAGGGAGTAAAATGCACCATGGTGCCTTAAAAAAATCTAACTAGGATTGTGGACTATTGCTCTATTTCTTAAAAAACATATTCAACATATTTAAAATGTATTGAATAAAACTTAACCAATGTAAGATCTAGAGAGTATCATATTTTTTATAGATGTAAACATACTGTGTTCAACAGTCCTTGCCTTTTTGAACGTGTGAGATTATGGTTTATGTGACTTAACCTAAGGATTTGGAAAAATGTGTTATATGTTTCTTGGATATTTCGGTTTCGTAGAATTAATAGTTAGGAATTTAGATCATTGTTCCATTTGATCTTGTAATAATCAGCAAAGCTTCAAAGTATAGCTGTGCACCATTCCAGCTTTTTTGTACTGCATTTAATTACACCTAATACTAGAGTAGCCATTTAAAATAAATTAAAATAGTACATAATTTGCCTTGTTCTTTGAAAATGCTGACCCTATTAACATTCTAAATAATGGTTAAAGATGTATGTTTAGTTTTGTGTTTTGAGCACACATCATTTTTACTAAAATAATAGAAGTCTCTTCATTGAGGTCATTGCTAAACAGCATTGTAATATATTTTTGTGGGGTTTACAATATTTTTTTTCTTTAGAATTACTGCATATTAAGCTTCCTACAGATTCTTTTCACATTTTTAAGGGCTCCAGTGCATAAATCCTCCAACTACCTTTGAGATTTCTGCAATGTAATGCCTTTACTCTTCTTTTTAATAATTTTTATTAGTTCACTTTTCTACAATCTGGTATCCTCTGGGTTTTTTAGGCTACTGTGCTCGTCATCCTTTGACTAGCTATCATGCTGCTTTGAAATAGATTAGAGTTATATTTTAAAACATCCTGAAGCTAATCAGTTTGGAAAAAGGCTGTATCCGTTCTCTTGAACTTAACTGTTTTGTCATGTTTTCCTGATGCAGTTTTAGACATATGATATAGAAAATTCAATCCAGACTACATTTGAAGATTGCACACAATGGCTGCTTCAACTTCAGTGCCGCCTTCTATCTTTCATCATTAAAAGCTACCCTCACTCCATAAGAATCATTTGGGTCCCTTATTTTAAGGAGTTCATTCTGTAAATCAGGAAAAAAATGTTATGATAATTTTTTTGCTCATCTGAAAAAGACAAAAATATATTCCAGTAGGATATTTTATACCACATCCCTTTTGACTTTTATGATAGTAGTGCTGTTTGTCTCAATATGACTTTCATTAACTGTACTTTAGTGCCTAACTTTCTAACTTTGTTTTCTGCTGATTAATATAAAGAAACAAAACACAATTCCACTCTGATATTGTATGAGTATAAAAGTCCAGTTTATCTAGCTTCTACACAGTGGAGTATAATATGATGAAATGGAAGATACGCATCCTTGCAATGTTTTAAATGAATTTTGTTATAAACTTTTTATTGCTAAATTCTTTCATCCACAATACCAAAATACAGATAGATTGTGTATAACAAGTTAAAAACGAGAAAAGGGTAAAGATGAAATATCAAGACTTTTTAGCCGTTTCTGCCATTTTAATAGCCAGTATTGTGGTGAAACATATAGGTAATCCTCGACTTACAACAGTTCATTTAGTAACCGTTCAAAGTTACAATGGCATTGAAAAAAGTGACTTATGACCGTTTTTCACACTTACAACCATTACAGCATCCCCATGGTGATGTGATCAAAATTCAAATGTTTGGCAAATGACTCATGACAGTTGCAGTGTCCCTGGGTCATGTGATGGCCTTTTGTGCTCTTCTGAGAAGGAAAGTCAATGGGGAAACCAGATTCACTTAACAACCATGTTACTAATTTAATTGCAACAATTCACTTAACTGTGGCAAGAAAGGCCGTAAAAGGGAGCAAAACTCACTTAACTAATGTTTCACTTAGTCATACAAATTTGGGGGTCAATTGTGGTCATAAGTTGAGGACTACTGGAGTCTCAGGAGGGAGGGCAAAGAGACAGTGATGCTTAAAATGTCTGGTGGGTAGGAAGAGAACAAGTGAAACTGACTTTGTTAAAAGCAAGAGAAAGAGATACAGGGTTGGTTCATTTGATTAAAGTTAAACTATAGTGTTATTCCTAATAACTCTTAATGGACTTTTGCTGATTAGGATGATGCTTTATAATTTTCTACATAAATAAGAGATGAAATATAGAAGAAGAGATCTTTTGTTGCAATATCAGAGCAAATGTACTTACTGAAATTATATTTGTTGTGATGAGTACAGATTTATATATATAAATACACACACATATATACATACACACAGACAGATAGATATTCTTTTAAATTTGTTTCTCTATACTTTTTAATTTTTATTTTCTTAGTTTGTAACTAAGTTTTTATAACTTTAATAAAATTATTATAAAATATACAGTTAGTTTAAGATTTGCACATAAGCTTAGGTTATTCTAATTGTGCCTCCTGTATATAAATAAGCTATCTACACCTTCTGAATGGAATACAGTAGAATCTTTGTTTCAAGACATGCGAGTATTCCTTTACAGTACCTCACCCAATATTGCACTTCCTCCATTTGATAGAATAAATAAATGACTAAGTATTTATTTTTCCTCATGAAACCCAGATTCTGCCTTTAATATTTTTCTTTCTTTGGGACATTCCTATTTCTCTAACATTCTTTAAGTTATATGAGACCAATTTAACAACCTCCCCATATTTTCCAGAACAGTATAAAGTGGAATGTACAGTTATTCACTTGTAACATATGTTAGATGAGAGGAAACAAAAGACTGAAAATTTGGAGGTTTAGAGTCCTGGAATTTGAATGCATAATTGGCTAACTCTGGTAAGAGTTGCCTTTGATCTTTTGCTCAAATTAATAGTTGTGTGTTACATGAATAGCTTATATCTATGTAACTCTCGGATGTATCTTTGGATTTCAAGTTTCTGACTGATTTGCAGCCCTTTCATGTGACTCCAGTCTTTCTCCAATGTGCTGAGCAGAGAATCCAAGGAATGGGTTAACTCTGCTCTTCTTCTCGGAGACTGAGTCAATCAATCTTTTGGTCATGCCTCCCTTGCCTGCCCAAGGCTAGTTTTGACTCCGTCTTTGCTCAGAAGAGACGTGTGGAAGAGTGCTCTTAGAACAGGACAGAGTTATTCCTTGGATTCTGAAAAAAATACAAGTAAAGTCCTGGCTCTGTGTAAGCCTTTGCAAGACAGCGAATGCCTAGGCTGGTTCCCCTGATCCATCTGGCATTTCATTTATGTGGAAAACTAGGGGAGATATTTATCATTATCATATAATACCCAGTCCAGTCTTTTTGCTTTGCTTTCCCAATATTTCTATCCTTAATCGGTGGTTCATTGTCCAAAGTCTCTTATGCAAAAGAGCACCAGAAGACAATTTTACTTAAGAAACATTCTACAGATAGTCCTCGGCTTATGACTAATTGATTAATATCTGTCTGTAGTTAGAAAGCTTGGAAAGGGGAGCTTTATAACCTGTATAGTTGGAGGTGCTTTACAGCACCTCCTACTATAGCAAAGTGTCACACTCTCCATCTCCCACTATCATATGATTAGGATCTGGGAGAAGGCTGGCTGCTCCTCCGCAGATCACGGGATTCGTTTGCGGCACAAAAAGTGCCTCAAAAAAAAAAAAAAAAAAAAGTGCAAAAGTGGAAGGCGTGATGAAAAGAGGGGGCGAGTATATAACAAAACTATATTTTGAGTGGAAATGTTGGGGTCGTCTTATACGCCGGGTCGTCTTATACGCCGGCATATACGGTAATTGATTAATATCTGTCTGTAGTTAGAAAGCTTGGAAAGGGAGCTTTATAACCTGTATAGTTGGAGGTGCTTTACAGCACCTCCTACTATAGCAAAGTGTCACACTCTCCATCTCCCACTATCATATGATTAGATCTGACATTTATGACCAAATGCTTTTCAATCATGTGATCACAATTCGTAATCTTCCCTGAAAAAGATTGAAGATGATTTCCGTGGGAATATAAACAAAAATATGAAATATTGGATATACAAATGAAAGCATTGTTAGCAATTTTGTGAGAAGAATCAGTGAGAATATGAAAAGTGACCTGCCTAAACTCTTTATATAAGATTTACAAAAGGGACGTTAAAGTTGTCAAAGTTTCTGTGAGAAGAAATAAAATAACTCAGTTGAGGATGAAAACCTAAAGAATCTTATTTGATACCTCTCTTAAGTATGATTCAGAATTATTTATAACTTTTGGTTACAGTTGCTCAATCTGTCCCACATACAAGTTTCAACATATAGATTCATTTAAATTAACTCTGAAAAACTAAACTTTTGCCAGGATTTTAAAACTATGAGGCATTGAAATATCCATGAACAAATATTGCTCCCTGTTTTGTGCTGGGGCAGAATTATTCTTGTTTAAAAACAGATCTTAGATAATGTACAGTTTGTGTTAGAGGTATCAAATAAGATTCCTTTCTCAACTTTATTTAACTGGTTTTCAGGCTAATTACTTTGTATTATTGCACATGTAATAATATTACCAAATATTACTGAGTAGTTTTGTTCTCTCAAACAGAAGCTGGCAGGCTGAAAAACAGGCAGTGCACAGGACGGACTTTCTGGCTACTGACCATTTAGCTGGTAAGTGTACAAATCTCTATTAAAATGATTCCCAGACTTCAGTCTAAGAACCCTTCTAACACTTGCCCTTAGTAATATCCAGAGGTGGGATTCTACCAGTTCGCACCTATTCGCTAGGACCAGGTGTTAACATTCTAAGCATTTTGGAGAACCGGTTGTTAGAAGAAATTACTGGCCTAATCCTGTAAGGAAGGCAGGAAGGAAACATTCTAGTGTTGCTTACAGAAACTGCCTCTCCGTTAACCCTTATTACATTCTTGGCAGGACTAGACTTCCTATCTCAGGAACTTCTCTGGAGTTATTTTTTCCTCCTTTGCTGGTACTTTGCTTGTGTGGAGTGACCATTCAAAGTTACAATGGCACTGAAAAAAGTGACTTATGACCCTTTTTCACACTTACGACTGTTGCAGCATCCCCACAGTCATGAGAGGCCAGGCGAGGAGATGCATACCTCGATGTGAGTGATATTGAGTTGGCCACGCCCAGCCAATAACATGATCCACCAAGCCATGTCCACCCAGTCACATGACCACCAAGCCATGCCCATCAACTAAGCCACACTCACAGAACCGATTGTTAAAAAATTTGAATCCCACCCCTGGTAATATCTATTGATTCTTTAAGGAGTCCACAATATATATGTAATCTGCCAATTACCGTGCTTTTAAGTAGGATATTTATCACATCTTTGTTAGGTTCAAACCTATAAAGTTTGCATTTATGCAACATATCTTTCAACAGAACTGGAAATTTTTAAAAACAATTTCTAGGCTGTTTTTTTAAGGACAGTGAATATAATATGTACAATTAAAGAGAAAATCTTGCCTATTGGGACTTACCCTTCCAGGCTTCATGTGAATGCACATATGTACATACACATACTTTGTATTATACAGTAGAAGGAATATTTGTGGTCAAATTCCATTCTTATGCCCTGCTTCCAAAATTCATTATCGAGCTAATTTATTTTCTTGGCTCTGGCAGTTTCAATGGGTACAGCTCATCTATGTCCGGAAATAATACTATGAAATTCTCTCAAAATAAATCAGAAAAATTGGGCAATCCACCATACAGGATCTGTTTGTATAATGTAATATATTGTATAATTGGATCCATAATATTTTTCTGTGGCCTTTCCTTTCTTGATCACTCTCTAGATGTGTGGATTTTTGTTCCCAGAATTCCGTGGTCAATTTTATCACTGAGAATTCTAGAAGTACATAAATATGAAAAATTCCAGGGTAGGAAGATATTAATTATAGTAGACGTTCCAAAGAGGCACTGATTTAAAGCATCTGCGAATATTTATCTGAATGTGGAATATTTTATAAAGCTAAAAATCCAATATTTTGTTAATGTAAAAACAATTTCAGAAGTTATTGCAGCTCTGTCTTGGATTTTGAACCCAGTAGGAAGAAAAAAATTGTAGCATTTCATATCTGTTACTAACAGAAAAATAGTGCTATGATGTTGTTATAAAAAGAAGACCAATAAAAAAGAAACAGTGTTTTCATTGTATTAGTCTTTTATTAAATAAGCTAGAAAAGGTACTACAGTATCGATAAATTATGTTGTGATTGAAGACTTCCTTTGTTTCCTCAACTAAAATCAATTGTACATCTTCAAAAGAAGTGGCTAAAATTGTTCCTTTGCTATAGTGTATTTTCCTATTTTCTGTTTCTTTCCTTTTTTAATGGCACTGTACCAGAAATTATCATGACAGTTTCTACTTTTTTCCTACCATCAGTGGCATACCCGGATTGTGTGTGAGTGGGAAATCAACCATGAGCTCCGTGGCAGTTTTGACCCAGGAAAGTTTTGCTGAACATCGCAGTGGCCTTGCTCAGCAGCAAGTGAAAGGTAAAAAAGCAAAACAAGGTTATTACAAAATCCCATGTGATAACAGCTGCATAGTAATATTACCTTGCTGCTATTTAATTGCTTTGTTACTTGCAGGAGGATGGTTAAGATTTATTTTTTTCTTTGATTCTGAGAGACTGTATTTAGATTAATAATACTATAAGGGTTAAGAAGCTTTAGGAGCGTAAGTTAATCTATCAATATTGGTTTTTTTTCAATTTTGCCAAGCTATTTTTAGAAACATCTGTGCATTATAATCTTCATTCATTTTCCTTCTGTGTTGAATTTATATGCTGCCCATCTCATTATCAAAAGCAACATTGGGCAGCTTGTAATATTTTTTTTTAAACAAGTTTTATTAATTTCAGAAACAAACAAATCATCATCAACCATTACATATTTGAACCTTTTTCCATTATAAATTTTACAAGTCAGATAAACCTTATCTTATACAATACAATTCTATTTTAAACCATTTCTAAATGAGCATAAAAACATCTCTTGTCCTCTATTTCTTTCTGACTTGATTATCGTCATTCTCTTTCTGTGTTTCTAGAAGGTTTCACCAATACTTCTCAAAAACATACAAACAAACATATAAAAATCTTTTAGTAAAGTAACGGCCCCCGGTACCTCTCTTTATATGGGCTTTAATTATATTCATGCTCATCTTACAGATCATTACCTATTTTATTTACCATTCTGTATCTTCTATATATACTTCTCCACACATTTCACTCTTCATAATTCTATCTTATTCAATCCATCTTAATTTAAATCATTATATTTGTATCTTTTGCCCATCCTTTGTTATCCCTCTATCTCATTCCTTATAATGAAAAAAAAAAAAAATTCTCCTGAAATCTCTAATCAGAGTATGATGCCTTTCTATCCTCTCCCTAAATATTAGATTAACATTTAAAATAACACCTAATACCCAATCTGATTCTGCTTGGTACATTCTATCTATTAATTTTTACTTTTAATAACAATAAAAACAGAGTAATAAATCGAAAATGTTTAAATACATAGTATCCTCCTAAATACGTAGTTAATAAATCTAAATAATAAATCTTATAGCATTCTCATTGCCTTTCCTTCAATATTTTATTACATTTTAAAAATCAATCATTATTAAACATTTCAACATTTTAATTTCTTATTAACTCTTAAGCCATTCTAATTTTCTATTTCTAATACAAATATTACAATACCGTCTTATGTACCTTGCAAAATCTTTTTTAAGAAAATTTATACTTCACCCTTTATCCCTAAAAAAATCCCTCTTTTCCCATCCAATTTTAAAACTTTGTGGCTTTTCTCCGCCTTTCCCTTTCTTTCTTCCCCCACCAGATCTTCCTACCCCCTTCTTCTAACCTCTGTCTTTCTGGCATCCCTTCTCTGTTGTATTCCCTCTTTCTCTTGTTTGCTATCATTGTATTTATTTTGCATCATATTTTTCTCTTTCTTAAATGTTTTTTAGATCTTAAGTCCTTCATTTTCCTCGCTTTCTTCCTTCCTTCTTTCTTAGATAAATTTTGGGATTCATTAAAGATGGTGTCTTCGTCTTCTTCTTCTTGTTGTTCCATCTGTCGCATTGTCTGTTCATAGTTAACCAGCGCCATTTCTAAAAATAGAAAAGCTTTTTCCATACCATCTTTACAGGCTGCTTTTGTTTGCTCATATTCATCCCTCAGTTCCTCAAAGGAGAAAGCCATTATAAATCTTTTCTTTTCTTTTTTCCCTCTTTCTTCTTACTCCAACCAAAATATTCCAAAAGAAAAGTAAGACAATCCCAAAGTCCACAATCCTCAATCAATCCAAGCCAAGCCAAAATTTCCTCTTTCTCTTCCAGGGGTAGTATCAGACAAAGGAAAAAAGAAAATCCAAATCTGTGTTTTGAAGCCTTATTAAAATTTTATTTCTGTCTCCAAATCCTTAAGGCATCTCCTCCAACAAAATCCAACCAGATAAATATATTATGGCAGCTTGTAATTTTAATACACACACACACACACACACACACATATATACACACACACTATTTTATATATTTTAGACCATTCTCTTCCAACTTAATAGTCTCCGGATATTAGACTACAAATCCCTCTATCTTCTATCCTGCTAGTACGACCAATGTCATCTGAAAAGACCAAGCTGGGGAAAGTTTCTATTGACGATATAGCTTGAGGCAAGATTAATGGATAGAGACCCCCATTTTGAGGAAGTTATTTGCCAAAATTATCGTCAGCTATTTTCAAGTTGCCATAGTACTGAGTTCAGAAAGGCATTACATGGGCTAAAATGTGTCTGATTTATTATTGTTATATTTAATTGTTATTTAGTACAATAACATCAGTTCTTTATCCAGAGAATAAAAAGACTTTAAAAGTGGCATTCCAACTGTATAGCATAAAATAAAGGGCTGTGTAAATAAAATAATACTGAATATAAGAATTCACAGAATCTCAGATTGTGCACATTTGTGCACAAATATCAGATAAATCTGTGGTTGGTATACAACAGATCAATACAAAAATGGGAGTATAAAATATCAACAACTCAAACAAGAAAAGATGTTAACCTTCTGATACTTTTTTTAAGTAACAATCTGAGTTCTAATATAGAACCACTGAGTGGAATTAATGCTCACATATGGCAGTTTTGATATTATAGGAAATTGATTTGGTTATTATTTATAACAAACCTGCATATCAAGACACTGTCAGCCCACAATACATGTTAGTTATAGGTATAGATTTCTCTTGATGGAATAATCTCTATCTGTAAAACATGTTTTTCTTATTTCCTGATAGAAATTATCGTTGATGGGTTATTAAATAGAAAATTGTTTGACTTTAATTTGAAAAGTTTGTACTTTTAACTAACAAATTAAGAATATCATATGTTAACAGTCAGATGGTAGGGGAAGAAATAGTATAGTCTGTTGACCATTGTCTATAAAATCATTCTTTATTTCCTTGCTTTTGCCACTGTAGTTACAGCTTTAAATGCTGAAGAAGAAAATGATCCTCCAACATACAAAGATGCCTTCCCCCCTCTCCCTGAGAAAGCTTGTTTGGAGCCAGCCCATGAACCTGCTGGTGCCTGGAGTAAAATCAGACCAATCAAGGCTTCTGTTATCACTCAGGTCTGTACAAAGAATGTTTTCTCCCCTTCACTGTGAAACCCTTTACAGGCATTTAGAAAAATGTCCTTCAGATTGTTTTTAACCTATCTCATTGTGGGAGAGAAAATGTAAACAGAAGAACTGTTTGAGTACCCTTAGGCTTTTCCTTGAAATATGCCAACAGATAAGTGTTATGCAGTTCTGGAGAATTCTGTAATTATACAGTGAGACATCTTCCGTGTATTGATCCCTTTAAGGGAATAACATGTTCTCTCAAATTAAATACTACAATATTGCTCCTATGCTAATGTATTAAAATATATAGAAAAGCTAGCCTTATAAAATAACTTAAACTGAAAATGTAAATGTATTTTCTTGGGGGGATGGAATAGAAGGTCCCTGTATTTATGCAGCATTTTGTTGCCAGAAATTCAGTCCTGTAAATTTAAATGAATTCAACAGAATTTGCTGTTTAAGACTATATCAAAAATATTTGCTGCAGAACTGGCTGCAAGTTGAGAGAGGGAGAATAACCTTTTAGAAATTTCTAATTTAAGAAACATTTATTTCACATGAGCAGGTATTCCATGTGCCACTAGAAGAGAGGAAGTACAAGGATATGAACCAGTTTGGGGAAGGAGAGCAAGGCAAAATCTGCTTAGACATCATGCAGAAGACAGGAGCGCACCTGGAGCTATCTCTTGCAAAAGATCAGGGATTATCAATAATGGTCTCTGGCAAACTTGAAGCTGTGATGAAGGCTCGGAAGGAAATTGTAGCTCGGCTTCAGACCCAGGTAAGTGATTTGATTCTCCTTATGATATTCTGCAATGGAGATTTAAAGGCATAGTGCTCATTGAGCCAATATTTTACGAACCAATTCATATGTGTACTGTAGAGCAAAGGTCCCCTATCCCCAGGCTGTGGACTGGTATTGGTCTGTGTGGCCTATTAGGAACCAGGCCGTGCAAGTGAGCAAACTTCATCTCTGCATGCATAGGATCTAGGTAGCATGCAAAACACCCTCTCTCCCCCCTCCTGATCCATGGAAAAATTGTTTTCCACAAAACCGGTCCCTGTTCCCAAAAGATTGGTGTCTACTGCTGTAGAGTTCTTGGTGCTTTCTGAGCTTCGTTGTTTTCTTGCAGACATTTGCAGATGTGGTATGAAATGTCTGTAAGAAAACAGCCAAGCATCAAAGAGATGCTTGGAAAGCATCAAAAATTCCACAATTCAACCTTGAGCTACAAATATTCTCTTCTATTTGTATCATATGTACTGCATCTTAAAAGCCCAAAAGAATGCCAGGTTTTCCATAAAATAAAGTTCAAATATTTCTTCATTCTACAACTTTATTTCTGGCCATATACCTTACCGGGAGCTACCACAGCAAGTGATGGGTTTTGAAAGCATGAATTTAGTGATAGTTATTGAAGCATAGCTGGTCTTTTCAGGATATTCTGTATAGTTTAGGTTCTTATAGTAAAAGCTGATCTTTTGAGGGGTGCCAACTTTTCCCTTCTGAAAATTGGTGCTCTGATAGAAAAAAAGAATAGAATTGTGTCTTTTTTGTTAAAGTTGGCAAAATGCTTTTATTATTTTTATTGCTTTTGTCAAAATTTCAAAGAAAAAGATTTCAACAATATTCATTAAAGTCTTAACATCTTTAACATTAGTTTTCAATTAAATATCATACTTCTATGGGAACATTTATAAGCTTTCCATAGTTAATTACCCCCCCCTTCACTTATATTTTATAAAACATTAACTAATTAAAATGTTCCCGTTCTTTCCTAATTCAGTTTTCTCATTTATTTTATTTCACTTATTTTATTCACAAACATTTCACTAAATTACACTAACTATTTTATCCCTCATTTTAATCATACGTTGTTTCCAATTTTCTAAAGTTATTTCTATTACTAATATAACAATACAATCTTATGTACCTTTACAGAATCCCTTTTTCAGTTAGATTTTCACCCATTATCTCTAAATAGGTCCTGTTTCTCTATATCTTGCTCAGGTCCTTTGTAACTTCTTTTCCTTTCCTTCTTCCCTCTCTTCTCTCCCCCTTTTCCCCCCTTGTCTCTCTACCTCTATTTCTCTCTTCTGTATTCCCCTTTTCTGTTGCTTTCCAGTATTATACTTGTTTTTCGAATTATTTTTCTTTTTTCGGTTGTTTTTTTAAGTCTTAAATTCTCCATTCTCTTTCCCCCCTTTCCTTTTTCTTCCCCACATAAAATTACTTGTTCATTAAAGATGGCTTCTTCTTTGTCCCAGTCTTCTTGTTTTGCACTCTTTTCTTGTTGTTTCTCATAGGGTTAGGGTTGATTTTAGTCATTCAAATATAATAACCAAAAATCCAAAGATCACCAAATAATCCAAACACACGCAAGCTATTTCTTTTTTGCTCTTTTTTTTCACTTTCTCTTCCTGGGGTTACTATTTAGTTGCAAAGTTTCAGTTAAAATGTATCTTTTAGAAGTCTTGTTGAAGTTTTACTTTAGATTCTTTTTAATTCCAGGCAGTCTCCTCCCTCTTCCAGATCCTGCCCTTATTCTTTTTCTCTCCCTTCCTGCTTATGAAAAAGAAAGTTTTTAATGTCCAGAAATCTTTATTATCCCTTTGGCATTTTGTTTTATTTTCAGCTTAATTGCCTATTGATGTCAAAGCGGATTTTTCCAATTTCTTATTTAAGTCTCTTAGTATAGGGAAGGAGAGAGAAGGGAAAAAAAGCCAAACCTTTCCCTTTTCACTTTCCTTTGCTGCTTCCGACTCTTCTTTGGGAGCGATGTTATTTTTTGTAAGTTTAAATTCCAGGGTACCTTGGTTGTTGCTTTTACAATTTAACCCGGTCAGCCAAAACTGTCACTTCTTATTTTCCTCCTGCACATTCTTTTCCGGTAGAGTTCTTCTTTGTGGTGGCCATTTCTGACCACCGCTGCAACCGCCTTCGGGAAAGTGAGTAATGGCCAGCTGAGGAGGAGAGATGCGGCTCTCCTCGACCCTGCTGGTGGTCTCCCCCCTCTTCACCACTTCTACGGGGTGGCTTAGCCCCGAAACCAGCCGGCTCGGGGTGCTCCAGCGGCGAGCCCAGACAGAAACTGCACACGATCGCGGATTTCTGCCTGTCGCCGAAGCCCTTCAAACCAGAAGTCCGCCAAATGTCCGAATTTTAATCGTGGCCGTAGGGATGCTGTAATGGTTGTAAGTGTGAAAAATTGTCATAAGTCACTTTTTTCAGTGTCATTGTAACTTTGAATGGTCATTAAACAAACTGTTGTAAGTCAAAAATTACCAGTATTGGATAGGCAAATTTAGTTTAGAGAACAGAGTCTCAATAATAACAGGGACACAAGCCATAAAAGACATTATAGGTAATAAGTAGTAACCAGCACTTTGATTGTACTTGGAAACCATTGGTTAGCTAATGAAGTGACCAAATAAGCGCTACTCCTCCACAGCCTGACTTTCATTTGTCTTGTTCCTAATAATAAGCAATAAAGTTCATGTTGAAATTTATCACTTTGAGTAGATAGTCAGACAGACAGATGATAGGTAGAGGAAGATAGACAGCAGGTGTGATGACCCAGGGTAGGATACAAAACAAATAGAGTCACAGAAAACAGGTGAAGCCCCTTTTATTCCTTCACTTTGCTTCCAAGCTCCAAATATCCTTGACGGAAGACAAAAAATTCCCACACAAACAGTTACAAGAAGAAGGAAAAAAGCAACACAAACCAGGCAAGATAAGGGCTGGTGGATGTCCACAGAACACACACTGGGAAGGACGCCAAACTCAGAGAGGAAGCATAAACTAGAGATATTTCCACGCTTTGTTTCTACCCGACGCAGGTCCGTCCTCTTATTCAGTTGTCAAAGCTGCAGCCCATGTAGAGGATCAAAGCCCTCTCCTCTTGAGTAGACTATGTCTCTCCCTTATCCTCCCTGCGTGCCTAGGATGGAGAGGGGATGGGCCTGGGTCCTCCTCTGACTGCTCAGCTGGCCTCTGCCCTTCCCCAGCCTCCTCCACAACCTCCGGAGCCACACTTCCACTCCCTGTCGGCTGTTCCTCCTCTCCCTCAGAGTCAGTCTCCACCAGGGGCATGAGAGGCAGGGAAGCAAGCAGGCAGACATCAATGTTGTGCTAGAAATAGGGTTATGAATGCAATTGAGTAAGTCAATGACCAGATATATACATCAGAGTGCAGGGCAGGATTTTGATTTATTCTAAAGTGGAGGGAAATAACGCAACATGCAGTTTTCCTCCCAGTTACTTGAAGTGTCTCAGTTTGTTTCTGGGCAATATATGAGCAAACCCTATATCCCTTATGTTTGTTTACAGTGGTGAAATTTGACAAATATTATTTTCCATTGCTAATATATAATATTGAAAGAGAGATTCCCTCGTGTCTTACCACAGTTAAAAGCAAAAATCTATACTGAATCAGTTGATAAAATGCATCTGTATTGTTGAATTAAAAGTGTGGTTTCACTCTAGTGAATGTTCTTTTTTTATAGGCTTCAGCAACAGTTGCCATTCCCAAAGAACATCATCGCTTTGTCATCGGGAAAAATGGAGAGAAGTTACAGGACCTTGAGCTCAAAACTGCCACAAAAATTCAGATCCCCCGCCCGGATGACCCCAGCAACCAGATCAAGATCACTGGCACCAAGGAAGGGATTGAGAAAGCTCGACATGAGATCCTTTTGATTTCTGCTGAGCAGGTAAACTATATTTTTGGTTCTGTAATTGCAGAAGTGATTCTGAAAACACTAACTCAAATAATCCTTTTTCTAAGGGAACATTCCTTAGGCCAAACTGGAGTTCATCCAGACTGATGTTGAACAGTTCATTGTTTGAAAAGTACTTTCCAATTTTCACTGTTTTAGGAAGATCGTGTGTGTTACAAGAATACTGCTGTTTTAATGTTTGTAACAATTTATAATCCTTTGACTATCTAAAATTAAATTCTGTTAAAATTCATCAGAATTATTTCTTATGCCTATTAGAGATTAAATATTTAGATGATTTACATACAAAGTATATAGTAAGCTGTCATCTAATATTTCTCTTAGAAGGAAAAACAATATAAAAAGTCATTCTTAAAATCTGGCCATTTGCCCTCTTCATGTATTAATGACTGCTGCAGTTTCATATAGTAGCTACAATTCTCCTTTGCCTCAGATTTTTCTAATAATAGCTATTTTTTATGCATGCATTTACAATTTTTCATGATGATGATCACATTCATAATTCAATCTCCATAAATATCATGATGTGGCAAGAATGTTGTTAATAAAGTGTCATATAGGTAGTTCTCTACTTAAGACCATAATGGAGTCTTAATCATGATCATAACATGGGTCACCCATATGGCTGACCCGATTTAAGAACATTTTTGTGGCAGCTGTTAAGTGACTGCCATGGTGATAAAGCAGCCATTGTGGTCATAAAGCATATCAATAGTTCGCTATGGGCCAGTTTAGCCAAAAGCCAGAAATAAATTCTGGTTTTCAGAAAAAAACATTGTAAACCACAATCACCCAATAGTGGGATGCAGCAAACAGCCATAAATATCACATGACCACGTGGGTAAACCAGCTGTCGGAACTTTGGAACCAGGTCATAAATATACCCAGGGAGGTTTTGAAACCATTGCTAAATGACCAGTTGTAAATCGAGGATTATTTATTTTATTAGATTTTTATCTGGCCTTTATTACTTTATAGGTAACTGAAGACAGTGAACATTCATAAATACTTCTTCCTCCTATTTTCCCCACAACAATCCTGTGAAGTGGGCTAGGCTGAGAGTGAGTGACCCAAAGTCACCTAGCTGGCTTTCATGCCTGTGGTGGGAGAAGAACTCATAGACTTCTGGTTTTTAGGCTAGCAACTTACTGAACTGGCTTTCAGTCTTAAATTGCTACATAATCATAAAGTATTTGGTTTATATGGATTGTTAAACTTGATCATGTATTAAATTATATGAAATAATATGACTTTATAGCATAATTGTCACCACTTTGTTCTTCTTTGTTCTTAATTCCTTTTGTCTTAAATATTCTTTGTCTCTAGCACTTCTGACAAAGTTTAACAAGGTTGCTCATCCAACCCCCCACCCTACCCAGCCAGTCATTTCTAGAACAGATATTTTGTGATAAAGTGAAATAAAGTTTCAGAATGAGGATTACAGTAAGGAGGCATATGCAGAAGCCTCACATTCCTTTTTATAGTACTGTGGTGTGTGTTGTTTATATATCTGTGTGTGTATGTATAAAAATATGGTTTTATTTTCCAGGATAAACGTGCAGTAGAGAGGCTTGAGTTGGAGAAAGTATACCATCCTTTTATTGCTGGTCCTTTCAACAAGCTGGTTAGTGAAATCATGCAGGAGACTGGCACACGCATAAATATCCCACCACCCAGCGTCAACAAAACTGAGATAGTCTTCACTGGAGAGAAGGAACAGCTGGCTCAAGCAGTGGCTCGTGTTAAAAAGATTTATGAGGAGAAGGTACGATCTTTCATGTGGTCTGTATAAAGCTGTATCTTTCATTTTAATTAACTTCAAACACTAGTATTATAAGTGAGAGCATGACTATTCCTTTTCCCCACTACAATGTTTGGTACACTGATAAACAAGAAATAGCAGTGCAAAGATCATGATAGTGGTGCAAAGGAAACTAGCTTTTGCATCAGCATTGGAGAAATAAATGACTGAGGAGGATGTGATGAACTTACAGCTTGGGGTTTGACTTCCATTCAAAATGGCCAATGCAATCACCAAAAATAAGCCCTCTAAAAGAGCATGTAAAAAGAGAGTCCAAACTTTTTGGTCTGCCTGTTTTGACATGATTGATCACAAACCTGCAGCTCTAGGAAACACAATGCAGGTCCAGCATCAAATAAACCATGATTTCCTGTGGTAGCTTTTCATTTGTAAAGCATATATAAATCAAAGGCTTGTAGGGTACTTGCCCTATTTTGATCCTATTTGGGCATATTTAGTTTCTCTGCTCTTCGATCTGAAGCTCCCTTAGCTCAATGCCTTTTCAAATAACTTGTCATTTCCTGGCTGATACTTCCCTACAGAAAAAGAAGACTACTACCATTGCTGTGGAGGTGAAGAAGTCCCAGCACAAGTATGTCATCGGCCCCAAAGGGAACTCCCTGCAGGAGATCTTGGAGAAAACTGGAGTCTCGGTTGAAATCCCCCCCACCGACAGCAGCTCAGAGACTGTGATACTGCGTGGCGAACCTGAAAAGCTTGGACAGGCATTGACTGAAGTTTATGCCAAGGTATCGAGAGTGCCACTCAGCAAGGCCTTTCTTTTATGGACAACTAATTAACACTTGACTAATTAGACTTTTATAAAAAATAAATTTCTAACTTGTTCAGAATATAAATAATATATTCAGCAATAAGATTTCTCTGAGCCCTATACAAAATGTGGAATAGTAGTCAAAACCAATTGTGTGATCAGTTGCCTGTGATCTATGTAGCAGACTACTTTGCCTCTGAAGATGTCAGCCACAATTGCCAGCAAAATGTCAGGAAATGTTTTCTCTGGACCATAGACAGTAAACCCTGAGGCCTCACTGGCCACTTGTGTGATAATTTTATTATTGTGACATATGAAGGTGGGAGCATCATTATTTGGAATGAATTTCAGAATACTGAAGTCAAAAGTATTGGTTTGGGAAAGAAATTGGGGTTGTCATTATTATTGGTTGGTATCAATATGTACTGCTTATGGAATGATAAATTTCTTCATACAACTAATATCTTTTATAGGCGAACAGTTTCACAGTCTCCTCTGTCTCAGCCCCCTCTTGGCTTCATCGTTTCATCATTGGCAAGAAGGGGCAAAACTTGGCCAAAATCACACAACAAATGCCAAAGGTATGAGTTCATTAATGTGGATTCTTACATTAACATTGAATTTGAGAAATCGCTGGAAGGAGTAGTTTGAGGTATACATATATATGTTTTGTACAGCTGATACCAAATTTATTGAGAAAATACTTGAAAATGTTCATCCCCAAGAGAATAGAGAAAAATGAGTTGAATTGCAAAGTTTTGGAAAATGTTTTTTAGGACAACTTTAAGTTGTCTGGTGTGAGCAGTAGAGAATAAAAGTTGACAGCAAGACTGGAAATGAGAAAATAGGTTCCTTTTGTTGCATTTTTCAGTTTTAATAAGGATAGAAACGCATTTTTAAAAAGCAAAGCACTTCATCAAGATCAAATTGAAGTTAATAAAATGACAGTTAAAACAAGCTATTTTCATTGAAAAATGTGACCTTTTTAGCTAGTACTTAACATTGCAGTTAGGAAGAGAATTCCACAGAGAGGGTGTTAGCACTAGGAAAGTTCTATTCCATATGGTTTTTCATTTTTTCTTTGAAAGCATGGGTAAGTAGATGGGGTCTTAATGCTTTAACTTTTGGTAGTTGCTTAACTTTCATTTTTCAGTAAGTGTCTACATACTATTTTACCTAAGAGGCTATTTGAGTCTCCATCTTTAAAAATGACAACAGAGGCTTTTAGATGTTTCTGGTTGCAGATTAGGAGAAACAAAGCACAGATTAATTTGTTTGTTATTAACTGATTTGTCTTTCATTCTGATGCTGAATTACGTCTATTTTTAAAAGGTTCATATAGAATTTACCGAAGGGGAAGATAAAATCACTCTGGAAGGACCCACAGAAGATGTGAACATGGCTCAAGACCAGATTGAGATCATGGTCAAGGATCTGGTGAGTTGAGAAGCCATAATATCTAGGTTTATCAAGTGGAAAATACTAAAAGCTATCAATACATCTTGAAAACAGTTACTCCTCTTAGAATAAATATGTTATTTTGAATATTGTAGCAAAGTAATATCTCTGTGTTCTGTAGGATTTTCATTTAGTGGTATATGTGCTTATGACTGCAGTCCTGGAGATAAAAAATAACAGTTAAGCTTTTCAGTGCATGGCTGAAAAAAGGGTAAAGGGCTGTATGAGAACAAGTTCTGAGTAAGCAAAGTAGCTCAAAAGATATAGTACGTACTCATGCTTTAATTAATTTAGCTAAACATATGGATTTAATAATGATTGCTTAATTATATAGCTTGATTTTGCTGCCATGTTTGTTTTGTAGTAGAGACTTACAATGTCCATAATTTTGATTAAACTACTTTTGCAGATTAATCGGATGGATTATGCAGAAATCAACATAGATCACAAATTCCACAGACACCTCATTGGAAAGAGCGGAGCCAATAGTGAGTTAAATGTTATTTAGGTCTCTAGAAGGGAACTGTCCTGGATAATTAATTATATACACTGTTCAAAAAAATAAAGGGAACACTTAAACAACACAATGTAACTCCAAGTCAATCACACTTCTGTGAAATCAAACTGTCCACTTAGGTAGCAACACTGATTGACAATCAATTTCGCATGCTGTTGTGCAAATGGAATAGACAACAGGTGGAAAGCATAGGCAGTTAGCAAGACATCCCCAATAAAGGAGTGGTTCTGCAGGTGGTAACCACAGACCACTTCTCAGGTCCTATGCTTTCTGGCTGATGGTTTGATCACTTTTGAATGCTGGCAGTGCTTTCACTCTAGTGGTAGCATGAGACAGAGTCTACAAGCCACACAAGTGGCTCAGGTAGTGCAGCTCATCCAGGATGGCACATCAATGCAAGCTGTGGCAAGGTTTGCTGTGTCTGTCAGCATAGTGTCCAGAGCATGGAAGCGCTACCAGGAGAAAGTCCAGTACATCAGGAGACATGGAGGAGGCCGTAGGAGGGCAACAACCCAGCATCAAGACCGCTACCTCCGCCTTTGTGCAAGGAGGGACAGGAGGAGCACTGCCAGAGCCCTGCAAAATGACCTCCAGCGGGCCACAAATGTGCATGTGGATGCTCAAACGGTCAGAAAAGGACTCCATGAGGGTGGTATGAAGGCCCAACGTCCACAGGTGGAGGTTGTGCTTACAGCCCAACACCGTGCAGGACGTTTGGCATTTGCCAGAGAACACCAAGATTGGCAAATTCGCCACTGGCGCCCTGTGCTCTTCACAGATGAAAGCAGGTTCACACTGAACACATGTAACAGACGTGACAGGGTCTGGAGACGCCGTGGAGAACGTTCTACTGCCTGCAACATCCTCCAGCATGACCGGTTTGGCAGTGGGTCAGTAATGGTGTGAGGTGGCATTTCTTTAGGGGGCCGCACAGCCTTCCCTGTGCTCACCAGAGGTAGCCTGACTGCCATTAGGTACTGAGATGAGATCCTCAGACCCCTTGTGAGACCATATACTGGTGCGGTTGGCCCTGGGTTCCTCCTAATGCACGACAATGCTAGACCTCATGTGGCTGGAGTGTGTCAGCAGTTCCTGCAAGATGAAGGCATTGATGCTATGGACTGGCCCGCCCGTTCCCCAGACCTGAATCCAATTGAGCACATCTGGGACATCCTGTCTCACTCCATCCACCAACGCCACATTGGACCACAGACTGTCCAGGAGTTGGGGGATGCTTTAGTCCAGGTGTGGGAGAAGATCCCTCAGGAGACCATCCGCCACCTCATCAGGAGCATGCCCAGGCGTTGTAGGGAGGTCATACAGACACGTGGAGGCCACACACACTACTGAGCCTCATTTTGACTTGTTACATCAAAGTTAGATCAGCCTGTAGTGTTTTTTTCCACTTTAATTTTGAGTGTAACTCCAAATCCAGACCTCCATGGGTTGCTAAATTTGATTTCCATGGATAATTTTTGTGTGATTTTGTTGTCAGCACATTCAACTATGTAATGAACAAAGTATTTAATAAGAATAGGATGTCTTATTTTTGTCTTCCCTTTATTTTTTTGAGCAGTGTATTTGGAAACTCTAACAAATGAGGGTCCAGTCATTTGTTTGTAATTGTAACAATTCAATATAGAGGATGAATACATTTTGGAAAAAGGTACTTTAGAAACATCTTTTTTCCCTCTTGCTTCTCAGTTATTTTCTTCTATTTACACAGTAGTCTTTAAAAACCTCTCTGTTTATCAAACATTAAACTTCAAATTCTGCTTTTCTGTCTTATTCTCTATGAATCTATATTGCCTTAGAACAATAGTAACCTTTAAACAACCCTTGTTCCAAAACCCAGAAATCTTGGGTGTAGCATTTTTGCAGTACAAAGTAGGGTTAACTTTTGTTTAATTTGCAGTCAACAGAATTAAGGATCAATATAAAGTATCTGTGCGGATCGCTCCAGACAATGAGAAAAGCAATCTCATCAGAATAGAAGGAGACCCTCAGGGAGTTCAAGAGGCCAAGAGAGAGCTGTTGGATCTTGCATCACGTATGGTGAGAAGGAAGAGAAAGTTCATTATTATTGAGGATTTTTATTAGTCTTTAGTTCACATGATAATACAGCATGCTTAACTAGGTCAGATGAACCCCTAGCAACTGTGTTCACATAGCAAGCTAACTGTTCTTTGTTAACTTTGATTTGGTTTGGGGGTTTTGGTTTTGGGGGGGAAAGATTATTATTGGGATTTGTTGCAGTATTGGTACTCAAAAGTTGATAAATTCAGAGGGCAAATGTGCATTGTGATTGAAGCCATACATTCTGTACCTGAATAATAAAAAGATGTTATGAAAGTGTAAATTATCTAAAAGTATAGTAAAGTCTCAGTTTAACTGCTCAGGGGGAGGGATTGTCCATTAAATCAGGGTGTCCCTTATATGTTTAATTATGATTAAACAGATAAACTCCCGATTGAAAGGAGAAATATACTTTTAAAATTCTCATGTCTACAACCTTTATCTGGGCAAAACAGTGTGCCTCAGGGCAACATTTTTCAAACCAAAATACCCCAAATGGGTTAACTTACAGAATACATTCAAAATCCAGAGCCCATGACTCTCACGGAATTGAAATTTTACAAAACATTTTATGGTATAAAAATTATCATAGAGCATTTTGTGACCCAATATAAAATGTCATAAATATTTCCTATGCTCAACTCTTCATGTTTGACTGTGCTATACAGTTCAACGTGTGCTATTTTCAAGGCAGATACATCTCTAAATATCTCCCTGATATTTAAAGAATTTTTCCAATATGTTAGAAATTCTGCCAATGTTGAAGGCATTGAGTAATCTTGTAAGGAAATATCTCTGAAACAATGACCCAGTGGGTCATAGGTTGTCTAGTTATATCAAAAATTTGCAAAATGAGGTTCTTTTCTGTGCTTTCATTAATTGATAGATCAAATGAACTATACTTTGGGAATTGTTGATTATACGTATTTTGTTCTAGTAGTATTACTCATACAGAATATTTTTCTTTCTTTCACCACCCTTTAGGAAAATGAACGCACAAAGGACTTGATCATTGATCAGAAATTTCATAGAACTATCATTGGACAGAAAGGTGAAAGGATTCGGGACACCAGGGATAAATTTCCAGAGGTATCAAAATTATACACATGTGTGTTTATATATAATTATTGATTTTTAAAAAAGCCCATACATTAACAATAGTTTTTTTAAAATGTGTATACACACATGCATATACAAATATGTATGTAAATAAATGCTTATATTGTTACACATAACTTGGTTCTATAACATTCTCTAATAATGGCAGAAACCATCACCCATGACATTTAGTCTATTATTTGGCCCATAGACTGAACTGAAACAGATTTTTTATAGTTTTTTTTTCATTCTGCTTCCTTTACATCCAATCTTGATTCAGCCGATCTGAATGATATCAATAAACAGCACAGAATTACAAGAACCACAGAAAAACAGGGTGACATATGGATTCCACAATTCAGAAATAGTCTCTGAAGTGTCACAAATGAATAAGTAAATGCCATTGTTTGTACAACAAAAACATTAAAATTGAGCTTTGTTGCAGGTTATTATCAACTTCCCAGATCCATCACATAAGAGTGATATTGTACAACTTAGAGGACCCAAGAATGAGGTGGAAAAATGCACAAAGTACATGCAGAAAATGGTGGCAGATTTGGTAGGTGATCTTTACTTTTTGCCCCTTCTGTAACTGCATCAATTGTGGCTAACCTTAAGAAATCAATATTTTTTTTTAAATTGGAGTTACTTTGCTATCTTTTATAACGTTAATGTCTTAGATTTATTCATATGTTTGAAAACAAGGCTGATCAACTACATAAGGAGGAAGTATGGAATATAAAATGCAACTGATATTTAGAAGATTATCATTTCTATTGTACCTAACTTGAAACTGGAGTTTACATTTCAGTCTAAGGCAGGGATGTCCAACTGGATTTCTTCAACGGCCAGATCAGCATTGTAGTTCCCTGCGGGCTGGGAGGGGGAGACGCGATGGACACCTCCTGCAGCACCCTGCGGCCAAAACAGGCCATGGGGGGGTCACATGTGGCCCCCTACATCCTGTTTTGGCTGGCAGAGTGCTGTAGGAGGCACCGTAGGCCGGTCCTTTTCTATTTCCTGGCTGGCCCCGCAGGCCAGATTTAAGCACCACGTGGGCCGGATCTGGCACACAGGCCTTGAGTTTGACACCCCTAGTCTAAGGGCTAATAGTTATTTATTGTTTTATCCTCCATGTTCCAGTTCCAATCATGACACTAGGGCAATTTGCTACACAACATACTACATGGCAGCTAGGGTATGCTTTAACTATGAAGACATCAAGAAGCAATTTCTTCAACTATCCTGATTCTGCTATTAGTGCATTTTAGTGAGTTCTGATGTGAAAGAAAACTTTTCTCCTCTTCAGTCACATTATTTATAATTGTATAATCCTTCATTCCTTCACAAAAATAAAAAGGAAAAAATAGAGGAAAGAAGCAGCAGCTCCCAAACATATAAGAAGTGGTTCATTCTAATTTTTGAGCACATAATTAATTTTTAACCCACAAAGTACATTGATCAATCTTTAGTATTACATCAGAAGGGATACGGTTCATGAATAAAAAAAAATATTTTGTATATGGGATCACTATCTTTCCAACTTTGAAAAGTATTGTGTGCCCCTTCCATGCTTGATAGATCCATATACTGATTTCCAAGTTTTTCAAATAGGATTTTAAAGTACATTCACATTTTTAATCATATTGATTTTTTGAAACATCATACCAACAAACTTAAATGGATATCAAATCAAAACAGGGCAATAATGGGATAAACTCATATTAGTTTTGTATCACTTTACCCATTTTACACTTCCAACATATTGAAACGTTTTGTTAAACATTTTCTGGTATGTGCAGTAAATGTGCAAAAATAATCTTTTGCTGAATTTGTCTCATGTTCTTACTCAATATTCTTTCTCAGTTCTTTGCCATTCATTTCTAATATTTAGTTTAGAATTTTATTGATTTTGTTTAGGGATAATTTATGAGAATTGTCATAATCCTATACAATACAAATGGAGTGGTATTTGTTTGTCTGTGGTTTATTGATCCTAAACTTTCTTTCTTAAAAGGTTGAGAATAGCTATTCTATTTCTGTTCCCATCTTCAAACAATTCCACAAGAATATCATTGGCAAAGGAGGTGCAAACATTAAAAAGGTAAGGTTACTTGAATTTTTCTTGAAATTATAGACATTTCATTGCTCCAGATTATTGATGCTATCTCCTACTGATAGTGATGATGTGTCACTTTTACAGCAAAAAGTGCATCATTTTGTTTAGAAAATAAACTTTGCCTGTCCCCTCAACTTTTTTTTAAACATTCACTGTAGATCCGTGAAGAATGCAACACTAAGATAGATCTACCAGCAGAGAATAGTAACTCGGAAACAATCGTCATCACAGGAAAACGAGCCAATTGTGAAGCTGCTCGCCATCGGATTCTATCCATCCAGAAAGAATTGGTAGGAGAAATGAGGGTTAAGGGGTATAGTTATAGGTAGTCCTTGACTTACAACTTTAATGGAGTGTTCCCCTTTATGGTTGCATGTTACAATTGAAGCATCTCACTTAATGATCCCATCCCTGCTTTTCCCAGTATAATTGTTAAAATGAGCTCATTAAATTCTAGTGCAGGCCCAGGACTACTTACTCTCAGGCTCCCAAGACTTCCCCCTCTCCAAAGGCACCCAGTGCTCCCTATCTATCTCTTGGGATTCCCCTAGGTTTGTACAAGGCTCTCTTTTTTAAGGAGGCTCCTCAAGCTCCACAAAGAGAGAGAGAGCAAACATATTTTGGGTGTGTTTTCGAAGCACTGAATTTCAGCTATCTTCTTTCCCTATGTACTGAGGGATCCTTGGTATTCTCTGAGCTTTGTTGTTTTCTTTCAGATGTTTCACAGTGCAGGCTAGGTAACATCATCAGTGCTAATAGGGAGTAGGGGTTTGCTCTCAGTTTGTATTCTAGTGGCTTGCCTTGTTTGTGTTGGTTGGAGTGGTCTTGGTGTTTTTTTGGTTGGGCTGTTTACTCTCAACTTATTTGCCAGTTCCTTGATTGGGGGTATTGTTTACTTCTTGATTAGCAACACCTGATGCTAATCTGGTGTTAATTGCTGGTGGGGAGGTGTTTTGGACTTTTTGTTCTCTTTGGCTTATTTATTGTCTCTTTTGCTTAGTATGTAGATGTTGTTTATGTCTATGTGACTTATTAATAGCCAGTTTGTCAGTGCCAGGCTTCCAGGAATCATCTAGCATTTTTGGATTTGGCTTGGTCTCGCATGTTTACAGTTGAAATTATGGCTAACTCTGTCCATATGTTGGGGAATTAAAGATTTTTCATCAAACTTTCTGGCAGTCTTGAGAGCAACCCTCACTCCCTACTACTGCTGATGATGTTACTTAGTTTGGGTAATGAAATCTCTGCAAGAAAACAATTAAGCTCAGAGAGCACCAAGGACTCTGCATTTTCAGCCGTGAGCTACAAATACTTTCCTTTAGCAGTCCTCTAGGTTTTTTTCTACATATTTTATAAGCAGTTGGAAAAAGGTCAAAACAGGCTATTTTGTACAGGTCGTTCTTGTGTTACGATGGCAACTGGGACCAGAATTCCACTTGTACAGTGCAACATCAGATAACTATATGGCTAAGTGAAGGCAACCCCTGTAGATTGCAATCATGCAACCTCAGAATGTACAACTGTCTTAAGTGTGAACTAGTTGCCAACCATCCAGATTGTGATTGTGTGGTCACGGAGATGCTGGGACCACCAGAACCTCAAGGACCACTTGTAAAGCACTATTGTAATTTGGAATTGTCACTGAATTGAATGATCAATAACCAAGGACTATGTATTCTCATTATACAGTGAACTGAACACTAAACTAGATTTAATATGAATTTGAAAATTCAGTACATGTTTTATCTTCCCATTAGTTCTTTAGCTAGTTGGTGTTATTCCATTTTATTGTGAAAAGTACAATTTAGTAGAATTGACACAATATAAAAATGATAGTAATGTTGCCTGATACAGTTCAGGACTGTTAGTTACAATTTGGCTCATATCTCATTCACCATCAGTTCTAAGTAAAAATGAATTAGAAACTTCCTAAATTCCTTCTTAGAGGGAAGGTACTCTTTGTACTTTCCAAATATTTTTATGTATGAGGGAGATTGTTAAAAATATTTCTCTTCCTAGGCTAATATCACAGAGATGGAAGTCTCCATCCCTTCCAAGCTACACAACTCACTCATTGGTGCCAAAGGTCGTTTTATCCGCTCCATCATGGAAGAATGTGGTGGAGTTCATATTCACTTCCCCACCGAAGGCTCAGGTAGTGATACAGTCACTATCAGGGGCCCTACTCAGGATGTTGAAAAGGCAAAGAAACAACTCCTACAATTGGCAGAAGAAAAGGTGATAATATGAATTTGGAAAAATAGATGCACATATATATTTTCTCTCTTTCTTTATAGAATGTGGCTTGATTTATCTGTTTTAAAGCCTGAAACAAATATATCTTATATTGCCCGCTTCACTTTTTAATCTTCTGATTGGCTGCTAAAGGTAAAGGTAAAGATTCCCCTCGCACATACTAGTCGTTTCTGGCTCTAGGGGGTAGTGCTTATCTCCGTTACAAAGCCAAAGAGCCAGCGCTGTCTGAAGAAGTCTCCATGGTCATGTGGCCAGCATGACTTAAATGCCGAAGGTGCCGGAACACTGTTACCTTCCCACCAATGTGGTCCCTATTTTTCTACTTGCATTTTTACATGCTTTCGAACTGCTAGGTTGGCAGAAGCTGGGACAAATAATGGGAGCTCACTCTGTTACATGGTGCTAGGGATTCGAACTGCCGACTTTCTGATCAACAAGCTCAGCATCTTAGCCACTGAGCCACCACGTCCCTGATTGGCTGCTACTTATATAAGTCTTAATTACTTAAAATAAACTGTATAAAAAGCAGACACAGTCTTTTTTTATAATAGATCAAAGCTGTAAATCATCTGAGAATTGTTGCCTTGCTCCTTCCCTACTAGGTTTCAGATGTCTGCATTTTTGCTTGTCCTCATTCTTCCCTAAGATTGTCTTTTTGTTGTGAAGTTATAATTATACAGTGCTTCATTTTATATCATGCTTTTATTAGAAACTTGTAGTCTTAACATTTGAAATATGACCATTGTAATATTTCCTGAAACTATTTAATCCTGCTATTTTGTTTCCTCAACATAGTAACAAGTCATGATGAGAAAATTTAACAATACCAAAAAGCCATTTCATGCATTTCAGGAGCTCAAACCATATTTATTTAGTATTCTTACTGTTCTCATTTAGTTTCAAATAGCCTAAATATTTAATTTTTATTTCATTTGTCTATATTTGTCTCTCTGTATAGCTAAAGGTGGTTATCATAACAATTTTTCATTGTAGAATAAACTGAGAGGACAGAGTACATTGGGTTGAAAGAAAGTACTTTACCCAAAGTCATAAATAAACCGAAGTTCACAGCTAAGTAGTTTTTCCTGATCCAAGTCCAGTTTAATCTTTTTCATACCACCTTATTAAGAAGAGCTGAAACTCAGTAGAGATTATGCTTCATAGGGAAAGCATCTGAGTTTTATAGCTGAGTTTGCTGATAGGCAGATAAAAAACCCAGAGTCTTGCTGCCTGTCTGTGTGTAGACAGTACTGAATTACATAGTTCACTGGCAATTATTTGTGTTCCACAACAATTATGTGATTCTTTGAAAACTGATAATGCATGCATATTCTTATGACGTGGCCTTCCTTGGTCTGAGTGAATGAATGTTTTTGAAAGTCCAGAGGAATCCACTCAAGGAAAATGAGACAATGGAAACATAATTTAATTTTCACATGATTTATATACATAGTTTACACATAGTTTGATTTGGCTTTTCTTGCATATACTGTAGCTCTATTCTTGTAGACGCTTCCCTTCAATATTCTAAAATATTCTTACCCTTATTCAAATCAGTTGTTAGGCTTCACAAACATGTTAGGCATATTCATTTCTTTTCTTTTTTTTAGCAAAAAAAGGGGATTTGAACAAATAGCTTCCATTTTTTTGTTCTATGCAGCAAACCAAGAGTTATACTGTGGATTTGCGGGCCAAACCAGAATATCATAAGTTCCTGATTGGCAAAGGTGGTGGCAATATTCGCAAAGTGCGGGATAATACTGGTGCTCGGATTATCTTTCCTACTTCAGAGGACAAAGATCAGGAACTGATTACTATCATGGGAACAGAAGAAGCTGTCAAAGAAGCCCAGAAAGAACTGGAGGTGCTCATTAAGAATCTGGTAAGGAGAGCATCCTAATTCTCTTACTTATATAATAATTGCATTTTCACATTGACATGGGTTTAAAAACACTATTGTTACATTTGGCAATTATATGTCTCATGTTTCTACAGGATAATGTAGTTGAAGATTCTATGACTGTGGATCCAAAGCATCATCGGTACTTTGTCATTCGGAAAGGGCAGGTACTGAGGATCATTGCAGAGGAGTATGGGGGTGTGATGGTCAGTTTCCCACGCCCTGGTACACAAAGTGACAAAGTCACTCTTAAAGGAGCAAAGGATTGTGTGGAAGCAGCAAAGAAACGTATCCTTGAAATCATTGATGATTTGGTAAGCATCCATCTTTAATCAATCACAGAGAATAAAAACTAATGTATGGTCCTTGTTTCTTATGCCCTTAGTTTATGTTATTGCAACAGAAAAAAACTGGGTTCATTTTAGCTTTTCTTCATGTCTAAGTGATAACATTTCAAATTCTTACACAAATTGGGGAAAGAACTCTTTTTCTGACCACATTTATTTTAGCCTTGGAGTCATCCTTTATATGTCCTTTAGTAATCCCAGTCCACTTAGTGAGTCTGCTAATTCCTGTTGTCATTCTGCATGAGTGTTTCTTAATCTTGGAAATAACATAATAGTTTTACAAAAAGTACATCTTTGTGAATTAGTGTTGTCTTTGCTTCTTTAAAACTTGTAAAAGGAAGGTAGAATTTATTAAGTCAATAAAAACTCACAAGTTTTTATATCAAGACAAATATTAAGCAGATTTAATAAGTCTACCTTGGTTTATATCATTGGTTCCTTTCACAGCTACATAATGCATTTATGGGATTTTCCTATGTTCCCCTTGGAATTATATTTTCAGAAGGATAACTTAATCTGTAATTCATATTGTAAGACTTTCTTCTTTCATAGGAAGCCCAGGTGACAATAGAATGCACTATTCTTCAGAAATACCATCGTTCTATTATGGGCCCTAAAGGTTCTAGAATTCAACAGATTACTCGTGACTATGGTGTTCAGATCAAATTTCCAGACCGAGAGGAAAATACAGGTACAATAACTCACAAGTTTGCCCTTACAAGGAATGCCTTTGGAACACTGACCACTATTATCCCATAATCCAATAATGGTAACTTTTTAAAAAGATGGATGGATGGATAACTGATAGATGATTGATAGATAGATGGCTATTGGCTATTCATGGAAATTTTCAGCAAAATTAATACCTTTAGATTCTTATCAGTATGTATAATTCTATGTGTTATCAAGGGGTGGCTTAAAAACTGTATTGCTGTGTAAAGAGCAGCAAGCTGAGGAACTGGAATAACTGGTTACCCTAAGTAGAAATGTTGCAAACCTTCAGTGCTTCCTTGCCTCATAAAATTCTCGCCTTCTCTTGCACATTGTGATCTGTTATGTATCTATTGATATTGTTGTTTGCCAGGAATTATATATGCATAGGATGTGAATAAAATGAGGCAGGTTTTGATATTCAAAGCTTGACAGACTTGAACTGCTTATTCTTGTATTAAAGAAGAGAGTGTTTGCTAAATAGATGAACAAGGTGGATTAATAGGAATTTGGCCGTAAAAATTAAGAGGCAGGTCACTAGAAACCTCTCAAAATAGATAAAGAAATAGAAAATAAAATGTATGAAGATGATTATGCACACGAGGACCTGGTATGTTTATATTATTTTGTGGAACAGCACAGCATAGGTAGGAAGCAAAGACAAACCCAATGCACTGCTTAAGGAAAAAGAAGTTTGGGTCAGGAAATAACAATATTTCAAAGCTGCTAGCTTTTCTCCATGGATGTTGTCTTGTTTTTGTAGCAGCCTCTTATCCCTGTGATTGTTTTGCAAACATCCTTCTGTTTGTCTAGAAATTTCTTATTAATCTCAGAGTTGCCAGACATGCATCCAGGTCATCCACTTTCTCCTCCAGCAAGATGAGTTTGCACTTTGTGCAGGTCATCACAGTACTTGCGTCATTACTCATATCACTAGTGAAGACTACTGTCTGGAGTCTCCTGAAAAAAAAAAGAAAAAACCTAATTAATTTATTTTCACATCCCTTTAAGAATGCAGGTTGTTATATAAAAATATAATTATATAAAATTATATAAAAATACCTGTTTAGTTATCTACTATGGAAGCAATGATATCCCAAAACACATTGGACATGAGCAAAAAGGTCAGAGATAGAAAAGTATTAGACGAACAGGGGAAGCTAAAAACAAATCAGGAATTAAAAGAGCAAGGTAAATTAATAGATTGGTGGCCATATTTACAATTACAAAACAGATACAAAAAAGATATGGAAGAGTATGGAATTTACACCGAGCTGCAACAATTAGATAAAATTTTAATAGGCCCAGAAGAGAAATGTATAGTGAAGATGTATAATTACCTATTAAAAGTCGCATTGGAAGAGGAGGTAGTAAAAGGCTGCATGATAGCATGGGCAAAAAATTTTGGGCACAATATAGATTTAGCAGATTGGGAAAAAATGTGGAATAAAAATTATACATTAACAAGATCAGCGGCCTATAAAGAAAACATGTATAAGATGTTCTATAGGTGGCATTTGCCCCCAATGAGATTGTCTAAAATGAATCCAACATGCTGGAAATGCAGACAGAACCAAGGTACCTTCTACCATATGTGGTGGTCATGCCCGGAAGCCCAAAAATATTGATTTAAAATATGGAGTTGGCTATAAGAGATAATGGAAGAGTAGAATTTCAACCAGAATTGTTACTATTGGGAATAATTAAGGGGAATCCTAGAAAAAAGATTAAATATATCCTATTACATATTCTGACAGCATCAAGAATAATATACACACAATGTTGGAAACAAAACAACATGCCTACTGAGGAATTAATAATTCAAAAAATTCTAGACTGTGCTGAAATGGACAAATTGACATCAAAACTAAAAGAGAAAGAAGAGTCGGAGCATTATGAAATTTGGAATAATTGGTATAATAAAGATAAAGGAATTAAGAAAATTACAGATAAAAGTAAATGAATTTATATAAAGATGTATAAATATAGATACTTATATGAGGTTGATGTGTAGAATAATTTTTATAATAGTGATGGCACAGTACTGTTAGTCAAGATTAATGTGTGTTAAAAGTGAAAAAGAACAATAAAAATTATTTAAAAAGAAAAAGAATACAGGTTGTTAATTAGAGCTGATGAAATAAAATCCAATTTTTCTACTGCTTCTGATGACTTTTCATTTATTTCCCAGCATACCTAGGAATATGTAAACTATCTCAATGGGATCTCAGGCTAATAGCTTGAATTATGAGACAGTATGGAATAACAAGAGCAGAATATGAAATCATGGATTTAAATTAGAAGAAGGGAGATTCTAATAAATATAGTGTAATCCATATATAATAACTAATTATTATTCTTCCTATGAACACAGCTTCTGTTGCAGATGTGGTAGCACATGAGAATGACAAAGAGAATAATGAAGGGAAAGAATACAAAGAAATAGATCCTGGCTCCCCAAAGAAATGTGATACTATCATAATCTCTGGTCGTCGAGAGAAATGTGAGGCAGCAAAAGAGGCCCTCCAGGTAAATGAGATTGGATATCTGTATTATCTTAGAGGCCTCCCATATCTAAACACAGGAGTATAATCAGTTTTGTTTATGAGCACTGTAAAGTGGTCTTCATATTAAATCTCAAGGGGCTATTGTGCAAGATGTCCTGTCTTCTGGAGACACTTTTTTTATTGACAGTATGTAGTCTGCGTTAACCACTTACAGAAACAGAACAGTCAGTTAAGTGAAAAGTGTAGTAAAATGACTTATAATGAGTTGTGACTTACATTATGGAGTAAAAGCATTTGATATCCCAGATACCAATGCTCCTTTCAGTATTTATTTGATGTTTCATGGTTTGAATTAAGCAACAGAGATCGGGCAAACTGTTCTGTTGTGAAGGTCAAGCCAGAATCTCAGATATGCACAGGCTGCTTGCCAAACATAGAATCAGTGATTTTATGGGGGAGAGATTCTCTGTCATGCACGCACAAAGATACTCCCCAACTTTCTCTCAACTAGGGAGAGAAGCGTTGAACAGTTTTAAAACAAAGAAATTCCAAGGGTGACAAAAGAACAATATGTTTATCAAAATTAACAAAGAAGTAAGGTAGGAGCAGTTTCCAGCTTCTGATTAAAGCAAACTTTCCAGGGAAAAGGAATCTCTATATAAATTGAAGTAGAATAAGGAATTGTTTTAAAAGTCTTACCTTTATAGAATTGGGTGAATGCCTACCTAGAATGCCTACCTAGATTTCTTTTCTTTTTGTCTCTATATTAGCTAAGTATATTTTTTTGGGTGAGTATAAGACTCTTTCAGCCAAGAAACGGGGATGAGCACTGTGCTCTCTAGAATCGGACACAACTGGACAGGGAAACTTTATCGTTTATAAGAAGTTTTATTCATTTCATTTGTTTATTTAAATTTATTTGTTGCCCAGCTCCAGTGGAGTTGAACATTTAATGTCATCTTTCATTCATCTTTACCATAAACTGGGTAGAATGTTATTAATGTTATTAGAATCTTTTGTTGTCAAGCATAAAAAACTAGGTCCACACATGAAGGCTCAAATTAACTGATTTATTGCTGAAAGCCTTTGCACAGAAATCTACTCAACCAACAGTTAGTACCTGGTTAGAGTTAAATAAGGGCCATCGACATTCAAGGGTGATTGGACTTTATTATTCTGTAGCTGCATAAGGACTCTAAACAAGGACTCTGCCTTGTTTAACTCCTTCCCCTGGCTCTGCCAATCTCTCTTATGGTTGTCCATATATTTAATCAATCAATCAATTAATTAATTAGATTTTTTTTAAAAAATTATACTGTCTGTAGCAGAATCTGTATGTACCTTTGTAAATTTCTTACAAAGTGAAAGAAAGGTTTGAAATCCCTAGATATAAGACAGTTATACAGCTGGTTGGTGATTATATAATATAAATTTTTCTCCTTTTAACTGCTGGTTTAATTCATGTGCTGTGACAGAACCTTTTTGTCATAATTTACTTAATTGATATAATGTTCATTTTCAGGCTTTGGTTCCAGTTACAATTGAAGTAGAAGTTCCCTTTGACCTTCATCGTTTTATCATTGGTCAAAAGGGTGTTGGAATCCGAAAAATGATGGATGAATTTGAGGTGAGTACAGGTAATCCTTGACTTTTGATCACAATTGGACTGGAACTAAGTCACTAAGCAGTGGAGTTATTAAGTGAGCCACACCTGATTTTACAACCTTTTTGGCCATTGTCATTAGGTGAATCTGGTTTTCAGCACTGATTTTATCAAGCCCCTTGGGAAGGTTGTCAGTGGTGATCACATGAACCTTGGAATGCTGCAAGCATTATCAATACATGCTTGGTGCCTGAATTTTGATCATGTGACTGCAGGCATTCTGTGACAGTCATAAATACAAAGCCCGGTTGTAAACTACTTTTTTCAAAGCTGTTGTAACTTTGAACAGTCATTAAACAGTCCTAAGTCTAGGACTACTTGTAATGTTTTTGTTGTATGACTTCTAGGTTATGATAAAAATTATCAAAACATTTCATGACATAATATGAAATGTTATAAAACATTTCCTTTGGTCAGCCTTTGATGTTTGATTGTACTATATAGTTCAACTTTGAAGGCAGCTACAACTCTGAGTATCTCTCTCATTATTGAAGGCATTGAGAAATCTGGTAAGGAAGTATCTCTGAAACGACCCAGACAATCACGGGTTGTCTAATGTTTAATAGTATTGTATTTACTTAAGAGTTTGGCAGATCCAACTCATTGAATAATGGCATGTTTGAAGGTTGAGGACATCGTGATAAAATACCAATTCCTTATCTGCATTTATTAGGTAAACATCCAAGTTCCCGCTCCTGAGCTTCAATCTGATATCATCTCTATAAGCGGGCTTGCTGCTCATCTTGATCGTGCCAAAGCCAGACTTTTAGAGAGAGTGAAGGAACTGCAAGCTGAGCAAGAAGATCGGGTATGTATTGGACAATAATTATAGTGCTTTTGTCAATGTCCTTCAGTTACTTGCCTTGTTAAAGTTTAAAATAACTATTAGTAAAAATGCTTCAATTAAGGATGTTTCTATAGAGAAAAATCTTAGCAGGAGACTTATGTAATGATATGCAGGAAAGACCTTGGGAGATGTTGGGAAAAGATGCTGCCTCGCAAATGATTAGATAAGAGATAAGTTACATACGTTTCTGAAAAGCATAGCTCCTGCTCAAGAATAGATATTATTTGGATTTCAACATCAAATAATTTGGCTACTAAGGGTTCTGAGGATTCTGAAGGTTTAACCTTTTTTGGAGCATAATTATGTGATTTTGGTTTATAAAAGGAAATATAGTTCTTTTAGATGGATACTAAATGAAATATTGATCTAGAAAAATCAAGGTACTGATTTAAGAGCTATTTGGAATGCAAGAAAATCTTTTATTATATATTAAAGTATACATTATAATAGTGAACTCAAAAAGAAGAGTCAAGAGAAAAAAAGTTATTTTGGATGAGATAAAGAGGAAAGAAGATGAACTACAGAAATTTCCAGAGAAGATACATATTTTGTTTACAGTGATGATCTATGTAAGAATAAATCTGTGAAAAAGAAATGGAATTAAAATGAACTATGTAAGGCTAAAAAAATGTAACTATGTAAGGCTAAAAAAAAGCCAGAGAAATTGGCATATAAATTACAAAAATAAATGGAAAAGAATGAGATATTGAAATTACAAGATACTATATTAATTGGCAACATGGCTATACAAAACTCTTTTCATCAATATTATCCCATCTTGTATAAAGAAAGTGATATCTTTCTGGAGAAAATAGATGAATATCTGAAGAATTTACCAAAGATTACAGAGGAACAGAAACAGATTGTGAATAGGCCTATAACAATAAGGGAAGTTTCTGAAGCTATAAAAGAGATTGAACTAGGAAAGATACCTAGAAGAGGTGGATTATCAGTTTTTTATAAATGTTTTGACGATGAACTTTTACAAAATATGTTGAAGTTATGTTACAGGGAGGAAAGATGCCAGAGAGTTGGAAAGAGGCCAGTATAGCACTAATACCCAAAGAGGGACAAGATTTAACAAAAAAGTATAGATCAGTTTTTTACCTAAAAGACAGTGAAAGGACAATGTTAAAAATGTGGTGGCCATTTGGAATATTTGCTGTAACATAAAGCCAATTTGGTGTAGTGGTTAAGGCATCAGACTAGAAACCAGGAGACTGTAGACCCGTCTTAGGTACAAAGCCAGTTGGGTGACCTTGGGCTGGTCACTTTCAGCCCTGGGAAGGAGACTGTGGCAAATCGCTTCTGAAAACCTTGCCAAGAAAACTGCATGGACTTGCCCAGACAATCTCCAAAAATAAAACCAAAATTGAAGAGAAGAGAGAGAAAAATGAAAAATAAGCAGCATTGAATTTCTTAGATGCAGAGAAGGCCTTTGACAATTTGAACTGGGCTTCTTGCTCAAGATTTTGGGAGATAGTAATTTTGGAGATAATTTTATTAAATGAGTAAGATCAATTTACACTTAACAGGAAGCCCAAATAATTATTAATGAAGATCCAACAAAAAAAAACCCTGTAAGGTACAGAAGAAGATAGGGATTCCTGCTTTCTCCTCTCTTATTTATTTTGGTTCTTGAAATACTATTATAGGATTGTGGGAGTAAAGATTTTTAAAACTTGTATGTTTTTTATAAGGTTTGTTCAGTTGATTTGGAGCTGCTTTTGGAAAATCCATTAAAGAGAAGTGAAACATTAATGGGCATATTAAAAGAATTTGGTACATTAGCAGGTTTACCTGATTTGAAATTGTATTTTGCAACTTGCTGTTTGGTTTGGAATGAAAGAGTACATATTTCTGAGAAATAGAAGGCTTTTGGAATTAGAAATACATGACCGGTATAGAAATTGTGACCCAACAAAGTCAAGGTTAAAGTGGATTTTAAAAACCATTACAATATATTAGACATGCTGTACTGAGAATATAAAATAGATACAAACACAAATTATTCCTGAAAACGTCTTTGTGGATAACAGCATGTGAAGCACAAGAAATAATAGACAAACACAAATGGCTAATTTATTGTGAGATATTAGAATTTTATCAAGAGAAATGTAAAATAAAATCAAGAGGAGAACTGGTAGCAAAGGGCATAGTTATCAATGGTTTTCCTATCTACAGTTATTAGAAAGTTTTAAAGTAGAAAACAGACTTTGTTTTGAATATTGTAAGACTGAGTTTGAAACAACTGTATACAAATGATGAATATATAATTGGTAATATGTATACATGTTTATTGAAATTAGAAACAGGAGAGGAGCAAGTGAAAGAATGTATGATAATGTGAACTAAAATGTGGGTTATAATATACAAATAGAACAATAAAAAACGTGGTTGAAAGGGTTGAAATTTACATTGTTTTATACTCTTAAAGAGAATTTTTATAAAATTATATACTTTTGATATATGCCCACCAGAGAGATTATCTAGAAACTTCTGTATAAAGAAATTTCAAATTTAAGTTGGAAACATGAAGAAGGAGGGACATTTTTTCATTCTTGGTGGAATGTGTAAAAACTTATAAAATGTTGGATTCAAAATACACTCACTGATCTAGAGGATTTAAAAAATTAATATACAAATGAGACCATAGATTTTTCTTTTGGGATTCATGGACAAAAAATTGGAAAAATTTATGGAATTTGGGTGTTTTATATCATAAATGCAGTTAGATTATTACAGACAAAATGTGATTTTTTAATTATTTTATTTTATTTTTTGTATTATTTTTTTCTTTCATTTTAATTTTTTAAAATAAAATTGTAAAGCAATTCTCAAGGATTGAGTAGTAAAAAAAAGCCTGACCAAGTGTTTCAGCAACAGCAATCCAAACTAGATCCTTGACTCATAAAACAGCAGTTACAAATTACTCCGTTACTCCTAGGATATGCCTAAATTACCCCCAGTTTAAGAAATACTGCAGGCGATATTTTAGAATCTGACACTGAGGAAGATTATAGAGAAATAGATTATTTTGGATAATCTTTGCAGGCATTTTGTCTGCTTTAACACTCACTATGCTTGAACCAAAGCTTAGGAAAGTTAATCAGATTGCAGTTTTGTTGTGTGTGGGCATCTCAAATTACACATAGGCAAGTTGGTGCAAAATAAAATGTAAAATATTTCTTTAAAAAATTAATACAATGTGTCGTCATTACTTTCACCAACTCTTGCTGCAATTTCTGAAAGACTTTAGATATATGACTCGAGACTAGAGAATGAAATATTTTGGTATCAAAGTACCAACAATTTGTTATGTGGAGGTTACTAAGCTGTGTGATATAATACGAATTCCATGAAGAGTAACCAACTTAGCCAAAGACAGTGTGTGATTCAAGGTGCAATCCAACCCATCTGAAGGGCAACAGATTGGATGAGATTGCTCTAGATCAGGGGTCTCCAACCTTGGCAACAGTAAGCCTGGCGGACTTCAGCTAGACTCCTACTCTAAAGTAATAGCAAAATCATTTAAAAATGAATATCTATATTCATTTTAGAGATTAGTGCAGCCATATTTTTAAGATCTATTGTAAATACTCACGGCACAATCATGCAGTCCTCCTGGTAGAAAGATATTCTGACAATTGAGGCCATCATAGAAAAGCCCCAGGATCTTATGATCACCACTGTAAAAGTTTATTAAGAGTAGCCATAAAAGCAGAACCTCTATAGTTTGGAAATAAGTTCATATAAGTACAGACATATTATTATATTTATAGCTCTCATTAAATAACTATTGCCAGAGTAGTAGTAAAATTGCTTGATTAGAGGCAGAAAATGTTTAAAATGTAAACTTTATTGTTCTAGGCTTTGCGAAACTTTAAGTTAACTGTTGCTGTGGACCCCAGATACCATCCTAAAATCATTGGCAGAAAAGGGGCAGTGATCACTCAAATCCGCACAGAACATGATGTGACTATACAGTTCCCAGACAAGGATGATGAATCTCAGGTGAAGAACTGGGTGTGGAAGAAAGGATGGGAACCTGTCAAAAATTTTGGAGTGGATTTGTTTTGTTTAGCATACATTTGTGTTACCTGGTTTGTTCCCACTGCTGCCTCCACAGCAGGACTTTTCAGCAAGGATGGGATCTGACCGGTGTAACTACCGGTTCGGTGATTTACGTTTTGCGTGTGAAACATTGTCAGCTTGCAGCCTGGAGAGCTGAGCAGCGCTGCACATGGGCGCGCAGCATTTGAAAAAGCACTTTTTTCCTGCTTTTTCAATCACAGCTGTGCTGTGCAAAGCAGCTGAGGTTGAAAAAGCAGGAAATAAAGGTCAGGTAAGAGCCCGGGCTGGCGGGTGGGCCAAAACAGCAGCAGACATAGAACCGGTTCTATGTCTGCTGCTCTTCAGAGCTACCGGTTCTACAGAGCCAGACAGAACCGTTAAAATCCACCCCTGCTTTTCATACATTTTGCTTATATTCTTTGCTACCAATTTGAAGAGCCTAAAATGACCAACATTTCCTTCCTTAGGCCCAGGATCAGATTATCATTACAGGCTATGAGAAAAATACTGAATCTGCGCGAGATGCCATCATGAAGATTGTTGATGAACTGGAGCAGATGGTATCTGAAGATATCACCCTAGACCATCGTGTTCATGCCCGCATTATTGGGGCACGTGGGAAAGCTATCCGCAAAATTATGGATGAATTCAAGGTGATTAAAACATTGTACCCTCTGGTAAATGGCTAGAAATCAATTTATCAATAGCAGCAGCTAAGTTGTTGGGGGGTTTTGCTTCAGCAGATGAATGAGAATCAGTGCAAATAAAAACAAGTTAATTGAATAAAAAAATGCAAGATCCTATACTGATCCTGGTTGTGTACAAGAAACTTGTATGTTGCATCTTATCACCCTCAGGTTCCAGAATAATTGTGAATGTGGTCTGAATACTATTCAAAGCACAGCAGTCATAGTTCTAATGATGCACATAGATTTCCTATAAATATGGCATTATTTGTTGATTTAAGTATGAATAGTCCTTTCTTTGAGAAACTAAACAATTTCAGTTGCTCCTTGCATTCTGTAACCACATTAGTTACACACACTTTTGGGGGTATACAACTTCAAGGGAAATGGGAGAGAGAGGTAAATATATCAGGCCACCATATCTGAGATAATTTTTGTCTCTCCAGGTGGATATACGTTTTCCTCAAAGTGGAGCGGCTGATCCCAACTGTGTGACCGTGACTGGACTCCCTGACAATGTGGAGGAAGCCATTGATCATATTCTGAATCTGGAAGAGGAATATGTATGTGTATTACTTAATTACATGGATTCAAAATATTATAAAGCAGAATTACAGCATTACTCTTGTGTTTGTATATATATACTCTGCTAACTAAGCTATGCTTGTTGTTTGGCATTGCAGCTGGCTGATGTAGTAGATAATGAGGCAATGCAAGTCTACATGAAACCACCTGGTCATGAAGAAGCTAAGGCTGCATCAAAGGGATTTGTGGTTAGAGATGCCCCGTGGACAGCAGGCAATACTGAGAAGGTAGGAGCTGTTTATGTAAGAGACGTTTCTTGGACGGAAGGAAACATTGGGACTCACTTGACTCTTTCATTTAGATTCCAGCCTCTATAAAAGCCAAGGCAAAGTGAGATGGTGAGAGAGAATCGTCTTCTATTGTTGATTTAACAGAATAATAGAGTTGGAAAGGGACCTTGGAGGTCTTCTAGTCCAACCCCCTGCTCAGGCAGAAAACTCTATAACATTTCAGACAAATGGTTGTCCAGTCTTAAAAACTTCTTGCTTTTGAATGTTCAAATGTTTAGTATTTTTCTTCTTACATTTTTAGTAGTCCAGATTTTATTTACTTTCATTCTTTCCAAAAACATTCATTTATTTTCATTTTGAATCTAATAACCTCTTATAAAAATTGTATAACACACTGGTTAAGTTACTAATAAAGATATTGCTAAATGTTTGTTTAATACACCCACATTTTTAGTGGGGATTTAAGACCTGTATGAGTGGAACTTAAAAACAATGGTCTGTGGGCATGAAATTCATATCTAATAGATGAAAAAGAATAATTTCAACTTTGGAAAAAATAAACCCTTTTTAGACAGCCCACTAGTTTCATTTTGCATTGATTTTGCACTGGTAGGAAGATAATAAGCTATATATTTTCAGCTATGCTGTACATGACGTGCATATTTTTTTCTTCTGTCCTGCATACAAGAGCATTTGGAATATTACAGTCTCAGTACTAAATTGTAGAAAATTGTGAACCATGATTCACTTTTTGGCTCTTTGTAATATGGGCGGGATGCAGACTGCTGAATATAATTTTGAGTCCAGTGAGTAATTTGTTGATTTAAGTTTTTAGTAATGGGAATTACCTTTGCAATATCTGCATCGTCTATATAGTAATATAGTATCTTAATTACTGATGTAATATACGGATGTTTACAAAGCTACCGCTGGTTTGCTTTTTGGAAAAGTGAAATTACTCTTATTAATCAAACATTAGTACCTGTTCAAATTCTGTCCTTTTTATTCCCCTGCAGGCCCCGGATATGAGCAGTTCTGAAGATTTTCCAAGTTTTGGAGCTCAGGTGGCTCCCAAGACTCTGCCATGGGGTCCCAAGCGATAATAACATGAAAATAGCAATCTTATCCAGCCATTTGCCACACACACAAAAAAATTCCTGAATTTCCCTATTGGCTGGATCTAGTGCAGATTTTCAGTGAGGGGTCTCTTAATGAAACTAGAGTGCTTACTCCCTCTGTTATCCTTATACTCAGGCCTCGCTATGCTTCTGTTTGACATTTTTTCCCCTTCCCCTTGACCTGGAACAAAGCTTTCCATATTAATTCCAACCTGAAATACATGACAGTTTTTCTTTCAAATTTCAGTCTATCATGTGGGTCATTGTGTTGTAACCAAGCCTCCCAAGCACATTATATAAAGCACTCTAACCTCCATTCGGAGATCACCTTACTGCACCTAGGAATATACTTCCTGTCTCTCAACCTCAGGAAACACATTTCCTTGACTTTCTAAAAGCCAAAATATTTGCTCTTCCCCTTCCCTGCCGTTTTCCCAAGGCCTTACCTTGTAGTGTGTAATCAGTTTTTCCTTTTCACTGCCAAGCTCTCCCCCCTCCCCCACCCACCCCAATTGTCCATCTAATTCCATTATTGGTAAGAGAGTCTTAGCTGAAAGAGCAATTATTTGTCCTGGAGTTTGAGACATCAGAAAGCACTAACAGGGTCACACAGTCCTTGTTGTGCTAATTGCAGCACTAAGTGCACAAACATTCTTTCACTGGGCTGATGAACTCATCATCAGTTTTTTCCCCTTCACTTTTTTGCATCATCCTTCCTTCCCAACTGTAGTATGGCTGAACAGAGCCAGAAAACTGACAGTATTATTGGATCTAAGAAAACTTGGTTCAACCAAAAGTGCCATGTTAGCATGTCACAAAGGATGTTGGGTGACTAGTGCAGTGTTAAGAGTGCATTGCCCTTTTCCCCCTAGCTTGATAGTGATGGCATTTAAGTACCAGGGTTAAGGTGTGTCTTTTGCTTTTTACTATTGCCTTCTTTCTACCTCAAGCCAGTATGACAGTGGCCTGCTTCTTCAGATAGCTCCTCTTGCTTCCTGATATCATGGTTATTGTTCCTCTGTAAGAAGAGGAATATATGTGTGTGGCTTTAGCTATGTATGTGGCAGTTAGTTTCTCCGCTGGCAAAGATGATCTTAACTGTTGCCACATAACTTGGTCTCTTGTCTTGCAACAGACATTAAGCCTTGGAGGGAGGCAAATGAGGAGTGGCTTTCACTTCAATGGAAGAATTTGATTGCAGTTCAGTTTTAAAGATGAAGTGTTTCTTTGATGGCCAGCGGTAGGGGTGGGAGATTAGACCTATATTCAGCAAAAGCCTTCTGTAATTGGCAACAAGTGTTTGTCCTGTTGTCTTGACACCAGTAGTTGCTGCACTCTAGCTGCTACCATAAACTTGATACAAGGCTGCTTGTATTTTAAAGCTGCTCTTCTAGCCACAATTCTCTTTTCTGCTGAAGGTGCTGGCGGCAGTGCTGGGTCTGTTGCCAACTTTGCTCTGTGTCTTTTTCCTGCTCTCTTCTGAAGAGCTTTTCTGAGCCATTTGTATCTTTCCCCAAGGTCCTTTGTGTCCCAGAATACAAGCTGAGAGATGGTTTATAAAGCATCTAGCTTTTTAGTCCAATAGAAAAGAAAAAAAAATCCTCTCAGTTTAAATAAACTTACGTGAAAGGAGGAGAAATTGTTTCTCTTGGATGGTTCCGCTTGGGACAGGAGAAGCCCTATCACTATCTGAGCAGGAGTCTAAAACAGGGTAGAAGTATTAATGCCTTGCCAGTGGGACCTGGTGTTTGAATGTCACACATCACTTGCACATGTGTTTTGGGCTTAACTGCCATCGAGCATGGCTCTAATGCTGCCGTCTGTTCAAATTGTTAAAAATACTTCACTCTTCTGTCTCATGTAGTGTGCAGCAGTTGATCTGTGGAGATGTGCTCCATGTCCTCTTAATGTCTTCCATATTACGTTTCCATGGCAATGATCCCTTGGCCTTAACTTTGGAATTTGGAGATTATATGCAAAATGTGTATAAAGGCTCATGAGTATGGATGACACTGGAATTTTATAAATTCTAAAAAATAAAACCTGAAACAGCTTTGTGTGTTTTTTATTTTTAAAAAAGTCTCTCCAAATTACAATTTTCTACGTGTCCTGTTACTAAAATATGTACACCCTTGCTTCTCTATATTGTTCCAAAGAGTAATAAGCAAAATTTATACCAATCTCAGCTGCTTATTCAATTTTTGCCAGCAGGAGTATTAATTTAAGCATGATAAAGATTGCAGGTTCACGGTACATGCATATCGTTGAAACCTATTCCAGCTAAAAGAGATATGGATGTGAAGAAGATGATTACAACCCTATGTTGCTTTTGTAGGCAAAAAAAATCTCTTGGATAGCTGAAAGCAAGTTTACTTTTCATAATTGACTTCATATACAACAGTAATCTTCAGCATATGACTAGGAGTCATATGCTAGAGAGGTCATGCTGCTATATCCACTAATCTGCTTTCCTTTTACTAAAAAAAGCAAACCAGTATGAGCTGTTCTAGTGTTGCAGGTTCCTACTATTTGGAAAATGTACAGCCTCTAAATCCAGAGATCCTATATTATCGTAAATAACAGCTGAGCTTAATAGTAGTCAACTGCTGAATTTCACTATATTTAGAAGTCACCTCTGATAGGAGAGAAACAGATTGAAAATTCTTATGTATATCTCTGTACTATTTTTCTCTAAGAAACATGAAACCACTACTTTAGTAAATATGGATGAAATTCCTGAGGCTTTAAAGATTTGAGGCACATTCTACACCTGCAATATGTTACATAATTAACAGCTCCATGTCCATACTATGCCAGCTTACACAGTGTTTCCTCCATGAAGGTTACTCTTGTGTGGAAGCTTGATAATCTGATCTTGGCCACATCCTTCCAAATCTTCAGATGTTTATTTTGATACCTTCTCCACAGGCTGGGTTGGATTGACAACATCTATCACTTCAATGAGAGCCTGTCCCAAAAAGAAAAAGAAATGTATAATGCATTTTTCCATCAAAGAGAATGTAGCTGAGGGAAGAAATACCATATACATGACCACTGTAACAACATAAAACGAAGTCTATTCAAGTCCCATTTTATACAGTGATATGCATATCTGACAGGATCCAATCTTGTCTCAGTTTAGCCATTATTTTCTTAGTTTCTCACATTTAATCCAGTTGCACCTAAATGTAACTGCATATGAGATGGATATACAGATGCTTTAGAATTTGTAGTTTAAGCAGAGGTAGTGTTCCTTTTCCCACATTTAGTTTGTGGTGACAAAATATCACCAAATTTGTAATAACTTCTCCAACATTATTTTTTCAGGCTAAATAGTAATTCAGTTTTGGAAGACAAAAGTTCATAATGGAAAAAAACAGGCTAGGGTTGAAGCCTTGATCTTCAGACATTTAAAATAATGCTAACCAAACTTTTGTTGGTTAAGCTTCACTGAGAGCAAATTATGATTCTCCATGTTGGAAACTTAAAATGCAGGAAATGACTCAAGCTTCAAAAAATACAAAAATATACAATTTTAATTAGCAAAAAATTAACTTATAAGTGCTATAGTCTGAAAATTAGTGATGGTATACTAGGATGACATGATTTGTTTTAGTTTTGTACTGTAGAGTCTTAGTAATTGAAATATATATATGTGTGCAACAACAAAATATAAGATATCCTAAGAACTTTTTTTTAATTTGTATTTCATGTTTTAGCTTGCCCATGTCCCTTGAGGGGCTCTGGTAATTCAGTAAAGGCAAATGTAGAAAGTAAGGATGGTCATGCCTTAGCACAGGAGTGTTAATTGGGTGTGCCAGGTTGTGCATTTTCTATTCCAAAAATTGATACCGCATCTGCATGTGGGAAAGTGGATTTTATTAGACAAAATATTTTAACAAGGCTCATGGCAGCCAAATTATTCCTTAAATGTTTCTGCCATTCCAGAAAATACAAAAAAATCTTTCACTAAAAGGGATGTTGGATGTTGCATTATTTAATATATGCAAATATTTTGAATCAACAAGTTTATGAATAGTTTACAGAATGAAGGATTGAAGGGTTTATTCAACTAACAGATACAATAACAAGTTTGATGGTTTGATGGCTAGTGTGCTTGAGTGCACACTGGAAATAAGGAGGGATTTCCTGATAGGGACAATGATTAATCAGTGGAACAGCTTGTCGCCTGGACCTGTGGTGTTCCATTGCTAGAGGTTTTCAATAAAAGATTGGTCAACCATTTGTCTAGGATGTTATAAGGACTCCTGCTTGGGCAGTGGGTTGGAGGACCTCAAGATTATGAGTCTGAATTTTTGTGGGGCAATTTTCTATGAAAATATAATTAAGGCTTGGGTCAGGAGTAATCTGAGGAGGAGAAGAAAACAATACTCTTTCATGGACAGCAAAGTTATTTTATTGAGGAAAGGAGGAAAAATGGACCATAAGGAAAAGGAACTGAAGTCCTAATTTTTATTAGTTAATCTCTTTATTTCAGCCTTCAACTAGCATAAAGAAAAATAACAACCTAAACTATATAACATTAGGAATAACCTATCTTTAAAAGACATAAAAATTACAGAGTAATAGTATGGCTATTCTAACAACTGTAAAACCCAAACCTCCAGATTGCTATATAATTATTAAAATTTAATTAAAAATAAACCATGACACAGTACATGTAAAGAAATATATGTATTGCAGGGGTGAGATTCAACCGGTGTTACTACCGGTTCAGTGTAACATTTTTATACGCTGTGCGCGCATGTAAAAAATACTTGAGCTGTGCTGTCCAGACAGCTTAAAAGCGCTGGCGTGGGTGCGCAGCGTTTGGAAAGCCTCTTTTTTCCCCTGCTTTTTCAACCTCAGCTGTGCCGTGCAAAGCAGCTGAGGTTGAAAAAGCAGGAAATAAAGGACAGGTAAGAGTCCAGGCGGGCGGGTGGGCCAAACAGCAGCAAACACAGAACCGGTTCGGTGTCTGCTACTCTTCAGAGCTACTGGTTCTATAGAGCCAGGCAGAACCGATAGCATCCCACCCCTGATGTATTGTTACAAAATAGTGGGAAGGGTTCATCATCAATGGTCATCAATGGAAATGTGAGGATTCACATTTTAACACTGTTATTAAAGTGTTCTAGGGCAGTGGGCCCCAACCTTTTTTGTACCAGGGACCAGTTTCAAGCACAAACACTTTTTCAAGGACCGGGGAGGGGGGAGAGAAGAATCTGAGTTTGGTGGTTTGCTTGCAGACGTTTCATTACCTGACTAGGTAACATCTGATGTTGTTACCTAGTCGGGTAATAAAACGTCTGCCAGCAAACCACCAAGTTCAGGGAGCGCTTCGGCCCTGCCTCCCTCAGCCCCATCCCTCAGGTGTCTCCCTCCCTCCCTCAGGTGTCTGCCTCGTTCCTCTCTGTCTCTCTCTCGCTGCTCCACCAGGCCAGGAAGAAACTGCTTCAAAAGAAGCGGGGGGGTGGCTTTTCCTGTCGCCGCAGCTCCTCCAAAGCGCCCGTCCACCCCCGCCCGCCCGCGCGCGGTTCAATCCACAGTGCTCCGTTCTGCCTGCCTGCCTTCGTTTCGGAGCAGCTTTGGCTGATGAAAAGAGGCGAATAGTTATTATTCTCAGCCGAAGCTGCTCCCAAACAACCAGACAGGCAGGCAGGCAGAACGGAGCACTGAATTGAAGCGCGGGCGGGCGGGGTGGGGGTGGACGGGCGCTTCGGAGGCGCTACGGCGACAGGAAAAGCCACCCCACCCCACCCCGCTTCTTTGAAGCAGTTTCTTCCTGGGCTGGTGGAGGAGTGAGAGAGCGACTGAGAGAGGAACGAGGCGGGAGGAAACCGAAGCCGCTGAGCCAGAGAGCAGGACAGGCTTCAGTTGCTTCCTCCCTCCCCTTCTCTCATTTGTGTCTTTGATCCCCGATCCCAGCAGCATTCACCGAAGGCGAAGAAAGCCGCCATTTTTTTATTTTTATTTTCTTTGCGGCCTGGTACAGAGTGCTCCACGGACCGGGACCGGTCCGCGGCCCGGTGGTTGAGGACCCCTGTTCTAGGGGATTCAACCTAAGGGAAGGAAATTGAGAGGGAAGAGCCCAAGAGATAATCCCAGAGGTGTTTTTTCAGGAGGCAACTGGGCTTCTTTGTTTTTTCTTTGAAGATATTTCACTTCTCATCCAAGAACCTTCTTTAGACTACAATTGCAAACTACAGGAACCAGGAGCACTACTCAGGTGACCCTGAAAACACAGATAAACCATCCAAGTGCTTCAAAGACCCTCTAAAAGGATGCAAATGATCAGCTGTCTGCAAGGAATATAAATCCTTCCATTCCCCACAATCTTGTCAGAGCGGAAGAAGCTTCTTGGATAAGAAGCGAAACATCTTCAAAGTAAAAACAAGAAAATCCAGTTGCCTCCTAAAAAAGCACCTCTGGGATAACCATGTCCTGGATGACTGAGAATCTTTAGACTTTTAACTACAATTTGGGATGAACACCCACTGAATGGTGTGGGGGTAGAATAGATTTCCAGGAGAAAAAATTGCAGACTACAGGAACCAGGAGCACTACTCAGGTGACCTGAGGATACAGATAAACCTCTTAAGTGCTTCAATGACCCTCTAAAAGGATGCAAATGACCAGCGGTCTGCAAGGAATATAAATTCTTCCAATCCCCACTATCCTGTCAGAGCTAAAGAAGCTTCTTGGATGAGAAGCGAAACATCTTCAAAGAAAAAATTGTTTGCCTCCTGAAAAAGCACCTTTGGGATGAGTGAGAATCTTTACACACTATTATCCCAAAGAATAATTAATTTTGCATTAAAAGTTTATTTCAAAATCAACTTTACTACTCAATATTTGTAGTTTCATCTAATTTAATACAAAATTACATTTCTGTGGAAGAAATTGGAATATGCAGTGTAGAAATCAGTTACCCATAGAAGTTCAATGATCTTAAGCAATTTGTGTCCTGTTTCTCAAAGAAAGGTGTTTTTTTTTTTATTATTTTCATAATAATGGAAGATTTACCTTATTCTCAGCCAGGGCTTGTTTAGCAAGATACTGTTCTCGCTTTACTTTTATTGCCACTGCTTCTGGGATGTCAGGTACCATCATATCAATCATACGTGCAATGAAGAAAACTACATGCTATGAAAAGAGGTAAAAGAAAGTAAGTTGGAATTTATTGTGAATGGACAGAAAGCAGGCTGGGCAGAAAATACATGGAAATATCATGCATATAAAATTATGATGACCCCAATTAGACATGGTATTCTGCAAAAAGGTTATGATTTTCCATTAAGCCAAGGAATATAAAAATGGATAGTGGTCTCCTTAGAAAACAATTGCTTGTGAGCTTTGGATTGCCTGCTTACTTAATGGTTTAGCATTTTTTGATGATGGTTCATTTTAATGTGAATACATGATACAGTAGATGTACGTTCTCCATATCACCAATTTTCCTTCCAAAACTTTACAGAATTTCTGGCATTGAAGAACCTATAGTACTTTTATCACTAGAACAAAATGTACATCTTTTCCAACAGCATAATTTGTACCATAATTTTGATGTATTTCATGTCCAAATAATTTATTTAGTTTCAAAACAGCACAAGTTTCCTTCAAGCAATCTAAAGTATGCAATATGACTAATTTTTAACATACTAGTGCTAACACAAGGAAGAAACAATATTACAAATAGGATTTTTAAGTGTGCTAAATTTTGCAATGGCCAATGTAAGGTCTCTAAGAAACAAGTATATGGAAAATAATATATTTAAATGCAATGTACCTCAAATACAATGATGAAGCCAAGTTGGATTGCCAGTAGATTCCAATAAGGTAGTGAATGCCTGCCATTTTGTTCTCTATAGGCTCGGTACCTGTGGAGATAAGAGCTTCAAAATCCATGCAAAGTAACAATGCAGTGATTAGCTTAGCAATCACAAGTTTTCCAGATTAATTTCTGATGTCTCTTGCTGCCAATTTCTATGTTCACACATTTTCTCTAGTTGAATTAGGCCAGGTGAAATTTAGTGCAGTATGTTCTGTCTGCTATTCTATGAATTAATATACTGTAAGGCAGTGTTTCCTGTTACAGATAGTCCTTGACCTATGACAGTAACAGAACAGGGATGCAGTAGGCCTGTCTGACCTAGTCCTCCCGAGGCTTCTCCCATTCCTTGAAACACCCTGTGATCCACTTCCTTCCTCTTGGGGTCCCCACATCTCTTGGACAACTTTCCCTACACACCAGATCCCTGCAGGTGCCTCCCTCCCCATGCCCTGTCTCCCATCAAGCATTTATCTTTTGAAGATTTCTAGAGTTCTACTAGAGCTTTCCTCAACTCTATGCAGACCGTGTCAAAGAAGCAGAATGGGTGCTGTCCTTGGGCCAAGTTGTGGTCTCCCAGAAGTGGCCACCATTTCAGTGCACTGTGGGAATGTTGAAAATGGCGGTTGCTTTTGGGAGGTAGCCATGTGGTTCAAGGATGAGTGGCCTGCTCCCTCAACATGAGATCCAGAGATCTTCAAAAGAGAAGTGTGTGAGGGAAATATGGAGTGGGATGGGGAGCAGGCCCAATGTCTGCAGGGACTCAGTGTAATGGGATGAGGAGGGTTGGGGAGACTGCTGCAGTATCCCTGCAGTCAGTTGTAAGGACACATCAGTGTGCGGGTGCTGCAGCAGCTGTAACTTCAAAACGGTCATAAGTAGCTTTTGGGATGGCTGCCAAGTGACAGGCTGTTAAGTGAAGATTACCTGTACTTGATTGTGAGCAAGGAAACTGCATTTCCAGCTGCAGCACAGTTAAGACAACTGGCTTTTAAAAAAAAGTAAATACATAATGTAGGACTACGTATTTTCATATGTTTGGCAATTGCAGAGTAAACCTTAACCTGGTGTATGCTTCTACTTTACACACAAATATCTCAATCAATATGCAACAAACCAGGACAAAAAGCATTCAAATTACATTTTGAGAGAGCTTACTTTGAATTTTAAACAAGCAATTTAGTTCCAATAGATTCACTCACTAATCATCTTTAAACAGCTATCCTCATCAGCTACAAGAGTAGGAGATCCCACCTGCATGTGACATTGTTCTTCAACTCAAAAGATTTAGGGGCATAGGCCAGGGTGAAGTCAATGTAGCCCTGTAGATTGCTAGCACGAGTGTACTGGTAATACAGCCGAGGAAGAAAGTCAGAAGTGAAGGCAATCAGGAAGGCCTAAAAGAAGAACATGTTTATTTTTTTAAGTGTTGTGTGAATGACACACAGAACTCTTGATTCTTACTCGTGGCACAATATGTACTTAATGTACTTTCAGCAACAGTCATAGAAACACGAACAGCCTCATTCTAGATCAGGTCATTCAGCATCTAGTTCATTGCTTCTTAAATAGCCTTTCCCAACTTAGTGCTCCTACTTCCTGTATTGGGACCAAGTACTAGAATTTCCATTCACGTTATCCAAAATGAATTTTGGGACTGTAGAGAGAGATACCAGGAAGCATTTCTCTTCGGGGTGTTTCTGTCAGAGCATGCTTTCACCAGGACACCTGCTAACCCAATTCTACTTTTCTCCAACAACCAACCAGCCAGCTCCATAATGATATGTTCTATCAGTAACTTGCACTGCCTTTCCTTTACCACTTGGTATTTAAATAATTCTGTGAGCCAATTATGTCACCAAAGAACTGGGTCATTTTTGAGTTCACCTTAAATCCTCATCTGCTTTGGGAACAGGAAACAATACTGTAAGTAAACTCAACTCAATCAAAACATCCTTGAATTTTAAATTCAGTGTAATTCAATTGCGGTATTTCAGAACTGTAGCTGCCATGCTTGTACAAAATTCCTGTTGATTGCTTACCATATACACCAGTATAACTCACATTACTAATAACTGCAAAGTGCGTGATGACCTCCAGGATATGAAACCAGATGCCAATGCCCTGTGTCCGTTCTGCAACTGGACGTCGATATTCACAAACAAATTTGTGAGCATCCAAACGAATTTCCACCCAGTTGTTCAGTAAAGCAAAAAGAGGGGCCAAGGGGCAGGCAGCAACAAAGATAGTAATGAAGCCAAATTGCAAAACTGAAAGGGAAACGAACATTTTAATCTCCAGAGTTTGAGGAAAGAAACCTTATCAAAAAAATAATTTGGAGGAGACCAAGATGAGATTTCAGTGAAGGCAAGACTGAAATGCTCTTTCTGAAGCCCCAGGTAGTATGGTAATAGTTATTTTTTCACTAAAATGCATCCATTTTAATTTGGATAAAACAAATGACCTTTCATTTCACATATTTTAAGCTGATTGGTGAACCTATGATACAGAAGAGTTCAGCTCAGAAATTTTATACAGTGCCTCAAATATTCACATTTTATTACTTGAAAATATTGGATAAACTAATTGGGCTTTTCAGCCTCTCACACCACTTTTCCATTTGTTGGAGTTATAAATTCCAAGTCTGACTGCATAAAGACTGCGGAAATTCAGAAAGATACTTTCATATTTCTCTTCCTAATTACTCCCTCTATCTCAGGACTTTTTTCCTCACTGTTCTTATAATTCTTGTATTTTTCAATCTCTCCAAGAATATACATACTCACTCCCCCCTTCCATAACCCATGCCATAGTCTTAGAAATTTTCAGAAAACTATTCTTAAGTTTGCCATTTCCCCAGGTGGCTCATACCCATTTCCAAATATTCAGTGAAGAGCCCATTATAGGGCAGCAGTTTATAATCGCTTTCCCAGGATTGCTTGGTAAAGTTGTCTTGGCCTGTCTTATTACTTTCAGAAAGATCTCGCTTATGCCACCATGCTTTCAGCTTCCTATGGAGAGAAAAAAATGTAGTTGCTAGAATATCTAGGAAAATCTTATTCTTCAGGCATAGCAAGATGATTAAATAATATCTGGATCAGTGGTGGGATTCAAAATTTTCTACTACCAGTTCTGTGGCCGTAGCTTGGTGGGGAAGGTTATTGTAAAATCTCCAGTCAGAGGTCTCCATTTGCCGGTTCTCTGAACTATTCAAAATTTCCGCTACCGGTACTCCAGAACTGGTCAGAACTTGTTGAATACCACCTCTGATCTGGATGCATCTAGATAAAGTATATTTTTATTTTTGCCCCATTATTTAGCCATAAGATTGTCTTTTTGAACTTGGTGTCCTCTGAGAATTGATTCATTCTCCCTCAGCCCAACTCAACTCACAGGTTATTGTTGTGGGAAAATAGGAGACACAAGGAGTATCAGACATGTTTGCCATGTTGGAGTTATCTATAAAAAATATTATAGCCAGGATAAAATAATATTTTAAAAATTCTAATGTTAGTGGTACTTCAGTTTTATGGGGGTCGGGACAAAAGTATTCCAAGGATTTGTCCTACAAATCTCACTATCTAATTAATTCATTTTCTTTCTCTCCACTATGGCCTTGCCACCTTAGCATCTATCTTAGTGCCTCTGTTGGATCCTGAATATCTGACATGATCCAGATCTAGTAACATCACTAGAAGGGAACTGTGACCATAATTTAGATCAATATTAGGTTGCTGATTATGATTGAGTGCATTCATGATCTTGGACTCAGAACAGATGCACGATAGAAAAACAATACTACCAATAACATCTCTCTCTCCCTCCCTCCCTCCCTCCCTCTGATCTAGTGTAAGTGGGTACAACTTTCTCCTGCCTCTTCCACATAAAGTCTCCATCATGACTTGACAACAATAACATGGCATCATGGAAATGACATTTTTGTAGTGATACTGTAATTAGTATTATTATGTGGTAGCAGTGGAGTCATGCAGGTTAATACAGCTATCGAAAAACTGGTAATGCTGGGCAAGGTGAATGGAAAAAGAAGAATCCAAGAGTATATGAGTTGGCCAGACAGTATTGGAGGATAGCTTTTATCCACAGTCACAAAGAATAGGTACAGCTCAATGGAACAGAAGAAATGTAGTACCACTGGAACTGATGCAAAAGTAACAATCCTGGAATGGCTGCAACCTGCTGACAGTACTAAGATAACAACAGAAATGCTTGGATCATAAAGAGTTACATCCAAAATATAGAGTGAAGTTTTTGGAGGAATATCATCTAAAATACTGACAAAAGCTGAATGATGTCTAGCACAATATAGTTGTTACAATGTCAAGGGCCTGTATGGGTGGGTACATTTTTCCCCAGGCAGAATCGTCATTGGTCTTCATCAGATAAATAAGCAGATATATTAGACTTAAAACTAGTTGGTACTCAAAACAGATGTTAATTTTTATAGCTGGGTCTCAACATTTTCAATAAAGCAATGAATTGTACTTGGAGATCCATGAGAGAAAAAAATACTTTGGAACACTGGTGAATAATAGCAATAGCACTTACTCTTATATACTGCTTTATAAGTGGTTTACAAAGTCAGCCTCTTGCCTCCAGCAATCTGGGTCCTCATTTTACCCACCTTGGAAGGATGGAAGGCTGAGTCAACCTTGAGCCTGGTGGGATTTGAACTGCCAAATCAACAGAAGTGGCCTGCAGTACAGCACTGTAACCACTGTGCCACCAAGGCTCTTGGTGGCACAGTGGCTAGAGTGATAGAATGGTTAGAGTGATAGAGAGATAGAGATAACGAATGTTATCAATTCACATATTTGATAAATGCAATCTATCTCTAATCTCTATCAGATAGCTCTGAGGGGCAATTTGAGTCACCTCTTTGGGCTCTTACTACTTAATACAATTAGAAATGAGACATTATGCAACAAAAAGTGCAAAAGGGAGCAATGTGCATTGGAACTCTGACAGGGAAAATTTATTGTGTAGCAGCTTGACTGTTAAGAAAGCCAAAATATGTCTAGGATACAGGGATTTATTCTGACGCTATTCTGACAATTCCAAAAGTTTTCTAAGAGCAAACTATTTTGCACAACTCTGCTGTAGGCAAATTATATAGGAAGAAACTCGTGTTTACTATCTCCAGCAGTGGAATAGTTCACAGTATGGCCATAGAAGTATGTTCCCTTCTCACAAGAATATTGTGGAATACTTCTATATTCATTTGATTCTTTTTTTTTTACACGGGAATATATTCCCTTATGAATATTAAATTCAGGCATTTCTTCACTGCACCCTTTCTGATTTACAAAATTACAGCTTCTAGTAAGGAAGCAATCTTTGGAATGCTGAAAACCATCTCATACAACAATTTTTGTGTACATATAAACAGCCCAAACTTCATTCCGACTGTGATGACTCGTGGCGTGGCACAAAGATAAAACAGTTAGATAATAAATAAGAGTCCCTTTATTAGCTCCAACTTTGCCCCCAATGTCCAGGTTACTTTCTGGCTGGAGAAAAACTCCCAGGAACAGCCTTTGCTGCAGAGAATTAAATCCAAAACAATTAAATCCAACACAAACTATAACTTTAAGTCCAATCAAACCAAACTGATTAGTAATTAGTTTGGCAGGGCAGGAACAAGAATTCCAGACATGAAGGCATGGCAAAACTCACATGGTTGGGAAGACTCCAGGAACACAGAAAAGCAACGACAACACAGGATAAAGTCACATTTCTCCCAGCAGCTGCCGCAGTCAGCATTCAGTTCTTATAAACTCTCTTCCCACCTGTGGCTAATGTAGGGAATCAGGGCCCTTTCCTCCCCTGTAAGCCACGCAACCCACATTGCTCTCTTCTCTGTTCCTCCCTGCGCGCCCTAGGATGAAGAGGGGATGGCCCTGGGTCTTCCTCTGAACTCCCTCTCCCTTGTTTTATCTCTTCCCTGCTCTGCCCAGTTGGACTTTGCCCTTCCCCAGCCTCCTTCACAACCAATGGAGCCACACTCCCATTCCCTGTCAGCTGTTCGTCTTCCTCCTCGGATTCAGACTCTGACAGGGGCATGACACAGGCTAAGCTAACAAACATATTTCCCTGGTTCACCTATAAAGCTGAATCCAAACCAACAACAAACAAACATTGTATTTTTCATTTGTGGATGTGGTACACATCAGAAAGGCTTGCGAATACTCATATCTGTGTTTGCTCTATTCACAGACTGTATTTGTCAATGTTTGCACATATTCAAAAATAATTATGTCTTGGCAAAAATGCAAAACATTATTTTGTGAAGCAGTTGTAATTGCCAAAGTAACTAGGGAGTGGCTTCTCTTTTCCCACACTTGCATTTCTACAAAGAAATGCATTTCTACACACTTTTGCTAGATTTTACAGGGTTTGTTACTTCAGGCAGTTGCCAAGCCTCTTTTTGTATCTTCCACCCACATTCCTCTCCAGCTTCTTCTCTGAATTTCACTAGCATGATTGCCAAGAATCAAGGCGGGTAGAATTTCTTGACATTTTAAGGCAGAAGATAATATAAAAATTATAAGCTAAGTCTAAAGCATAATTGCTTGCCATGTCCTCAAACCCACTGCAGAAGTTTTGTCCTATCAGACAAATTTTCTTAATGCTTTGCTCCTCCTTTGATCAAGTCTAACAGCTGCAAAAATGGCAGTTTTGTTCTCATTCTTCTCTTGCTGGGGTTTGGTTTTTAGAATGGGTTAAAAAAAGAGAGCTTGTACTTCTACACTGTGGAAACGAATTTGCAAAGCCATCCCTCAGAACAACTGGATATGGACAAGAAACATACAATTGCGCTTTGACTATAGAAATGAATGGAAAATCCCCAGAATGGGAAGAAGAATGAGACAAAAATTATTTTCAGCAGAAAATTGCCTGTTCCACAATTCTAAGGAAATGTTGGCATTGCAATTATCTTTGCAATGTTTCATAAGGAGCAGTAGATGAGACAGTTGTTAATTGCTTCAGCTTCCCAGGAACCATCAAGGTTCATCATTACATGTAAAAGGAACTGGAAGTTTTTTTTTTTAAAAAAAAAATAGAAATGAAATCTCTTTTCTTGTACAATGATGCAGCACCAATATATTGCAAAGCTGTAGCCTCCATCCTTCTATGTTAATTGCAGCCCCAGTGTGCAAACCCCTGCTTTGTACAAGCACGTTGATTGGAATGAATAGATAGCAAAAGTATCAAGTCAAAGCATAGCACTCACGGGATAAGGACCTCTTGAATGTTGTTAATTATTTGCTTTCCCACCATGATGACAAGAAGTTCCTGAGCAAGTTCAATGAGGCAGCCACCTGGAGCACACTGGACAAAACAGAGAGAAAGACTTCTGGGTATGGCTGGTGGCCTAATAAACATTGCATATAACCTATGTAGAAATCTTTAAGGTTTCATATGTAGCGTGAAGTAGGTATCTATTAAGAATCACTCATGTACTGAAGCATCATGTAACTTTATTGGAGGCATTGAATAAAGGCCTCCTTAATGGGATATATATTCTAGGAAAGAAAATGTGACCCAAACCAGAAAGCTTGAATGCTTTTCCTCAAGATCCACCTTTCTACATAAGGAGAATATTTGTGATTGAGCAGCATTTAGCCATGAGATTCCTATTTGCAGGGTCTCAAACAGGGGTTGGATTCTACCAGTTCAGCCCAGTTCGGGTGAACCGGTAGCTCTGAAGATCAGCTGGGAGAGAACCAGTTCGTTCTGAAGATCAAGGTATTTCCTTTCCCCCCTCACTGATCAGCTGTTCTCTGAAGATCAGCTGTGCTGCACGATTTGAATTAGCTAGAAAGCAGGAAATTATCGGATTTCTTGCTTTCTAGCTCATCTAAATCACGTGGCACAGCTGATTCCCCCCCTCGATGTCGTATTGCTTCACCCAGGAGACTTCCCTGAGTCCCAGGAGGTAAAAAAACGGGGCGTGGGGATGGTGCTGCGCACCCCTGTGCCCCATTTTTGCTCCCAGGAGGCTTCCCTGAGGTCCAGTAGGTTAAAAAAAAAAAACACTCCCACCCAGTTACATGACCACCTGGCCACACCCAACTAGGTACGCTCACAGAACCAGGAGTTTAAAAATTTGCATCCCATCTCTGGTCCCCAAGATATAACTTCTTCATTGTTGTTGAGAACTAGACTCAGTCCTCTCATTTCCTCAGGACATACCATATATCCATAATGGGATAATTACAAAGAAAAAGGAGATACATTTTACAAACAAATAAATAAGATTTATTAAAAAGAAAACTAACAGTGAATATATAGTATTATAGTAAGGTTCTTTGATATAGATAAATCTGTGGTTAAGGCCATGTGCAGTTCAGGTCACCCTAGGACTGTAAGGGCCATAAAAAGACAAAGAAAATGATAGAGGAAAACATATACTTTGGGATTTTTGCTTAGAATGAAGGCTTAAGATGGTAGAGATATGCAAACCATTCCTGACCCAGCAAAAAGAATCAGGTTGGAAAAAAGTATTTTACACACTACATAATTAATTAGTGAAATTCATGTCCATCAGATTCAGCGTCTAACTAGCCCATTTGTTATGGCTATGTGAAGGCAGCATTCATGGGCAACAGAACTACCTTCTTGTCTATATAAACTTGTCAGATGCATCTGGTGAAACCCAGAATGTTGTGGACCTCTTCTAACATGTTTATAAATATGTTGTGGATATAGATAGAAGAAAAGGTTCTTTTAAGCCCTAAAAAAGATACCTGTTCAATTCCTTGGTCTGAGGGTAACAGTCTTTCTATTTATCTCTGGAATAGTTGGGATCAACCAGACTCTATTCATTAATAATTATATGTTTGTCACCTTGCAATCCAATCTATTTTGCACAGGTTGCCTAGGTATCTACTACTCTAGAGGATTCCTTCCAGTGGTGGGATTCCACTTTTTTTACTACTGGTTCTGTGGGTGTGGCTTGGTGGGTGTGGCAAGGGAAGGATACTGTAAAATCTCCAGTCAGAGATGGTATTTGCCGGTTCTCCGAACTACTCAAAATTTCTGCTACCGCTTCTCCAGAACTGGTCAGAACCTGCTAAATACCACCTCTGATTCCTTCACATTTGTTCAAGAACCAATCTCTTTCTCATCTCTTCTAAGATACTTACATCCTCATTGCGTATGCCCAGTAATTTGTTATAGTGGCCTGGATAACCAACAAACCTGAAAGGGAAGAAGAAAAAGCACAAGGGCAAGAAATGAAAAATATGTCTCTGGCTTTTAAAAAAAACTGCTAGTTTAAATTCCTATTTTTACCGCCTCCCTCCAAGTAATTATTTTTAAATATTATTAAAAGCCACTTTAGTGTAGTGATTAAGGCACAAAATTAAAAACTGGGAGAGTTGAGTTCTATTTTTGCCTTAGGGATGGAGCTAGCTACCTGTGTGACTTTGGGCCAGTCACTCTATCTGCTCTAGGAAGAAGGCAATGACAAACCATTGCTGAAATCTTGCCAAGAAAATGGCAGATACTTGTTCTGGTAATTACCAGGAATCTATACTGTCTTAAAGTCACTCAGACACGTTTGCTGCTGCTTGATAGAATGCAATGTTCAACTAGGGCCAAAGGCATCACCATTCACAGCTTATATTCCTGTAGTGATTGAGACCTACTGGTTTTAACTGTCCATTTGTTGATTCCTGATGCTAATATATTTGTTAGACGCAGCCTACCATGTGACACCCATTCAAGATTTACATTATTATACTTTTTCTGAACAATAGATGGCAGTCATTTTTCACTTTTTCTCATCTTTCCGTCACCATTATGTAGAATCCTGTTGAATTACTGTTATGAGATATTTAATAACTTTTTTGAAATTATCTTCCCAGGTTAATAAAACCTCCAGTTTTCACTCAAGCAGCAAGCTGCGAGACAAGATCAAATATAAGCTTCCTAGAGGGAACTCACTTTAGTCTAAATGCTGGTTATTACCTTTAAGACACATCACGGTGCAATAGCCAGATATATCAGGGAAGATGTTGCCAAAATTGAATATACATGCCTAGTCTGGCTATTTAGAGAGAATCTATTGTGTGTCCCCCTTTTCATGAACTTCGTGAAATTAAAACTTCATGACAAGCCTTTCCAGTGATGATCCCCATTTAATGGAACATTCTCCTTCCCTCCCCAGGGTAAAATAGCCTTACAATCTATTTTGAAAAGATCAAAATGGCATTATTTCATCAGATGTCTGGCTAGGCTAAATTAATGCCACTTCTGATATACTTGTTTGGGTTTTTCTGGATGTTTTTACTGGTGACATATACTTGTATGTGTGTATGTGTATGTATGTTTAAAATTCTGTTGCATTCAAGGCAGATTCTGTCAGATTAGAATGGGTTATAAATTCAGCATACTGTACACAAATACATACCATTCTGATTATTTCCAATATATGAAAGATGTACAACAAATTTAATTTTTTTGTAAGCCACCTAGAGTTTTTGAGAGTGAGTGGGTAGCCATACAAATTCTCTAAATTATTGCATCCTTTCATGTCATGCCCTGAAAAAATACCTACCAAGCATGCTCTTTCTAACCTAAATAAAACTTCCTTCCCTTCATCATATTAAAAGTTATTCTACAGTCTTCCTCAAAATAACATTAGCAGGATGTGTTGAGCCTACAGCACCTATAAATCTTGATGTCTCGTACTAAATGGAATTATGGACATTGTAATCCAAATTAAGTACAGAAAGTTTCCTCTATTACATAAGAAAACAATTCTACAAAGTAAGACAAAATGAGGGGAAATATTGAATAAATGAAAGCAGGAATCCAGAGCATTTTACAAATTATGTTTTTCAAGGCTGACCATTACAAAGTAAATTATTTCCACTCTGGATTAGGAAAGTTCTCAAAACAAATTTCGAAAATTCCACATCTATCTTTCATCCTTCCATCAGTCCGTCAGTCCGTCCGTCAGTCAGTCAGTATCTATCTATCTATCTATCTATCTATCTATCTATCTATCTATTCATCTATCTATCATCTATATCATCTCTCTCTCTCTCTCTCTCTCTCTCTCTCTCTCCTCTCTCTCTCTCTCTCTCTCTCCTCTACTTATCATCTATCTATCCTTTACTTGGTTTTAATGGATTTTATGATTGTTTTGCACCAGAGTGACTTGTCTTAGTGACTATATAAATTAAATTAAATAAAAAATAAAGAAATTTACCTGCCCTTAAAGAAGGCAATGTAGATGGGAGATGAATAGAAATTAATGAACTCAAAGATAAAGACTTTAAAAATGAAGGCATCTTCAAATGCGGTCTGGCTGCGATGCATTTCTGTGGCAGAAAAATGAATGCATCATTTAGAGCAACGTTTATACTTCAGGTTTTTGACATCTATCCTTATCTATCTTCACATCACTATGTGTTGAGGTAAGTTGTGCACTGAAAAATATTTACATGGTGTTACAGTATATATTATGACTAAGTTGGCAAAGTAAGTTAGATTACATTCTGGTTAAAGTTGTAGTTGTTTTACATTTTCTTCAAATCTTGACTTATTGGGGGAAAGGGTGGAACATTCCCTTGATGTATGCAAGTTGAATGCAGATATATTTCAAGAGATACCTGGATCCTAACAAAGTTCCCAGGTGAAGCATCTATGTATGAGGGGTTGAACAGCATTAGTTCTGGGCAAGGACAACATACCTGCATATTGCTACAATGATTATATGTGCAAAATATATGTCATATATAATGCAGTTAAGAATTTAGTGTGGAGATGACATTTGCTTAAGAATTTAGCACCCAGAGAAAAGTATTTTTTCACAAATTATTCTTTCTAGCACAAGGACTATCAAATCTAGGCTGCAAAAATCCATATGATTAGAGGTTAATATCTAGAATTAAATTTAAATGTTGTATCTTGGATCTTGTGCCATACTGGCTTGTTTTCTCAACATTCCAAGAAACAAATTAGGAGAGGTAGATGATGCAAAAAAAAAAATTGTAAAATTTCCTTGCTTGATAGTACAGGTTATCCTCAAGTTACAACAGTTCACTAAGTGATTGTTCAAAGTTATGATATCGCTCCAAGTACTTATGACAGTCCTGAGATTATGAATTTTGTAGCACCACAGCAGTTGTTCACCCTTACGAACAACTGCAGAGGCATTGTAACATTTACCCTGCCTATTTTCTCCCCTCCACCTGCCAGATCTTCACAGTCACTTACCTTGCAAAGATCTAGTAATCTGTGTCCACTCCAGCCTCCCTGCGGTGGTTTTCTTTGCCTGCATCCTTGCAGGCTCCAATTGTCCTTGCAGAAAGATTTTGTCACAAAGAACAGGGGCCAGGAGGGGCAAGACGACCAGAGCCAAAGAAACCACAGCAGAGAGGCTGGAGAGGATACAGCTTGCTTGATCATCAAGACCCTCAAAAGGTAAGTGCCTGGGGAGACCCAGTGGGGTTGGATGGCAGGGGAGAGGGGGAAGTATGAGATATCTCAGTGGATTGGTGGGGGCTTGGGTGGTCAAAAGCACTAGCCCCCCCCCCCCCGGTCTTCCCCACTCTGATACCTCATGTGCACTTAACAACCTGAGCATTTGATTAGCAAATGCATTGAATAAATCAGGGAGGGATCAAGTTCAATTAACATGATCCCATTAACAAATTCTTTGGGTTACAAATGTAATTGGCAGGCTTCGTTACATTCGTTAGTCAAGGACTACGTATAAATCAAATCACCACTAGCTAAACTACTAATATTTTGGAGTCTCCAGAAATTATGTATATAAATTTCTAACAAACTATTGAGTAATCCTGATACTACTGAATGAAAGACAGTGGAATTCTTTGAGATATGCTACAATTCTTAGATAAATTTTTCAAACTGGAAATTTACTGCATTATAAAAACTTTATTTTTGCTTTAAATTTGTTAGTGTTAAATGCATTTTATATAGGACTCAAAATGTCCTCATTTGATTACATCTCCTTAACTACCTTATTTCTATAAACAAAAACCTAGTTAGGAGTGAAGGGGTAAGGCTGAAAGTGATGTTTTGCTTGATGTCCAAGCCAATACAGTTTACTTACCCCATTTTGTAAGAAAAAGTGCCAGTGCAATATAAATTTTTGAGAGGAGGAGGATGAAAAAGAGATTCACTATGGAGCCTGTCAAGCTAGCAATACGAGAAGCCTAGGGGGGAAAAAGGAGTTAAAAATGCAAATGAAGTCCAATAGCAAAACCGGGCCGAAAGGGATAGAGATATAGAGGTCCCTTACCGAAGATACAAGTAGGAAGTTCCCAGATCTTGATATAATTACAGCAATGATGGCCCGGTAAAGGATAACAGAAATCAGGAATATTATTACCACAGCAATCTGTAGACAAAGAAGGCAAAGAAGAACTAGTAACATGCATTTATTGTCTCACTGTTGCAAATAATTAGTCACTCTGGCTCTGGCCCAGTAGAATTAAGTTGCCCCAATCTACTATTGTTCATATGTGCTGAACTATGATTCCTGCTATCCACAGCTAATAAAATATGGTGTGGGGATGACAATAAAGAAACTTAAACTTAAATTTTTGCTAAACCATAATTAATAGAAGATATTAATAGCAAATAGAAAAACTGTAAATAACAATTGCTAAATTTTCTAACAGGAAATATTCCAAAGATAGCCAAATAGGTTTTTATCACTTCAATAGAATCAAAGCTTGATGAATATTCTAGGAGGTCATTTAGAAGAATGTGAACTGGATTATTCCATTTCCTTCAATGCTCCTATAAAATGCATGAAAAATCAAGGGAGGCATTAGGCTCTTAGCACTTGTTCCCATATCAAGCCTCAGATATTCCCAGGGACATCTGCTAGACATTTAAGGTTTATATTGATTCTTTCACATGATTTTTCAGATAAAAGTTGCCCCCACAAGCTGCAGAGGTATATTGCTTGAAAGAAGATTGCTTTGCAAAATAAATTATGATTCAATTGGCATAGCAGAAGAAAGAGATCATGTCTCAAGACTTAGTCTACTTGAGATTTCCAACCTCTCTTACCAAAATGATGATGACCATTGATCCGGTCATTATTCTGTTGAATCGAGTCCGCTTTGGGAAATAGGGCTCCTCCTCTCCAGTAATTGGGTTTATGGTTGTCATGGGAGCCAAAGCGGCAAATTGGGGTCGTGGGCGTTCCTATAACAGGAGGAATATGAATATTGTAATGTATGCCAGTTTGGACTTTGAGTTACATTTGAAGCTCTCTAAATTCAGCACCTCAATGTCCTCAAAATCTGAACAATCCCAGCAGTATGTCAGGGTAGCATTCATTCGCTTCCAGTACTCAAGAAATGTGACTGCCCACAGAGACATGAAGATGCTGAAGAAAACAGTGCCACCATGGTCAAAGAGACGGCCAGCCTGGAGGAAAAAAGGGAGAGATTACTGTTGTGCATGTGGAAAGATACCCAGGTAGGGAACAGAAGTGAGTCAAGTGAGCAAAGCTCTTGAATGCAGTGGCTGGACGCCCACATATTTTAACACATTGATTTAACCAAAAGCTTGCTGAATAGCTGTGTCCAACACACCAATTAAACTAATTAAACCAGTTGTTCAATGCTTACACAGTATGCCAAGTTGCCTTGGTGACCTGGGTGGCATAGAAATCTAATAATAAATAAATAATTTAAGAAGTCCAAAACAAAGCACCATATTATGGCATAGTTGACTGAATCTACTTAGTGTCTTGCTAACTACCACATACCTGTGTTCCTTCAATTCTTTATTTCATGCATACTCACTGTATATGGGTTACAGAAATGGGCCTATAGCCTGCTTGTAGTTTAGCTCTAAAACTACAAGTAAGCTAAATTGCCTTTGCAACAAAAATAGCTTACATATTGTCAATGTTGCAATATATGCATATTTTAGAATTGTTAAATAGATGGAATGTATATCATATTGTTTTGGAAGCAATAGCTAAAGCATAAACTTTACAAACTATAAACTTTACAAATAAACTACAAATGACCAATCCTTCAAAGAAGGGAGACTGAGAAAAAGAAAAGAAAAAAAAAGCCCCAAGAGTTTAGCTTAACTTAATTTCAAGCAACATATTAGAAAGGAACCGACTGAAGAAATACTGTTTAAACAACCTCACATTAACAACGTTCTTGTGAGTTGTCAATGAGAAGATGAAGAGAAAAAGATATACAGGTTTGTTTACAGAGTGGCAACTTTATGTGTAAAGATTGTATCTCTGCTTGAATAAGATAGTGGGATTACTGGTCTCACTCACAAACAGAAAAGCAGCAACAGTGAATACAAAAACTGCAGGTGAATTAGTTTCATAAGTATGGCAGAGTTTTGACTGAAAGATAAAAAAAATACATGACAGTGGTAAAAGTATGGAAATTGCAATGTAGTTTAATCCCAGAAAGGGGTCTGCAGACCAGATTTTTGTTCTTCAGAAGGTCAATGAGAAGTATGTGAAGTTGATTATAAACTTGTTGATTTAGATAAAGCATATGAAAAAATCATTATAGCCTCACCTGAAACATGGGGCAGACCGTAGATAGATTCCAATAAGGGCAGACTTTGCAAATTGGGCACATCTTGTATTTGTCACCACTGGAACAGATCTCCTGTCTAGTTCAGAAGGAGAGAAAAGAAAAGTGCAAGAAAAAATAATTGCTTTGGAACCAGATTCCTTCCCCCACAACTTTGCTATTGGTTTTGCTTTCTGTGTTTCATTTATTTTACGGTTTGGGTTTGTTTGTTTGTTTGTTTGTTTAGTAATTCTCTCACTCTAATCTGCTATTGAAAATTTTTGAGGTGGAAGAGCCGGATAAAAATGTTAGAAATCTATAGACCTGTCATTTACATATTGAGGAACATATTAAAAAACTTTATAAATTTAAGCAAAGGATGACTGATTAGTCAGTCATGCTGGTTGATTAAAAAGGCTCATATGAGTTATCTGAAGACCTACTAAAAACAGAATTAAAAAAAGAGAAAAGAAAGTTTGCTACTTACGTTGGAATGTCATGGAACATCATAAAAATGCCAATTATGAAGACCAGTGTCCCCACTATAGCTGCTGGAAGAAGCCATGCTGTGTAGAAACCTACACAAAAGGAAGAGAGGCAAAAGCATATTCCTACTCAGGAACCCATGCTGCCCCACTCGCTGTGATTGAGAACCATCAGCTTGCTGTCTGGAAAATGTCAGTCCAGTTTGTGGTATTTTGCAAAACAGCAAAAACAGAATAACAGATAACAGGATGCTACAACTTGGGGGCTGGTTGTTAACAGCAAGTTAATGGACAAGTTTCTGAAAACCAGATTGGTCCCTAGCACCAATATAGAACAAATGCCTCCTATGAGAGAGAAATAGCATCATGGTGAGATGGGTGACAAATAAATTTAACAAACAAACAAATATATAATATCAATTAGGTTTTTGCCTTCTCATAATCTCCTACCTGGAACCTAGTCAATATTACCGTAAGAAACTGGTCAGAAAATATTCCTTGTGTGTGTGACTGATTAATTGCTATAACTAGATATGCCCCCAGAGGTAGGGGTTCTCTTGAAAACCATAAAGCAGCAATTGAAGGGTCAAATTTAGATTTCTGGATCAAATTTTGAGCCCAGAATTGGGTGTCTTGGGATCATCCAGAAAACAGCAAGTAATAGTAGTGGCAAACTGGTCTGGGACAATCTTCATACAAAGGAAAAGAAGCAAAAAGAGATAAATGATTATAATAAGTGTTGTGTCTCTTCAACTTTCATGATTATAAACCGTTGCTGTTTTAACTTTATTCAACCTGAGTGGCAATAAAATGGAGTCAAGAAGAAAAGCATAAGAAGGAGCCTACAGATGGGCCTGCCCCATTTCTGTTTCAGTGATGTGACTGGAGGATATTTTCCTGCAATGTGATGATTTACACAAGGAGAATAGCAAAGCAATGTATCAGAAGTACAGGTAGACCTCAACTTATGACCACAATTGATCCCAAAATTTATGTTGTTAAGTGAGAAATTTGTTAAGTGAGTTTTGCCCAGAGGTAGTATTCAGCAGGTTCTGACCAGTTCTGGAGAACCGTTAGTGGAAATTTTGAGCAGTTCGGAGAACCGGCAAATACCCCCTCTGACTGGAGATTTTACAGTATCCTTCCCTGCCACTCCCACCAAGCCACGTGCACAGAACTGGTAGTAAAAAAATTGAATCCCACCAGTGGTTTTGCCCCATTTTAAGATTTTTCTCACCACATTTGTTAAGTGAATCACTGCAGTTCTTAAATTAGTAACACGGTTGTTAAGTGAATTTGGCTTCCCATTGACTTTGCTTTTCAGAAGGTCGTAAAAGGGATCACATGACTCCGGGACACTGCAACCATCATAAATGTGAGTCAGTTGTCAAGCATCCAAATGTAAATCATGTGACCATGGGGGTACTACAAAGGTCATAAGAGTGAAAAATGGTCATAAGTCACTTTTTTCGATGCCATTGTAACTTTGAATCATCACTAAACGACCTGTTTTAAGTTGAGGACTACCTGTACTAACTGGGTCCATGTGTTTTTATTAATTTATCTTTGGTTCTTCCTATCCCAACAGTAATGCTACTATAAAGTACTATTTCAGAGCTATATGAGTAAAATCCAACTAGAGACAGTTAGATTTGCTGATTATACTTGATTATCATAAAGAAAAAAGAAATAAGCAAAAGATAGTCACAGTCAATTTTTTCAGCTTTTAGGAATTCATGCGGGTCAGCTCACAAATGGATTACTGCAATGTGCTCTACTTGGCACTTTACTTGAAGACAACATAGAAGCAGCTACAGTTGGCCTGCAATGTGTCAGCACAGGCAATATTGGGCATGCCTGGATTTGCTTGTGTGATCCAACTATACTCTGAGCTGCACTGGTTACCAGTTGGCTTCTGAATGCAATTCAAGGTGCAATTATCACCTATAAAGACTTACATGACATAAGGTCTGGTTATTTGTGGAACTATCTGTGTCCATTTTTTCTGCCCATCCAATGCAAACATGGACAGTGGACGCACTCTGGGTCCCATCACTTAAGCAGTGCTTTCTTATGATGCCATGAAACATGCCTTCTCTGTCATGGCACTTGCCCTCTGAAATAATCTCCCCCAGAGATCTTGATGGCTCCACTCTGATGAGCTTCATGAAGCTCTTATAGCTGGTTATTCTCCCAGGCTCTGGAGAAGAGCAAAGGTTATATCTTGGCATGATATATAGGATATACTGTACAGTTATCCTATACAATATACTTGATGGTATAACTCTAAGATAACACTATTCTTTAATGAGGATTTCAGCATTCAGACTTAGTTATTAACAACTTTAATTCCCACGATTTGTTCAGAAGAAATAAGGATTGCAAGACCATATATTTTCTCTGTGTTGATATATCCCAATGTTTTGCTTATCACTGAAGGTTACTAGTTTTTAACAGGACTTTTTTTTTGTAACCTTATCACAGAAGAAAAAGAAGTAGAGCATCCACATAACTCCAAAAGTCAGGAAGCTGGTGATCCATTGAAAGAGTATATACTTACCAAGCCAGGCAAAGTAGAGAGCAATCTTCTCTCCAAAGTACCTGCGGATATGATTCAAAGGCTGATATTTCTTCCACTTACTCCACTGGGCCCAATAATAGAAAAGAATCTGCCTCTGATTAAGTAGATTAGTGGGCTCTTCCTCTGATGACATCTTGTATGGGCCCTTTGGCACAGGGTGATATTAGCCACATAAAGTACAAATTTGTATGGTGTATGTTGCATTTTACATGAACTTTCTTGAACACTGTAAATACTTTATAAAATTCAATAATTAATAATACTAACAGCCATTAATTATTATAACTATAATTATAATTATATATTATATAATACTTATACACATGTACATTATACTTTTTAAACTTCTACTTGTAACTTTTTTAAACAAAAGTGACATGACAAGATGTTTTGGGTGACATGTCAACGTTTACCAAAACCTCACAACAACTATTCTCAAAAGCACACCCCATTCTTGCACAATTTTGGGAAGTTGGGGGTCTGCTCTACCACAGCCAGCCAAGTGGCCTCTGGAGCCTCCAAAAATTGTGTGAGAATGTGCCATGCTTTTATGAGATTTTTGGAAGCTGCAAAGGCTATGCTAGAGTGGGATATGCTTTTGTGCTGCCTCTGGAACTTCCAGAGTTCAAGTGGCTTCCAGAGCTTCCAAATATCACACAATAACAAGGTGTGCTTTTCTACAGGATTCAGAGGCCGCAGAGGCCGCAGAAGAAGTTGCTGAAGTTGCTTCAAGAACAAAGGCCTTGTGGGAAGTAGAGCAACTTTGGTTAGACCTCAGGGGCCTGTCAATAGAAAGAGAATACTGCCTGAAGGTAAGCGGCACATGGCAGATCCTGGAGAATAGCAGGCCGTGGGGCAATTGTGCCATTCCCCAAGGCTCATGTACATCGGGGGAATAGTGCAAGACGGCCTTTTTGAGTGGCAATGGTAGTGCTAGGACTGAAGCCAGCTGGGCCCAGCTTCTACTTCAGGCTCACTCTTGGGATTGCTGCTGAGGGCCATTGTTCAGTGTGGCCTAGATTGGGGCGGCGGGGGCAGGGAAATAGAGACTTGTTTCTCTTTTCTTTGGGGGGTGGGGATGACACACCACCAGAATCAAGTTAGTCATTTTCTGAATGTTTGATACGCTGAGCCCCAAAGATTTGCCATTATTCTTCAGCGGCCACAAACTTTGTCTCATTAAACTGAACATATAAAACTGTCCAAAGTCACTAACACTTAAACTATTATGTTAGTCTGGAAACTAACTAGATGCTAACTTATGGCAGAGTTCTCAAAAACCACTTTTAATACAAGTGCCGTCTCCTATCTGAGAGAGAACTGGGACTGATGCTTGCAAACTTACATCATGTAGTGGAAATGCACCTGTGAAGACTTCCTCATTCAGCATCCTTTCTATTCCAACCTGCCCTGCCTTTGGATTGCCGTATGATGTAGTGGACAGGATCTCATACAGCTGAAGAAAACCAAAATTAAAGGAAGCCATACTTTGATTTCCACAGTTAACAGCAACATCACCCACATTACACATTTTAAAGTCTGAAGATAGAGCTGCAATAGTAGCCCTCAATTACACTTAACATTAACGTGCAGCACTGGGATTAGCTACACATATATACACATGTTACCCTGCATTTGTTTCACTCCAGTCTTACTATTCTATGCCGTTGTGTATTACTGAAGAAGGTCTCATGGTTATCACTTCCACGGAACCTGGGGGGAAAAATCACTGATAAATTACCAGACATAAAACAGAAGCTATAAAAAAGAGAGACTGTGATATCCTAGTTATCATTCCCATATACCCACTTACTGGTTCTATTCGCACCTAACATGAATCCAGTTTTTGCCTTAACTATGGTTAATGTCACTACACATAATGTTAAACGATAAAGCTATGTGCAACTATAAATGGCTGAACTTTTCACATGTTGCACTTGTTCAAAACCTATTGCCTTATTGCTTACTACAAAGTATGACCCTAGTCTTACTGATGAATATAATACTCAGTTTCTTCTCCATTTTTTCTTCTAATGTCTACATTAGAAACAGAAATAAACTAGGAAAATTCATGGCTCTGGATCGGTTCAGAAAACAATGTGATGGTTCAATCATACTAATTTCATAAATTTCTAAGCTGTGGTTCTACAGTACAGTTTAGTGCAAAAAATAAAAAGCTTTCTTGGGATAGGTTCGTACCTTGTGCTAAGCAAACAAACCATATTTAGTGTAATGTGCTAATCTGACTGCTATGGATGTTGCTTGGATATTTCTGGCACAGCTAGGAAAGTGCTGAGTTTTGGAAGCCAATATACACAGCAGGGAGAATACTAGGAAATTTTTATAATTCTTTATTATGTCAAGAAAGCATTCAAGAATTCTGGGCATTACTATTATACTGGTGGGACAGGCATGCATGAAGCCACAGAATCTTCTTCTCTGTAACATTTATTGTTTCTGCCTCATCTCAAGGATATAAGGGACTATATTTATTTACTTTATCCATGAAAAATCTAGGCATCCATGTAGACATTTAGAAGTCTCCTGCCTAATGAAAACACTAAGAACAGGCACACCTGCCTTTGGTGAAATCATGTAAAAAGCACTTTTGTTTTAGATGATAGAAGAGATCATTACACCTTGATAATGTTCTGTTTGAACTGCATGGATTGGTGGAATCTAGGCACGTCGTAAGAATCCTGCAGGATTAGAAACTGTGATCTGCAGGACAGACTGGCTGGGTAGCATTTGGAAGAGACAAGCCAGACGTCAGTTGAGAAAAGTGCAAAGGTGCTAGAATTCCAAGCAGTGAAGAGTTACTTTTCTTTCTTTCCCTTCTCCCTTCTAGATTAAAAGCAAGTAAGACAAGTAAAAGTACCGAAGCTGTCCAAGAATAATAAATTTGTGATCATGAGCACCTACATAAATCAGGATGCAAGGGAGAGATATGTTTATGAAAAGGTAAAAAGCCCTGTATAGCATTGTAAGTATAATCTGCTAAATTAAGACCACTGTATATAATAGAAATCAGCCCAAATTATTTACTTAAAAAGTATTACACTGTAATATTAATAATCATTGTACAAATTGTGGAGATTTTGCAGTGATGTATCTGAAAAATCCTTAGTCTTTGCAAAATGCTGCCGATCTCTGAAAAAAGATGAAGCAAGAAATGCGGGTTTTTCCGATAAACATATTTGCAAGAGACAAATAGATTTTTCTTTATATAACTAGATTGATGCTCAGCATGATTTTTTTTTTTGAGAAAAGAGCAAATATTGGGATATTACAGTTAAGCAATGTTACTATTGTAATCTTATTATAATGTTTTATTGGTTTTATTGTATTGCAAACAGTTGCTGGGGTGCATCCACAGTTTTGTTGTACAATGACAATAAAGTTCTTCTAATTCTTCTAATTCTAATAATGAAATAGGGGATAATAACTCATACCATAATCTTACCAGTGTAACATGTTTGCTTTAAAATGACAGGTATAGTTATCCAAGGGAATGTCAGGAACCTCATCATAGAGTAAGTTAGGAATGCCCAGTTTCATCAGAATCCTGTGAGACCAGTTGATTTCAAGTTCAATGGGCATGGCCTAGGATACAATAAAAGAAATATTCTAAACAAGAGGACCTTTTGTTAGTAGTCACACACACACACACACAGAGAGAGAGAGACAGACAGACAGATAGAGAGACAGAATAGAGACAGAGACAGATAGAGACAGACAGACAGAGATTGGAAGTTAAAATTATTAAGTTCATGAACAAAAGCACAACATATAAAAGAAGGTAGAGTTTCTGATTTGGCTCCCTTTACTCCTTTGCAATCTTTTAAATATAGACAATCTATTTTTACACTCATACATAGAAAAGTACAGCACATGAATCACAGAAAATAGGCATTAGAGATTGGTGAAGAGCTGTTGGTTCCAATACAATGCTCAGTTCCCATTTTATCAAAATAAATACTTAGTGATAAAACTATCTCTGGAAAAATTAAAAGAGTGATGGGCAGAGGTGGCCTTGTTTCCTCAAATTTTCAGTTTTTTTCTGGATTGTTATTTGTTGAATCCACTGTTCATATGCTCTTCAAGCTGTTACAATCTCAGATGGACTAGAAGAAATGGTGTAAGTCAATGCTATTCTGTCTCCTAGAGAATAATACACCATATGACTTGCAAAGAATCAGAAAGAGTCTGGGAGCACCTTCTCTCTCTCTCTCTCTCTCTCTCTCTCTCTCTCTCTCTCTCACACACACACACACACACACACACACACACACACAGGATGAAATGCTCTGATATTACATGTCCTTCATGCCCACATGTCCTGTAAAATTTGTATCCAATAAAGTCTTTCTGTAAAGCTTGTCCTTCTTGTCCTACGTAGAATCCAGAGGGGTAGTGCTGGTAGATGATGGTAGATACTATATTGGAGGAATAGCATGCAAAGGCACCTCTGTTATGTACTTGTTGGGTCTTAAGAAGGGATTGTTGATACAGATATGGGAGCAAGGTAGACATCTGGGGGTTGTTGCAGAGTCTGCTACCCATGTTGGCATTATCCTATTGTTGCCTGTGAGACACTTCAGATTGTGTGCTTGTCTGTATGCAAATAAGGCCCTGCCACCCGCTGTCTGAATAAGTGTGGTGTCGTTTTCTAGTATGAGCTGTAGTATATTAATAATGTATTAGTGTGACTTAAACTGTGAGCTGCAGGTGACAACCAGTGGATGTCTGTTTCTCTTTTTCTGGTCTGTCTTTTAATAAATTCCCCTGGGAATTGGCCTAATACTATTGTCTATTGACCTCATTGTGTGGGTAATTTAGTTTTGTGAATACTTTTTTTATGCCATCAGTTGAATATTTCTGTGAAATGGGCAAAAACAAATGCAATTGCTGTGTAAAACATGGCTCCTGAAATCTTATGCTTTTTAACAACATCTGTTAGAAAAGGTGCTGGCCAGGTTACGTTTGTTTTTTTTTTTGTTTTTTTTGTAACATAGATCAGCTCTTCTCCTACAACTTTTACATATTTTTCCTTTATTTATTTACTTACCTATAGAAACTTTTATCATTGCCAAGCTTCCCAAGATACTGGTCAGTTTACAAAAGTAAACAAAAACAAAACATTTAAATAAACAAAAATCACTGTTCACAAAAGGAAGATCCTGCAGAAGAGGGACATGGACTGCCTTTCTGTCAAGCTCATATTTTCCACATGGTGATCATTTTTTATGAAGTAATGTTTAAATAAGCAACTTCCTTCTGATCAACTGCAGACTAATGTAATATAACTAACAAACAACTAAAACCCACAACTTTTTCTTTCTTGAGATCAGAATATAATAAATGATTTTAGCTGGAAGCAAAGTTTTATCCTTGGGTATTAGGTTTCACAGCATTCTCACCTGCAAGGGAACTCTCAGCCTGAGGTCCTCAGCGTAATAACATAGCACACTCCAGGGAGCATTCAACAATATAAAGTGGACCACTTTCTTTGTATGTTGGGCTGCATGCTGCAAAAGAGACCATTGGAGCCACTCAGCTACATAAAAACTCAGCTATATAAAAACCTAAAATCCTTGGGAAAAAATGTATTCAACTGGAGAGGCCAATATTCCTTTTCCATAACACTCATGAGCAAAATAAGTTTAACAGCACTTTGAACTAGAGTACTTGTGTTACCAGCCCTGTCTGACCCCAATTTTTACTAACAGCTCTATTGGACTGAAATGATTCTCCTTTTCAGCCCAATTTAAATGCCATAGTTCTGATATCAGAAACATATTAACAGTCCCAGATTACTAGAAGAGAAACGTTTGTAATCCATGCATTCAAAATAGACTATGAAATAACAGAAAAACAGAATTGGAAGGGACCTTGGAGGTCTTCAATTCAACTCTGTGCAGATGCAGGAGACACTATACCATTTCAGACAAATGGTTGTCCAATCTCTTCTTAAAAACCTCCAGTGATGGAGCACCCAGAACTTCTGAAGGCATCTGTTCCACTGTTTGTTAAGTGATTCTGGCTTCCCCATTAAGACTTTGCTTGTCAGAAAGATGCAAAAGGTGGCCACATGACCCTGGGGCCCTGTAGTCATCATAAATATGATTAAATTGCCAAGCATCTGAATTTTAATCACATGACCATGGGGATGCCGCAACGGTCATAAGTATGAAAAACAGTCATAAGTCACTTTTTTCAGTGCCGTTGTAACTTCAAATGGTCATTAAAAGAATGGTTATAATTCAAGGACTACCTGTAAAACAAATTCATTTGGCCAAGATTAAAACATATATGTTGTAGCTCCTGCTAGCTATTAAAGGAATTTCTTTTTGAGCAGGAATGAATATTGATGATTTAAAGAACTGTTTATAAGCGGGGAGAGATTTATTTTGCTTTATTTCTTTAAAAAAGTCGTAAGTTGTAATTCAAAATGGATTTATGTAATTAAGATTAAAATATATATGTTTACATTTCTGGTAGCTCTTAACAGACACAAATGAACAATGAGTTTTTCAAATTTGATTAACGAATGAGATGTGAAAATGATAAAATGTAGGAAGAAGAGTGTTTAAATTGAAACACTAGAGAAGGTGTTAAATTATTGACGTTGTTTATATCTTGTCTGAGGGAGGAGCTATTTTATACATACACATACAGTGTACATATTATATTTTCATTTCTCTTTTTTTCTTTACATTTTTTATCTCTCAATTTGTATTAATCTTTTATCACTATATTTTTAAACATTAATAATATTATTTTTAAATAAGAATAAGGGAAATAAAATTATTTGGGCTGAAATTGAACTGAAGCAGTGCTGCACAAATATTTTAGAGATTTGTATAAGAATGAGAATTATATGTTAAAAAGAGGAATTGAAATGAATTCTATAAATGTTGCTGTCTAAGAAAAAAATATGAAAAGAAAGTAATAAAAGCCATGAGAAGGTTGAAAGGCAACTTATGTAGATGGTGTAATTGGAATAATGTTAAAAAACAAATGTAGTTTGGTTATGACTATGTAACTATTTTATTTGCATCTAAAGGTGGCATTTTTGCCTTATAATAAGAATAATCTTGTGATTTTTCATCTATACATTTCTAAAATTGAAACAGTTAAAGTTTGTGAAATGTGCTTGTGATAGTTTTCAGCTGAATGCTATTGAAAGAGTATCAAAGGTGAAAAGGAACACAATCAAGTGTAGTATGGCTTTTCATCTATCAGGAGATATGCAGATCAGATTTTTGCTTTTTAGCAGGACATTGAGGAACAGAGATAAAAAGGAGTAAAAGATATAAAAATGCTACTATCTACTTCAATGTATTGATATGATCACTGGTTATGTCAAGATAAATATAAAAATAAGTAGAATACAATGGGAATAGGTTTACTTCAAAGACATAGGTGGTAAAACAAGAAAAGAAAGGATCAAGAATGGATAGGAACTAGATTAATATGGATTAAATTCAAAACTGAATGACCTGTATGAAAAACATACATTGAAGTGTTTTGATCATACAGAGAGAATGAAGGAGTATGGAATTGCAAAACAGGCATATGAAAGAAAAGTAAGTTAAAAGGAAGGGGAAGAACTATAGATGGTTGAACAAAAGGCAGAATATAAAATGGGGTATGGATCTAGTGAAAGAAGGGTTTGCAAAGAAGAGTTTACAATGATGGATATGCATGGAAAGATATGGTTTAGAGAAGGTATTCATGCCTTACATTTTGTCTGCTGATTTTGCATAATATTTTTTCCCTGGAAAGGAAAAGCAGAAATAGTGAAGATGTAGGAAAATACCTAATGTGCAAGATTAGGATTCTGTATTTGCTGATAGTTTAGCTTTATTTATGTTTTTCCTTCATATTTAGCCTTGTGGGGAATTAAAGCTGTTTACAATACTGAACAAGAGGGTTTTAAAATGGCTTATGATAAGCCAAATTCTTACTTTTCTTTCTTCTCTGAAAGAAGGTGAGATCAATAAAATTGAGGGTGCTACAATGAAAGATTAAAGTGAAGAGTGTTTCTCTCCTCAGTCAACTTCCTGTCTTCCCACCCACCACTCTATTGCCAGCAGTCCATTTTTTTGCATGCCTTTTCAATTCTGATCCCCTTCATCTGGAGTTTATGCAGAAATTTCTCCCGCCATTCATTGTGTATTTCAATTGATCTCTTTTGTTTGGATTTTGGATTATCATTCTCTTCATTTTGACCCTCTGGTTTCTGGCAATCTGATTCCCATACAAGGATAAAGTCTGTGGCAAAACATATAGACAGTAGAAATATTCCATTAGCCATTTGTCAGGAGTAAAAAAGTAAAAAGATAATTTAGATATCTTCATAATCTGAGATGTATTTGTAAAAATGGAGAAATACATGGAATCGACAAAAGGAAACTTCAAAATTGTTAAATTTCCTCATGATTTTTTAAAGTCTCTTTTTATTGACCAGCCAGACAATATATACAATCACCAGGAAAACTGCAGCAACAGTAATTTAACTCCTAAGGAAAAATACAAGGGAAAAGAAATAGAGCTCCCAAAATATGTTGTATTCCACATGATAATTTTTTTGATAAAATAGGACATTATACTTATGATTCTCTGAATACTATCACTGTAAATGTTGAAGGAATGGAATTTAAAAAAATGAATCCTTCTCATCTCTTTCCTGCACTGGAAATACAATAGTCAACATTAGAACTTCAAGAGTCTGAAATCAAATTAAACTCTAGAGCAACTTTCTAGTCCAAATTAGAGAAAAATTCCCAGAAAATGAAAAGCAGTTTCTATTGCAGTCTCATGGGCCACTTAATGCTTTATATTTAGTGGGATAACTGGACACAAGAAGCATGTACAGGTTCAGTACATTTTCATTACATTGTTTCCCACTAAAAATGCCATCCCCTGTAATTATCTTTTATCTGGAAGGTGATTGTACATGAAAGAAGGAAAAATATTGAAAGTGACTAAGGTAGAGGGGACTTGGGTAGAGGTAGACAAGGTAGATTCTCTAAGGTAGAGAATCAGTTGATTGGAAAAGGATTAAGCACACAAGAGCACCTGCTAAACTCATCACTTTAATGTGTATTTCAAATAAAATATGGAATTTGAGATCTCACATTTCTTCACAATGTCTGGTTTGAACCTACACTTTTCATTAAACCTTTTGGATGTAGAGATAATTCTATATAAATCCAGTTTCCAAGCAAAATTTTAAAACATTCCCCTAGCCAAATTGAACATAAATCAACATTTTTGCAAGAACAGGACAAATGATAGACAAATGATAGATTTGTCCTAAACATTTGACCAATAGCTACAAAACAGCTGATTTCAGATAAATGGAAAGGAGCATGAAATAAAACAACTAGTCAGAGTCACCCCTTGAAAGGAAAGATTGGTATTTTGTGCTTTGAGGTGAGCTATCTCTTTACTTACCTATCCTGGTCTTTTCATCACTGAAGAAGTTCGCAGTGCTGTTTACAAGGCAGTCCTTATTCCACTGGGGAGGGAAAAATATTAATGATCAATAGAAAAACAGGTTGGCTTACTCTACTGATCAGAAGGTTGTTCCTGGCCTCTTCTAAGTTTGAAAACATTTTACAGCAACAAGATCCTCTTTGTGAGAATGTGTAGGTGTAGGGTGATTTATTACTCTATCCCTGAGTATTTTCTTCTGCAGAGACATTACACAGGTATATTACAGAGAGTTGGGCAACCAGCTAGTTTTGAGCTCCTTCTCTAGATCTCAAATGATCCTCTGTTGTGAAAAAGAGTGGAATTGATTCTTAACATTTTGACACAAGAAAACAATATAAGTGAAGAGTAAGTGGAGCCTCTTTTGATTTGAGCTTAGCTTAGATCAGGGTGTCACAGCAGCGTCACGTGACGTATCAGGACTTTTTTCCGATAAACCGGGTGGGCGTAGGGCCAGCATGTGATGCATCCGGACCACGGGCCCCAAGTTTGACACCCCTGGCTTAGATGATTTAATAAATCTGGCTCTTTTTATGGCAACTTTTATGGCAACAGTAGAAAATTGGTTTGCCATTGCCTTCTGGGATTTCTTCCCTAAGATATGAAAGTATCCTACTACCCTATTCTATTGCAATAGCCACATAATAAGCACCTCATAATATCTATGCTGATTTTAACTTTCTTATTTAAAGTAAAAGGAAAGGATAGATAGTAAGTTACTTTTACTGTATATATGAATACACAGTACAGAGACACAATTCTATAGTTTCCTTATATATGTTAACTTTAAAAAAACCCAGCACCATGAATCATATTTAAATAATGAAATATTGGAAAACTGACATTGCAAAATTCAAGCTTATTTCATCCGGCTGATGTTTCTAAACCTAGTTACATCAGAAAAGCTAATAGATCTTGCCTCTTACTGATTGAAATGTACTAAATTGCATGAGAACTAAATAACTCCTCATTCTTCTCCCTCCTTTCAGACAAGGAAGAAATGAAGGGGAAAACACTTTTTTTCTTTAATTCTTTTTGCCTAACCAGCTAAAATATGTCCCTACTCTAATGGCCTATATTGAAGTAAGTATGCTGCTTTAAACAAAAAACTATGAGCTTTCTTAATGAAGAGATTAAAATAATTCCCACTGGGGAGAACGATCCAAGAGGACCCCTTAAGCTTGCTGCTCAAGTTATTAAGCTCCGTTTTCTCTCTCCTTTTTACTGAAGCTCTAGCTCTGTTTAAAATGATTCAAACAAGCAGACAATTGATATGTTTCTTGACACAACTATTGGTTTATAAGACAATTAATTCTTCACTTTTGCTTATTTTTTCCATGGTTTTTAGCATAAACCTAACACTAGCAAATATTTCTCAATCAAAAATTTTCAGTAAGTTCTTCCCATAAGACTTGTTAACAATTATGCATTTAAGATCCCCCCCCCCCCACATCTCTTTTCAAAACCTAAACAATTCTTGGCTTTGGTACTTTTTTCTACAACTCTGCTTTCCATGATACAATTCTGTTAGAAACTGTAGTTTCTAATTACAATCTGACTCAAATACAAACATTGATTTTACTAGATTTTGCTCTTTTGCTACTTTTTAAAGATTTTTAAGAGTTAAGAGTTAAAGAACTACCATTCATGTACCATTCCCTACCTGTGGGACCTTAAGAGAGGTAGTGGATAACTTCCAATATCTGTCATCCTCTATGTTCTTCTGCTTGGGCTGTTTAGCATCCTTTGAGTTATGCTGAGAGCCGCTGCCTAGGCTTTCATAAGTGGACAAATTTACAATCTTCTCAGGCCCAAAGGCCAGGGTTTCATAAATGTACTCCTTTATTTTTGACTCAGGATTCTTCTTTAAGCTCCCATAATTGGCTTCCTTGAGATCATGTTCTTCTGTAAACAAGCTGTCATCTTCTCTGGTCTTTCTCTGCATCTTTATTCTTCATGCCAATGACAAGAAAAAATCTAGGATGTCTGCATGGCAGAAAACAACAAACTGAATTTGCTCTTATAGCTCATAGAAGTTGTAGCATTGTGCACTGCAAAGGAGTAGCCTCCCTTCCCATTTTCTAGTCCTACTGGGATATTATTAGTGTCCACAAACTGATCCTGTCTAACCAGTCCTGTCACTTACATAGGCAATAGAACTTCCTTGTAAATTTAATCCCCTGGGGGAGGGAAATATAGTGTAGATAAATGGCCAGAAGTTGAGTTTAAGGCCTCTTCTGTGAGAAAAGCAGAGATAGACACTGTCTTCTCTATTCACATCTTAATCAGATGACATTGTAAAAATAACCACCCGCTTACTGAATGTTTCACTTTATATGAAAATATTTGGACACTAGGAATGAAGGAAATGCTATCGCTGACAAAAGAATCAATGTCACAAACTCCTTATGGATAATGGCAAGTAAACAACTGAGTTTGGATTTGATGTTTAAATCTCAGGGTCCAATTTAAAATCACCTTGACAATATTTTTTTATATAGAATCTTAACTCCTATATGTTCAAACTGGCATATAGTCAGATTCCAAGCAAACATGATTTTTAAAACTCCTTCGAAGATGGAGTTCTAACTTCATAAGATGGGGATAGGTAAAACTGCTGCTATGGGGAGGCAGGTCCAAACTGTTAAGTGATTTATGATAGCAATCTTTGTATTATTTATTAATGCACACACTTTGAATTTAATATGGAAATCTATATGATGCCAGTGAACTCCCAATGGAAAGCACCCCAGAGAAACCTGGCTGTTATATTCTGGACTTGCTGTAGTTTCTGGGCCTCTTTTAAAGCCATTTCTGATAGAGTTCATTACCATAGCCTTGAAGATAACCAACATATAGTCAGCTTTCTCTCTCTTTTTAAATTACTTTTTCCTTTCTTATTTTATACACTTGTAAAAGGTACCTTTCTGCTGCTAATGCTGCATTATTTTTCGTGCTAGGTTAAAATGTATTTTTTCAGTACCATTGTAACGGTCACTAAATGGACTGTAATAAGTCAAGGACTATCCATACTACACAACAGCACTGTACAATTACTGTATGTTACAATTAACAAAAAGCTTTACAATTATTTACTGGAAAATGAAGATGTTATAAAATGATACAAAGTAAATATGGACACTGGTAAAAGATGCTGAATGAGATACCAGAAAGGTATGAGATGAGGCATTGGCTCTGGGGTAAGAATGTCAAAGACCATACAACAATAATGTTGGACAGAGAAGATATGACAGGGGAGGGTTGTATGATGTTATAAGAGGAGGATTTGCACATTGGTGCAGGTTCGTTTTTCTAAACCAGTAGCACTAACTAGGAGATTGAATGGTTGAATCATTGGGCACCTTGGATACTGCCTCTGTAAATGGCACTTTTGTACAGAGGAGAGATAGCTAATCAATTCATACCACTCAGAGTTCTTTGATCAGACTGGGGGTGAAAAAGTGTTGATACTTTTTTAAAATAAACAGATAAACCTATAGACTTCATGCACATTAGTGAAATCTAGTTGGACAATGAAGGACATATCTGAAATCTGTCCAGCTGGATTTCATGTTCTGTAGTATCTATAATGATAAGATTCAGGAAAAGGAGTAGTTGTGGTAATTCATGTGATTGTGGCAGTAATTAGTAATACTGCCCCAGAAATAAATGGATATGGGATATATGGAGAGTTCGAGATGCTGCTAGTGTATATACTGGCTTCCTTCCTGTCCAGCAGTGGCCCTTCTGAAGCTCAACCTCATTGATTGAGTAGAATTGTTTTTGCCCAGATCTTTATTAATCAGTGCTTTCAAACTCTGTGCCTTTTGTGTTGAGTCTGTAAGCCCTAGAATTTCACAACCTCCAGGTGACCATAAGCTTGTCTTGGGTAATCTTGCCTCAAATCATAAGAGTGATTTCATGCATGATTAGATTTTTATTTTGGGGCAGAAATGTCATGATCTGGAGAAGGACAACATTATATCTGTTCTTTGTGTGGTCAGGTCAATTTTTGTCAAGATTGTGAGTACCATGGTTCTCCAAAGCCATGGCTAATTAGGATAGTCCACATTGGTTGACTGATGGATCATGGAAGTTTTCTGAAGACACCTGGGAAATTCCATCTATCTGGAACTTGGTTGACCTCTGATGTTTAAATCACTTGATAGAGAGATGGGTGCAGTGGTGGTATTCAGCCGGTTTGCACCAGATCGGGCGAACCGGTAGCAAGAATTTGGCATGGGTCGCTGAACTGGTAGTAAGTTCTGGCTGGCCACGCCCCCCACCCAGTCGCCTTCCTGCCCGATGCTCGCTCACCCCGCCCACCTGCCTGACATTCACCTAAGGTATTTCTTTCTTTTCTGTAGATAAGATCAACTGTGCTGGGATTTCCCTTGCTGAGGCCCAGGAAGGCAAAAAATGGAGGGAGGAGCTCAGCCCCCCCCCTCCATTTTTTGCCTTCCAGAGCCCCAGAGGAGCCTTAGGCGAGCAAAAACGCCCCTCCAGAGGCTTCTCTGAGGCTAGGAAGCTCCCAAAATGGAGCTTGGAGGGGTGCTGCATGCCCCTCCCATGCTCTGTTCCTTTTCTTCCAGAGCCCCAGAGGAGCTTTAGGGGAGCAAAAATGACCCCCTCCAGAGGCTCCTCTATGGTTAGGAAGCTCCCAAAAATGGGTGGGGGCTGCAAAAAAAGCCATGCCCACCCAGTCACATGGCCATGCCCACCAAGCCATGCCCACAGAACTGGTAGTAAAAGTTTTTGAATCCCACCACTGGATGGGTAGCATATAAATTTAATAAAATATATAAATAACTATAATTATTAATTAAGGATGAGATTACCTCTTTCAACTCACCAATCCTAATTAGCCCCCTGGTTCTCAGAAGAGTTACAGGAGCTGAAGTGAGTGAAAAGACACCTAGAAAAACAAGAGTATAAAATCAAAAGTGAATACAACTGAGCACTGCTACACATAAGTTTCAGGTCTACACAGGGTAACAAGATAATGGTAACAAGAAGCATTCATAATATAATGTTTCACTCTCATTGCAGCTGCAGATTCCTGCCTGACTACTCTGTTCAAATAATCCAGAATGTTTTTGGAGGGAGAGAAGGATAAAATTATTACAACCTATTGTGGTGCTTTTGTGGGTTTCTTTGCAGAACAGTACTCATATTACTCATTTTCTTAGGATTTAGATGTCAATTGGGCAGTCATGTCAATAAGTAGGCAATATTTTGCAATGCAGTGTCTGGAATTTGTGAAGTGTGTAAGGCATTTTATTTTACTATCTCAGACAACTGTGGAATGGACCCATGCCCAATCTGATTCTTATCAAGCAGCTAAAAATGTGGTCAGGTGGATTCAGAAGTGACATCATCTGAGAGGATGGGGTGCTGTGTTCATTGAAAGAGTCAGTGATCCTTCGCTTGAAGAGACCGTCTCTTATTCAGCTATATTGAATAACTACCTCCCAGAAATCAACTTTTCCTTTTAGAGAAAAATAGTTGAGATGGTGGAAAATCAGCTAAATCCATATCTCTCTAGGATCCTCTTAGCATATTCCATAATGTCAGGGCCTGCCTTCTGGTTCACAGTCATCAATCATGGAGATCAAACTGTTTAATGTTCTGGCAGAATGGGCAGAATCATTTTGGACAAGCTAGGAGTATTTCTTTCAAGATTCCAAGAGACAATTCTGCCAGATGGTAGAAGAAGGTAGCTAGAGCTCCATTTACTGAATTCTCTTAGTAGCAGTTAAAAAAAGCCTCCATATTCAGTTGATGTATGGTGAAAAGTTTGTAAATACTTCATCTAAGGTTTAATTAATATTTTGAAGGGCCTTAATTCTTGCTACACTATTTTCATTTCAGAAGGCAGTATGTGGATATTTTAAATCCAGCTTTTATACAGCAGTTTCTGCCCAGGTGTCCACAGGGAGGAAAGATGAACAAATGATGCCATGAACATTGTTATCAACACAGAGATCATTTGTATCACTTATTTAATAATATCTTGATAGGCATTATAACACTGAGGCTTCTAACAGAGGTTTAGGAATATCTGTCTCTTCTAACAAATATTGTATTAGCATAATATACTTTCTCCATAAATTTACTGAATTAATTTAATTGTCTGGTGCCACATAACACATTGTCTTCTCCTGATCTGGATTTATACATCAAGGCAGAAAGAAAGATTATTATATTTTATAATTATAATATAACAATTATAGTTTATCCTGGTGCTTTATATAAATTTAAACTAAACTCATCCCATCTATCAAATGTTAATTCTAATCTTATTGAAAGCCTGAAATGCACAGCACAAATGAAGTCTGCAGTCCCATTTCAAAAATGCTAAAACACATCCTGCATGGCATGACTCACAAAGCTTCATTTTCCAACACCTCTTGGAACACACTTCTTCCATTCACCATTCATTTTGTTGCAGGCCAGGGACTGTTTTATATAAAACGGAGGAAATCTACAAAATAGGCAGACTTACCAGATTTTAGTCCAGAGAAATGTAAAGAAAAATATTTTGCAATTATGCAATGTTGCAATTTCTTCTTTTAGTTTGTGTGTGGAGAGAGTTTAATAATTCTTTCTTCCTTTTCCTCTCCCAACCAGATAACTCCTCCCCAAAGTCCAACAGTAGCAGTGTTGGGAAATGAGGGATTGAAGTAAACACAACAAATGTACACAAAAGAAAAAGCAAAGCATTGCAGAGCTGTTGCTAATTAAACAACTTTTTGAAACTATTCAATCTGTTGGTAATCACACATCTGGATGTGGGGGTAATCAGTTTCTGAATTTCCCCAAAATTTTCCACTATGGGTTTTTTATTTTAGCAAACCACCTGAGAACTATTTTACTGTCCCTTGCAGATTATGAAATGGCTCCTTTGCAGCTTTGGGTGAAAGATACAAATGGGATATTTTACTGTGGTATAGTTACTTTTCAACTGTTGCATACTGAGGCCACTATTCTATTACTGGTTTTTTTTTTAAAAAGGAAGAACATTACATAAGAAACCCACTAGAAAAATGCCTTTCAGTTTTCCAAGTATCAAGAAGTCTTTAGCTAGAGATATGGAGGGGAAGCTCATGTAAAAATTTTGGAAATAGGATTGGGGATAAGATACAGGCTCTTAAGTCTGTCATACAAGATGAGGAAGCAGCTCTGTATGCACCTCTTTGCATTATGTCATTACAAATTATGCATCATGTATAATAGACATTCTTGTTGTTTACAAAGCTACCTGGTGTTGTGTTGGGCTTATTGCATCTGTACCCTCTTTCTCTGGGTTGAATGAATGATTATCAGCTGACGTGTCCATCTGAGAAATCTGAGACATTGCATGGAAATGCAAAGGATGCTAAGTATATATTACATTCCTTATTTCCTGCCTTTATCTTCACTTGTCTTTAGAAGACAGCCAATGCCGTTGATCGGCAATGCCCTTCTGATGCCTTCAACATGCACTCCAGAAGAATTTTGCTTTGGTTAATACCTGGCTGTATGCATAAGGTGGGGTAATCTCAAACTTGCAAGCAGTTTCCCGAGAACAATCCTATTTATTAGCTTTTAGCAAACCTTGCCTTTGTTTGATATGAGGGAGTGGATTTGCAGATCCATGCATAAACATAAGCAGACACATTTTATCAAAGTTTTTTCTTAAAGGAAATATATAAAGAAAAAAGGCATGTATAAAAAAAAAGAAGAGGGACAGATTTCACACTTCAACCATTTTTTTCTGCTGTGTAAAAGAAAAGATGTAAGGAAGAAAAAAATGAAAATAATATAATAACTGAAGATACTGATTAGGCTCCATATCCTCATCCCTAATATATATTTTATTAGATTATCAATCCGTAGAAAGGACTGACCTTACTTAAAGAGTTTTAATAAAGTAGTTGTTGAGCTTAAATAACAATAAAAATGTAGAACTGTATTGTAATTAAATATCTGGTCCATATTTCTATTCATTGTTATTGCTATTTCTCATTTACACGTACAGATTTATGTAATGTTTGCATTTAGTTATTGTATTCTTCCTGTTGGGTGGGTACTGCATTTAATCACTCTCCTAGTTTCTCACATCAGTACTATTCTAAGCATTTCTGCCGAAACCTGATTAGAATATACATGTCTATATGCTTATGTGTACTTGTGCACATCTAAAAAAAGCCGCTTCTGAGATGTTAAAGTGAATGAAAATTAATAACTAGAGGTGGTATTCAGCCAGTACTGACAGGTTCTGGAGAATCGGTAGTGGAAATTTTGAGTAGTCCGGAGAACCAGTAAATACCACCTCTGACAGCCCCCCCCCATCTATTTGGTGCTTCCCGAGTCCCAGCTGATTGGCTGGGTCTTCTTTTGTTGCCCTGCACAAGAGAACAAAGCTGGAAAGCAGGTTAGTGGGGTGGAGAGGGAATGGGGATTTTACAGTATCCTTTCCCTGGAGTGGGGTCAAAATGGAGATATTACAGTATCCTTCCCCTGCCATGCCCACCAAACCACGCCACACCCACCAAGCTACACCATGCCCACCAAGCCATGCCCACCGAACTGGTAGTAAATTTTTTTGAATACCACCACTGTTAATAACATAGTGAAATGGTGAGAATTAAAGAATCAAGTTTACAATAATCAGTAGAACAGAATTATTTAAAATCATTTTATGGCTGTAAATTGTAAGGAGCAGTTTAAATTCTCCATATGCTTTTTAAAAAGGTCACTGGAAGAGAGTTGTAAAGTCTAAGGCAAGACATTTGGGCAAAATATTATATTACTGACATTTGGGAAGGGGAAAACACATTAAAAATTTAAAAGGTAATTCAATAAAAGAGCTACATTCTCTTGGTCAGGAAAAATATATAAAAGACTCAGGATTTCTGGCACTGCCTAATTTTCCTTCATGTATTTGAAAGGTCTGCTTTTGCTGAAGGAGAGCACAAAATTGTAAACCTAATTCAAAGCCCGAGATGTCAATGGCTCTTTGCATGCAAAGCTCCCCAACCAAGACATAAAATGCTCATACACTGCACAGTATTACAAATAGTCTAATCATTTGCCTGCCTGACGTTCAGAAGCATAGACCACTAACATGAAGATAAAAATTTGGAGCAGAAACTGGTGATTTGACTAAAACTTGTCAAAAAACCTAAGACAGGTCAAAATATATTAGTTTCAAATTGCAAACTGCACCTTAACTAGCTAAATGGATCTATTCCTATAGAGTTGTTAAAGCCTCACCTTCTGTTACTGATGTATGAGTTCTAATGCCATCATTTATGAGATCATAATTGAAGAATGATGGAGTGCCTGGCATTGGAGGACTACAAAGCAATGCCAACCAAGCAAGTGTAGAGCTGCTCTTCAGACAACTGAAAAACATTTAAAAGGAGCCCAATGATTTTTCTTAAAGGTATCAGCAGCATATTATAATTAAGAATTCACCAAAGCAAAGAATGCTTTATTTCAAGACAATTTTTAAATGGGCACACATTCAAATAAATCAATGAAAATCCTGAAAAATTTGGTAAAACCGATGACATTATAGATATCAGCTAAAATTTTCAAAGTAGGCATCTTAATGTAGACATTAGAAAAATTACATTTCTAAAGATCAAATGTATTAATTTTTTTCCAAGTTTTTTATTTTATATTACTTATACATATCAATGTGTGAACAGTGTGATACCTCGGTACCATACATTTAGTACAGATAAACATAATATTTTAACTCATAGTTATTACATTTCATTTTCATTGTTTCATATTAAACATATCAAATACTACTGCCATTCAATTTCTAGACCTCCCTCTTATTATTACATAGATCTTATTATATTAAAATATGTATATTATTGTTCCCTTCTTATTTCAATTTCTATTCTTTCTTATTTTTCCCATTGGTTCATTTAAGCATACATAACATTTCTTTTCACCATTATTTATTATCCCTTTATATTTGATATTTTAAAAATTACTCATTTTTCCAGCATACTTTCAATTTCCCAAATATCCAACACTACTAATCAATCCAAATATTAACAGTATTCAATCAATCCGGGGAATACATCTTCAACCTTCCCACAATTTCTAATCCTTAAAAGTTTAAAATTCTCAATATATTTTGACACAATTAATATTAATAATACAATTAAATTCCCTAATCCTAAGCTTCTAACTTCTACCCTTATTTTTAAATAAATTCCATTTTTCTATTCATATATATGCTACTGTTTTCCCTATTTATATTTTCTACTTTTCCATTTTACTAGTTTATTTTATCGCTATTCATCATCTCTTGGTCTCTTTGGAGTTCCATTATCTGTTAACTTTTTAATCACCTTTTTTTTCTCTCTCTTGGAAACTTAAAGTTTTTTATAATGTTTTAATACCCACTAAATATTCCTTTTGAGTTGCCCTTTATCTCTTCTTGCTGCATCTGTTGAACATCCATCCATAAATCATTCTTTGTTTTGAAGAGATTTTTGGTTTTTTTCTCTGAACTTTTCCTTTTTTGAAGAGATTTTCCTTTTTTTCTCTATTCTGTTATAAACTTTTAAAATATTATCTATTTGATTCCAACTTATCAGTCCTTTCTCTCCATTACCTTTATTTTCTTACATCTCCCTTTGATTTTTCTTCTTCTGGTGCTTTTTCTAATTTCTGATGTATTTCCCAAATATCTTCCTCCCCCCGCCCCCCAATTGTTGCAGGCCTTTTACACTAAGTGCTCTATCTTTAGGCACTCCCCTTGTCTCCTTATTGTTTTTTATAGCTTCATGCATATTTTTAAGCATCAAAATTATTTCTTCATATCCCTCTATTATCCCCTGGCAATCCATTTTATTACAATTCAGTAAAAGATTACTCAGTATACCTCCTTAATTCCAACGGCTCAATATTTAAACACTCCCACCAATCCAGTTATCAGTAAGACCCCTAAATTTTTAAGAATCTTTAGTATTTTATAGTCTTTTAATTTTACAATTGTTTGTCTTCCCAATTGTCCAAATTTTAAAGTCTTATTTAATTTTCCTTCTTTTCTCTTTCTCTCTCTCTCTTCTTCTTTGGTCTCGTGTGATGTTCTGTCAGATACTATTAATAGTCCAAATCCAAATTAATCCATTGTGTTTTCTCCAATCTTTTGAGTCCTCAGTTCAATAACTAATTTCAATAGTATTTAATTATTGACAATTTAATTCATCTTTAAAATCTTCAAAAAGTGAAACTCAGTAGTTCAAAATATTCAAATCGCCTTCTGAGATAGAGTCAAGGTCAACCCGCTTTCTTCTATTATGTGTATTAGATGTTCTTCACTTTCATTAGAGGATGTAACACTGTTGTACTCTTCTTCTTTGGGTTTAGAAATTACAAATATGAAAGACAGCTCCTCCCAAGGATCACCTTTCAGGTTGTTCAGCTATTTTCAGCTATTTTCCAGGATTTCTATATTTTAAAGTTTCCTTTTAAGCATTCTTTTGCCTTTTAAAATAGCGTTGGTTTTTAAGTGGGTAATTCTAGCATTTCAAAGAGTGCTAGATCGCTGCTATTTTTAAAAAATAGTGAACCTCTCTTTTTCTGGATATTTTTTTTGGGTTAAAATAAAAAGAATTCTTCTCACCTGGTTCACAGTTGTTCACCAAAATCCATTCCTGCAGTACTTAGATGGTCGTCATCTCTCCCAGCTTTCATGGCAGCTATCTTGGATTGCCTCTTCTCCTTGCTGTGGTGTAGAGGGAAAAAGCCCCTGGGCTCACAGGAGATTGCAATCTCTCCTGCTACCTCACAGAGAGCCCCTCCTGAGCTTCACTGCCCCTACAGGGCAGCTTTGGCTCCTATCGGAGCCCACAAACAGGGAGATAACCAGTATAGGAATGGAGGTGACTGTTCGCTATGCCTGGTATCGCTGGGATGCTCCACCCTCTTCCTCAACTGTATTAATTTCTGTTCTTCTATAAATACTAATGTGGGATCAAAACATATTTCATAATAATTTGTCTAGATGACCAGTGATTTCAATCAATAATTTTTTGCAATATTAGTATAAAGAGGCTGGAAATGAACTTTTTTTTATACTTAAAGTCACCATATTGTCATCAGTTACTCTAGATAGGCAATCTGCTCGCTTCTGGATATATTGGGCTTACTGTTGCCATGCTAGTTAGGGATGAAAACTGGAAGATCAAAATCTCTAGAGAAATACAATTTACTATTCTTGATTATATTTGGAATGATCAGGGTTTTTTTCTACAGAAAACATTCAAACTAGCTCAGCTGTAATATTCATCAATACAGCACCCTCTTACTTGGAAAAAATGCTTACAATTTGACTACTTGTTGTGGTTTTATTCAGATTTGTTTATCATATGAATATTTAAAAGAGGGAATCATACACCTTTACTGCCAGCATCTTTCTAAAGCAATGGCATGCCTACAGGGCCTCTGTGGGGAAAAAAACACCACCATCTCTTGGCTGCAAAAGTCATCTCCTCCTCAACTGACTCCTCAACTCAAAATCAACACTGTTTTTCTGCCTATCAGGAACTGTTGGCACCCAAATACATTTATATTTCACTTATACCATTCTACCACCTGTAGTTATTTGACTGGTTTAGGAAGAAATCAATCATTTATAGGATTGTGCCTTCTTCCTTTAATAATTAGTGTTTGAAATCCATTTCATGTTGATTATAAAGCTCGCTCTACCATCTTTTGCAGAACAGAAACTATATAGAACAGCATCTCAAAAGCATAAAGCTTTGCAGATCGGGTGATCAGAAAAGTAAATAAAGGCATATTGAATATATCCATCTTTGTACAGTGAGAAACACAAGGATGTGTACATTGAAAAGAGCAAGTCAATTACATGGTGGAGAAAATGTACATAGGTGAAGGCAAATAACTCAGCAATATAATGAAATTTACTCTATACATCCAATTGCTTCTGTGTTAACTGGATGATTCTATGTTTTCTATGTTCACCTTAAGAAAGCAAACCAAATGAAAGTAATATGTTTCAATACATTAACCTCTGTCAGAGACTATTTTAGTTCTAAGCAGACTGTCAGAGCACTGAAAAAATTTAGAGGACAAAGTATTTGATAGCTTGCCTAATTCAGACAGACATCACTATGACCAGGAGATTTCACACGTTGGGGTTTAATAATAATCATCATCATCATAACAACAATATTCAAAAACAACAATAGTGTGTGCATTGTATGCAAGGTCTGATATCAGTGCTTCTGGTTGGCCATTCGCTGTGTTAAGTGTCAGCAGGCTGAAGACAGAGGGTTACAGTATGTGGATAAAAATCCCAGTTGTGACACTCTGAGAGGAAGAAAGGCAAAGGCAAAGGGCCAGGGAAGGTTCAGAATCGGACAAAGGTAGCATCTATCTGCCGGACGGATGGAAGAGCCAGCATGATTTTGCGACGGTACTGGGGATCCTTCTGGAGAGGGTTTCGTTCTAGATAGACTGTTTCCAACTTCTTGGCTCCTTTCAGCTCATCTAAGTCACTCCAGCATTCAATAAGATTATCATTCATCTGAGAAACACAGAGAAAATAAAAATTGCTAGAAGTTTAAGACATAGGTTAGTAACTGTTCATAGCTGTCATCATTATCTCATGCTCCGATTGCAAGAAAAAATTCTTGAATAGGTGAAGTTTATTCTGCCTCATCACCAATTCTTTGGTGATATGAGTGATGGTGCCTCTGGAAGGGGAACTAGGGTGATGGACTACAGTGAAAAGGCAGTTCCCAGGAAGAAGGGAACATATTCCAGAAAGGAGAGTAAGACAAGAGGCAGTGCAGCCCAGAGCTGAATAAGAGACAGAGAAAGTGGGTAAGGATAACCACTCCCTATAATCTCCCACGTTATATCTGTTAGGGTTTGAGTAGTAAGATGCTGTTTGCTATGTGTAAACAAATAAAGAACTGTTCCACATTCTTGTGCTAAGCCTGACAGGTCCTGAAACTAGAGTCCTGTGCATTAACTATGGGAGCTCATGCATGCTCTGAAGCCCCTTTTTCATAGTAGATAGAAAACAACAGTGAAAATGAATGATTCCTTAAAAGTATTATCTATCAGGAGTTCACAATGTACTCACACTGAAAAATGAAAAATTCAATATGGACTTAAAAGAATGATATTTCTATTCTAAAATCTGCATACAAAAGAGAAAAACCATGATGCAACACCAAAAGCAAGGCTCACTCAACATCATGTAGGTCCTGAAGATGATAGTAACCTTCTCTTTGTTGGTAGTCTGATTGGCACTATTCCAAAGTACACAAAAGCTTATTCCAGCCTTTTCTATTGTGATATAATAGGAATCTTCCAGAATTACCAGGAAGCATGATCAGAAATTCTGAGACAAATAGTTCTAATATATTTAGATGGCACTGGGATGTGGAAAATTTATGTATGTTGTATTTTACTTGCTATGTGGATACTGTTAAACTCAACAAGCTAGTTAAGGAATCTTGTGGCCAGGTGGAATTTGTATTTTTACATCAACATCAACCTTTCATAATTTTACAGGACAGAAAAATGAAATATTATAGTATGGGCTTGTCCCACATGAGCAAGGATTTCATAAAGTGATCGGATAGCAATGGAAGGATTCATATTGAAGTAGCTCTCAACCCTCTAGAGCCGTGATGGCAAACCTGTGGCATGCAGAGCCATTTGTGCGGGCATGCAAGCCCCAGCCAAACTCACCTGCACTGCGCATGTGCGCACCTCCCAGCTGGTTTTTGGACTGCTTGAGGCCTTTTTCAGCCTTCCAGAGGCTTGAGGGAAGCCTCTGCAGTCTTTGGAGGCCAAAAAATGGGTCCATTTCATCACTTCCGGTATTTGAGGTCGAAAAAAGGGGCCTGTTTTTTGGCCTCCAAAGGCTGCAGAGACTTCCCTCAAGGAGGCCAAAAAAGGCCTAAAATGGGCCGAAAATCAGCTGGGAGGTGCGTGCATGTGCAGTGCAGATAAGGGGGCAGCGGCGGGGAGGTTGTGCATGCATGCACAGGGGGGGTGCATTGCATTGTGGGTGCCAGCACACATGTGCTTTCAGCATACCACAACAAAAAGGTTCGCCATCACTGCTCTAGAATAGCATGAGGAAGCCATTTAAAGCCCATCATAAACATAGGGGAATGAATCCCACTAGCAGAGAGAAGCATTTAATAGTATTTTCTCAGTCCGCTGCTGACAGAAACAACAGGGAAAGATGTTGTCAACTAAAGTTACTGCAGATTTTTCAGACTGCAGACTTACCCAAAATTCCTGGAGTTCTATTAGATGGGTGATATTTTCAATCTTTTTGATCCTATTGGCTGCAATGTCCAGCATTGTAAGTTTATTCTAAAACAAATGCATAGAAAACTGACATTAGTTTTCTCACATATTTTATACTCTTGCATAGAACATTATTAAAAGTTAAAGGATATGTCATGCAGCAACATACATAGAGTTCAGCAGTTACATATTTGGGCCCTTAGTTGTCTTTCCCATCATAAACATATTGATTGTTGGTACCCAACTACAGAAAAGGCAAAACTTTTTTTCCCTGATATTGCTAAATCTAAGTAACAAAACAGTTACTTAGTCCAGTTACTTGGACATAATTTTACTAAGGTAACACATATCAGTTGGGACCCTCTCCATATTGCTTCATTGTTTGAAATGTGATTAAAATATTTATTTCCTTATGATATCTACTCTAGGCAAGAAGAATAAAGGAACCAAGAGATAAAAGAGATATATTTAATTCATGGAAAACTGAATCAAAGATGTTCTTTGAGAAGAGGATTAAACTTAAGAAACCTTTACATAAGACACAGCAATATTTTAAATTACATTTTCCTTTTTACAAATTTTCAGACGTATGAATATTAGGAAAGCATAACAATCTTTATTTCCACTAAAAAAGACACAATAACTCTTATTATTTAAACCAGAAGAGCAAAAGTGGAGATCCACATGAGACCTGCAGCTTCTGCTGCTTCAAATGACCTTGTTCTCTCTCCTTTGTTCCTAAACTACCTCCTTAATAACATCTTCCTTCAAGTCCATCCGCAAAACATACCCTTCCTTTGTTGTGGTTAGTTGCGAAGTCGTGTCCGACCCATCATAGCCCCATGGACAACGTTCCTCCAGGCCTTCCTGTCCTCTACCATTTTCTGGAGTCCATTTAAGCTCATGCCTACTGCTTCAGTGACTCCATTCAGCCACCTCATTCTCTGTTGTCCCGTTCTTCTATTGCCCTCAATCTTCCCCAGCATTAGGCTCTTCTCCAATGAATCCTTCCTTCTCATTAGGTGGCCAAAGTATTTGAGTTTCAACTTCAGGATCTGGCTTTCTAAACAGCAGTCAGGGTTGATCTCCTCTAGGACTGATCAGTTTAATCGCCTTGCAGTCCAAGGGACTCACAGGAGTCTTCTCCAGCACCATAGTTTAAAGGCCTCAATTCTTTGGCGCTCAGCCTTTCTTATGGTCCAACTTTCACAGCCATACATTGCAACTGGGAACCCATAGCTCTTCCTACAAAGCCTCTAGTACAGCGCCCTAGTCATAATACTTTCTCTTAGGGTATAGTAATGTTCTGGGGTCTCTTTATGCATTTGGAATTTTCAAAACATGTAGCAGGTGCTTTGTAAAATGGCTGATTGTGGGTACAGTTAATAAGAAAATATAGCTTATCAGAAGGAAAATTGGAGAGCATCTTCTAGCATTCTGGATGTTTTTTATTGTCTCCTATATGTTAATTTTTTTCCTGGGCAAGCATGCCCTTAAACATACCATTTTTATTTCATAAGAATAACTTGAAGAAAGTATATGCCCTGAAGAAAGTATATGTGGTCACATTTATATCCAGATATACTCTATTCCTGCTTCAGTTTCTTAAATTATTTTAATGCTTTTCTTCCTCTTCTCAAAAGTTTATATTTTCCTGGTCTTCCGCTCTCATCTCTGCTCTATCTATTTCTACATGATAAACCTGTGATTTAGAAATTTGTGTAGTCCTTGGTGTTCTCTGAGCTTGGTGATTTTCTTATAGACATCTGGTTACTAAACTAAGTAACATCAGTGCTAGGAATTGACTAAGACAACCAAACTCAGAGAGCATCAAGTACCCCACAGTTCAACTCTGGACTATACATATTCTCTTCTATCTGTAGAAATATGTCATTTTCTTTGCTTCTTTCATCTGGCCTCAACCATTTCCTGCCTAGATCTTCCAACCTTGCTGGAAGACTGCTATAAGCTCTCAAAGCCTTACCCATTTACTCTCAGGGTGCTTATAAGACAGGGTAGAATAGGATTATATGTCCTCTTCATCTGACAACTTGGGAATTTTTATATCTTTTATACCTTTTCTCTCTACACATTCTGAAAACTTAGCTGAATGTGTCCCTTCTGGTGACTACATCCCTTTAAGTAGGTTCCTCACCTCTCTAAACTTTTCTCTTCTTGTCTCTCTCTCTCTCTCTCTCTCATTTTCCAGTCTAGCCTATTTTTCCTTTCTGTCTCCATGCAAAGATGCTCTCCTTCTTCTTTCTTAATTAATCAAAAGTCTTTTGTCTTGTTTTCATCTCTCTCTAATGATATTGGCCCAAGGATCTGGACCTAGCCCTGTTTCTGGCTGATCTACCTTCTGCTTTGGTTTACCCACAGGTCCAGGGTAGATACTTGTCTCTACCAAAGCCTCTTCTAAGGGAGAATCTGCTGCCTTTTCCGTGTCTGTTTGTGTGGTGGAGGCTCTGCTAAGTGGTCTGGTTTCTGCAGCCAGGATATTGGCCAATACCTGCAAAGTCTGAGCTTGTGTGGTTGCCACCTTGCATTGGAGACCCCACCTTTTTATAGATATTCAATTTTTTTGGATATCCCACTGCTACCACTACTTTGTCACAGGTTTTTACGTATACTTAAGTCAATGGGTCCTACAAGCATAAAATGACAACAACACAGATCCCTAGGCAGCACACACAAGCATTCACAGGCTAATACTGATCACTATCACTCCCTCTTCTCCACTGCTACCACACCTCCTCCGACAAAAGTATCTCTTTATAGCTGCTTTATTCCCCCCAACACCTCCTTCTTTCTCTCCTATGTATCAACATCACTACCAACCATCTCTCAGCTCAGTGTTTATAGCCAACACTTGCTATGCTGGCTTGCAAGAGGGCTTAAAGAGGAAGGACAACAGCTGCAAAGGTGCTGGTCATATTTTAGGCAACCTGCCCTCTCACAATGACCATCCATTCTTTGTGAAGTGCAATGTTCAAGAATAGTACTAAATACATAATAATAAAAAATAGCTCACGTTATTCTCCAGGCCCTCAATGACCTCTATACCATTATGGCTAAGGTACAGTTCTCGCAGATTTACCAGATTTTGTAGTCCTTCAATCTTTGTTAACCGGTTGCTCTGGAATAGGTATAAAATCTGGATTATTTCCATGTTGTAAGGATCATTCTAGTATCATCTCAGAATCACCCCTCCCCCCGAAAAACAAAAACAAAAAACCCCCCCACACTTGGAAGACATATCTAAAGACTTTGGCCCAAATACATTACTTTGCTCTTGTCACTTCCATTAATACTTTAACCCATTCCCTCAATTCCAAACTATATTTATGTCTTTTGAAAGAAACTAGATGACTAGTACTAAATTAAATCTTTTCTGGTCAAAACTATGCACTACTTTATAACATTGAAGTAGCCAGATGGAATGCAATAGTTATCCTCCCAGGAAGCATATTTATGATTCTATTAAAGAAAAACATAATTTTCATTTAAATGATATTGTCTCATTTTTAAGGCTTACTGAACTTAAGGTTCTATGAAATCATATTCTCTACTGGCATTTTAGGGAAAAAATTAAGTATATACTTTAACAGGGTATTCTATGGCATAATTGCTGTATTTTTGGAGACAGCGATTCTGTGCGTGAAGGGAAAAAGCATACAATTTCAATGATAATTTAATAAAGGTCTGAAAAATAAACATTTAAATAAATATTCAGGCAAGATATTCCCCTCTGAAAAAAAAATCGGGGCCGGCCAAAAGAGACCCCCCCACCGCGCGCCAAGAAATCGCTGCCCAGCTCCCTTTTCCTGCCGCTCAGCGGGCTCCACTCGCACCGCCTGGGCTCCGCTCGCACCGCCCGGGCTCCGCTCGCACCGCCCGGGCTCCGCTCGCACCGCCCAGGCTCCGCTCGCACCTCCCGGGCTCCGCTCAGGTATCCGGCTGGGGCTGTCAGGAGTTGCTACCGCCGGCGCGGCTCAGCGGCTCAATCCGCGTTGCCTCGGGAAGGAAAGGCAAAACCAGGAGCCGCTGCTGCTGTTGCAAAGCGCCGCAGCTCTTCCTTTTGCCTTTCCCTTCCTGAGGCAACGCGGGACTGGAGCCATGCAGAGCCGCACCAGCGGTAGCAACTCCTGACTCGGGGCCTCCGAGGGGAGGGGAAGGAGGAGAAGAAGGGGGGGAAAGGGGGGGGCGATTCCCAAAAAAATCGGAATTCCGATTTTAATCGGAAGAATATCATGTCTGATATTTAAATTCAAAGTGATAACAGCATTTATAATTTCATTTTAGTTAGAAATTATGCAGACAGGAGAGGCAAATGTTAAATCATATAACGACAATCAAAAGAGAAAGCACAGGACTGGTACCTGTATGCTAAGCACTGTCAAGTTTGTCAATGCATCCAGGTTCTGCAACTTAGTGATTTTGTTTTTCCCCAGAAATAGGCTATCCAGGTTAGTCAGGGTATCAATATTCTGAATTGCCTAGAAAACAACCATATTAAACAACATTCCAATTTCTAACTCCTGCAAGCAACACGTCACCAACCTGTTTTATCTTTTAATATTGTTAAGCCACCCAGAGTCACCATGTGGTGAGATGGGTTAATACATTTTACAAATAAATAACCTCCAATATAGTCACCAGTAAACAACAATGTACCATAGCTAGCAAATCTGTGTTGCTATTCTTGTCCTTTTCTTCATGATTACATGCTTATATTTGTGAGATTATTCAAAACTGAACAGTGTCATGCGATACGACAGACTATTTGTACTTTCTATCAGCCAATTAAATTAAATGGACACAGCAAGCAAGCCATAGGAGAAGGATGAAAAATAGTGGCCTTCACATTTCAAAGTCTGTATTTTTTTTTATTTTCCTCACAAAGATCATTTATAACAAATTTGCTGATATTTTTCTGCATTGAATCTATAGAATTTGCTTTGTTACAAAAGATTTTCATTGTTACTATATCTAGCAGCACAGTTCATATCAATCCATTACTTACAGAAAAAAACACTCTTCCTAAAAGGAAAATCATGCTATATAAAAATCTCTGCGGCTGAAAATTTTCTGCAAATTGTTGTCATTTTATTTTGAAAGCTTTGCCTTGATATTGGCTGACTCTTGTGCTGTTTAGAAACAAATCTTACCCTGATGCGATTAGATCCCAGCTCTAACATCTGCAACTGTTGTAAGTTGCTTAGGTTCTCAATTTTGCTGATTTTGTTGTTGACCAGGAAGAGTTTCTTTAACTGAGTGAGCTGATCCAAACCTTCAATGTTTCGTAAAATATTAAATGAAATATCTAAGATCCTAATAGGAAACAAAGAAAATAATTTCAAAAAACAAAAGCAGAGAGCTTCTATCATAGGATACAATCTGGATTGGTCCCTGGGACCAGAGGTTTAGCCTTCCAAGCTTTTGGACTCGTGTTGGAGCCCATCATCAGGGAATTCCTCTCTACTGTAATGTGCACTTCAGGCTGTTCTATGCATCATATTAAGGGACCTGTTGGGTGTAGCTTCCTACTGGTTGATTGCTGTGTTGATGGCTGGCTATTGGCTGTTGTTTCCTTGTGCTGCCAAGTCCTTGGCTCCTAAGTACTTTATAAGCTGGTGGCAAATCAGCACAAGTGGCCTGTTTCAATCATTTCCCTGGGCAACTTTGCACCTGCTCGGCCAACAATCTTAGTAGTTATGAAATTGAATGTATGACCTTTGACGTATTTTGCTGCATTCTTTCTCATGTGTCCCACCCACATTTTATCCTGACCATTTCCCTATGAAGAACCAATATGCTCAAGAATGCATTTTTTTCATGCCATTTTCTGCTTAAAAATGGCTATAATTAAAAAAAAAACCCAATAATTGATAAGCTAGACATTGAAAAAGCACCAGGAAATCTAACAAATAAATATAACATTTATTTATTTCCTGAGGATGGGCTCCAGCATGAGTCCAAAAACTCAGAAGATTAAACACTTGGTCCTGGTGACCGACCCAGACTGGATCCTGTAACAAATAAAGCAGGGCAAGAGAGAAGAATTGAAAGGGAGGGGGTCATCTCAATCACGATTCTTTACTTGTCTGACTTTCTCCCAATTGATACTAGGGAAAGATGCTTCATTTCTCCAAACCTACACTAATCTCTTAAAGTGATACACTTTTCTCTTGATGCATTTTTTTACTAAGTAACCAGTCTGCATGAAGATCAATATATAAGTCCATCAACATTATTTTTTTAAATAAAAACAATTTGGCAACCTTTATGAAATGAACCAGCCAGTTTCCCATCAACCACTCAGATAGCGACCCACTGTTTATCCAGATACTTACTCAAGACCTGTCAAGGCTTCCAAGTTCTCAATCTTACGAATCTGATTGTCATAAAGATCCAACTCTTTGAGAATTTGCAGCTGTTGTAGGTTCTCAATGCACTTAATCAAGTTCTGTCGAAGACAAAGTGTCTAAAGAGAAGTAAGAATTTTTTTAAAAAGAACAATTATATTTAAAGATTCTTTCACCAAGATTCACATGGAGGACAGTCTAAGCCAGAGTTCTAGTTTTAAAATTCTACAACTTTCAAATAACTTTGAAAAGCAAAAAATAAAAATAAAAAATGCCACAATAAAATCTTGGTAAGTCTCAGCTGGTGATATCCAGCCTGTTTAGCCACTATTTCCATCCACTGCCAGTCCGCAGATGGTCATTTGGAATTCTGGACTTTGGTTTGAGATTCCCAGTTGCCTTATTGTTTGGATGTCCTCTTCTCTCAACAACTACAGCATTGGAGTATGACCACCAAGTAGAAGAGTATATGTAATACAATGAACTGCCATAAAGACAAATGCAACATCATGCTTGTGATGAGATGGTTACCACAATCTCACCTTCACTTTCTTAAGCACCTCAAACCCTTCTATTTTGCCAATTCGGAAATGATTCAGATCAACATCCTAAAAAAGGCAAAAAATGGAAATAGAATAAAAATGGAAAAATGGAAAATCAAATTTATTTCTAAATTAGGAAGATACAGAGACTTACCGATGTACACATGTCAAGGAATTTACTCAAAACAAATGTATTGGCAATGTAGACACAAGAGATACTGTACATTTATTATATAGAAATGAGAATATTTTCAGCTAAAAGTCCTTCACAAGAAGTAATCCATCCATCCTTGTTAATTGTGATTCATATACTATTCAGGGTATATAGATGTTTAATCTAAACAAAGAACATATGTTCTGAATTCCCAGATTTTCAGTATTTAAAGAAGAGTTAATAGTATATGCAAATGTTTTCAAAATCTGGATTTGCCCTCTTCCCCATTTGGGAGGTTTCTACCAAATTTCTTGAAGGAACAGAAATATATAGATACTGATTGCAATTTTAGTTTAAACTGAGAAATTGTTATGTCCTAATCAATCATGTGTATTGTCTATTTTCCCACTCAGTCCATTTTCTCTTTTTATTATTTATTTACAATCCTGTCACAGATGCAATACACATATTGCCAGTGAATAAGTTATTCTCTTCACACCCAAAGTGGTAAAAGAAGTTTCAGGCCTGATGCAATATGCAAGCAATGCTGCTACTAGCCAGTGATTCCCTTCTCCTTCATAAATACAAAGAAATTCACTGTGTCTTGTGCCATTAAAATCTTCAGCTGCATGTATCCTGAACCTCCCATTTAATTAAGCCATTATGCAACTCTCAATTCTTAAAATATAAGGAACATATTCAGTGGCCATAAAATGTGACTACTGCTTCAGGGGAGCCTAAGGAAGCTGTAAAGGTAGAAGGAGGATTGAATAAAATTGTTGAAATTATCAAAACTGTTCAGTGTTAGTTAACTGGGACTTACAACATTGCACAAAATAGCATAACATTGGAAATAATAAAGGAAATATTTAAAGAATGAAGGCAGATATCAATGTGAGAATGACAGATACGGAGCAATTTTTTTCTGAGATGACAGAAAGTACTGAAACTAGAACTAAAAATGACAAGTGAGAGAACAATTTGGAAAATGATGCTTTTTTGGTGGGATATACAAAAGAAACTGGCTGAAGTTTTAAAAATTTAAAAGGAAATACAAATGACAAACCAAGAAAATGTTTTCTTATTGGATCCAACAAAACAGGGTTAAATCTTTGATGAAGTGGGATGGGATAAAGAAGAATTAAAGAGAAATATCTTATGACAATATTTGAATGCACTAAAAATTAAGACTATTAGATGTAAAGGGAAGGAATATAAAGCTGGTTTACTTGATCAAGATTTAAATATTTATTTGCACACTTCTTACCACCTTTTTGCTGACACTAAAATTGAAAAAGTGACATTTTATGGATTTTCTTATAAAGCAGGGGTCTTCAAACTTGACAGCTTTAAGACTTCAACTCCAGGATTTCCTCCTCCAGTCATGTTAGCTCAGGAATTCTGGGAGTTGAAGTCCACAAGTCTTAAACTTGCCAAGTTTGAAGACCCTTGTTATAAAGGATGAGATGTGGGATAAAGAGATAAATGTTTGTAATTTTAGACAGGTGAAGAGTTACTTAATTTGTCTATATTTATAATGAAGATTTCTTTTCTCATTTTTATTTCTTGTATCTTTTATTCTTTTTTACTATTCTTTTCTCATCAATTCAGCTTGCATTAGTTTTTAGTATTGCAATTAAATTCCTTAATAAAAATTAAATTTAAAGCAATTTAAAAAATAACAACTCAGAAATTATTCTTTGTCTAAATTTCAAAGATATATCTCAAAAGCTTTTCACATAACCCAGTTGTGAAACACAACATTGTGTTTCAATATGAAAGTGACATTTACAATACCTCAGCCTCTGGATCCAGGCTAATAGTTTCCATATCCACTGGAATCTCTGATTCACCTGTAAAACAGCAAGCACATCCTGAGTAAACCCATAGTGTTCTCCAACCAAAAGTAAATTCGGAAAGTGAAATTAAGCCTTCGGGCAAAAGGAAAGCTAATGGATTTAGATTTTACTGCTATAATGCAAAAGTCATATACGCCCTTCTCAGCTAATGATCACTTTGGCTAAATCCAGATACGGGAAGAAATACCAATGCACTTGTAGAAAATGTACATTACCTAATATTGAATTCAATTAGGAAGCACGAACTAACTCAAATGACTTAATAGCTATCCGAGCAAGCAATAAATATCAGAAATTTTAAACTACTCTTGCATTCTGGTTATCGTCTCAGTTTTGCAGTGTGGCAAAAAAAAAAAATGTTCTCCTGGAAAGGACTGATATGGCATATGCTCTTCCTGGTTTGAATATTGCCAGCAATTTGAAGAAAACTTTTCTGTTCTGGAATCAAAAAGATCCTTACAAGTTCTCTCTTTCTCAATGTGCCTGAGTGAAGATAAACTCAGGGATTTCTGTTAAATAATTCATGCATGTTCTTATTTGGCAGCTGGGTGCATTTGCTCTTACATATTTTTTGAGCAAAATACAACAGTGCTAAGCATTATAAAGCAGTAAGCCAGTGTTGTTCACATTCCTGGGTTATTAGTAAATGAGCAACATGCGTACACACCCAATAACAGAACATAATAAAAAACAAAAACCCAACAATAGAAGAGCTATTGGGTTTTGTTCACCATGCCCAATGGAAGAAAGATTTTATTCATCAGTAAGTTAGTAGTTTACAGATAGTCCTCAAATTACAACTGTAATGAAGCCCAGAACGTCTGTCTTAAGTAAAGATAGTCATAAGTTGAGGAACCCACAAGGCGGGGCCAGATTTTACAAAAAAAAAGTTGTAGTGTTTGTGAAACAAGTCAATATATTTTTATGGCTGTTTTTGGCCAGAACCAGGAAAACCTGGTGTAAACCACTGTCATGTGACCATAAAAGTGAAGCAGTCGCCAAATGCCCAAAATGTGGTCATGTTACTGAGGTGTGTGCTGCCACTGGAATTCTGGAACTGGCTAAATAACTTGGGGTGTGTGTGGATCCATTGTAACTTAGAATGGTCACTATGCAACTAGTTGTTAAGTGAGGATTACCTGTAATTATCTATCTTCACGTATTTGATTACATATTTTGCAAAAAAAAGTTCTGCAGATATTTACGAAACATTAAAAAGTCTCTTGTTCTTTTAAACTGTATGCTTTACACTCCTTTTCACATTTTTTTCATTATACCAGCTCTGGTTTTTTTCAAATCTATTTTTGAAAACTTTGTGACTTTTACCTTACTTACCAGCTAGTAATAAAATAAAGATATAAGTATATATGTACATGTGTATATATGTGGCTTAAATTCTACTTCCATCTCATTCTTCTACTATATACCATCAAAAAGTTCTTCATGTGATTAGGGCTTATATTCATAGGGGTATTTGTTAGGTTAATATGGTATATTTATCACAACTGGTTTTATGCCACTTTAATAAAAAAAGAAGTCAATTTACAAAAGCAATACAAAATAAATACTACACAATAACATCAGAAAACTTTCATCATTAGAACTGTCCACATAGGCCCAAAATACTTAACATAATTTATTTCTCTCTGTCCAAATATTTGCTCAAGTAACTTTGTTTTCAGTAATCTTCTATATATTAACAATTGAGACCTAATTTTATTTCTGGGGTAGCTGAAGAAGGAGGAGATCTGGCAATAAAAACCTCTGAGTCATCACCCACCATAACCTTATGGAAGTGGAGACTTGGCAGAGTAATCCTGATGTAAAATAACTTTAAAAAGTTCTGTAATGCTGAGCAATGTTGAAACTATATTCTCTTTCTCTGAATTCTCTTGCAAGAGGAATAGGAGAAGTACTGTTGGCCAGCAGAAATATACAGTAACATATGACTCTGTTTGGGAAAGCAGTCAACTTTTATCTTGAAACAAAAACATCCAAGATACTTTCCCACCTCCAAAAATATCATGGAATTGTTTAGCTTGCACAGTCACTCTCTTTTGAAAATATTGTTTTGGATAAAAGTAAAATTTCATATTAATTGGCACACAGAGCAACCACTGTAAACAGTTGATTATGTCTGGTAAGCCTAGAAGTAAAGGGTGACAGGTATGCATATGAAGCAGCAATATAAAATAGTATTTTTAAGAACCAGAAAGAATTTGAATCTTACCACTTTTATTATTCATAAGCAAGAGGGAATATAGAAATATAGAAAAAACTCCTCATAAAAATAACAACCAAGAATCTTTGCAATATTAATTTATACACTTCCTTTCCACTTAAAAAGTGCAAAAGGACAATTTCTCAGTTTCCAAGAGCTGTAATAGAATTAAAAACCATGCAATGAATAAACACCAAATATGCAAAAGCAATAATTATATGCAGTAGGAAAGTGTAACATTAAGCATATTCAATTGCATTCTACCAATTCAAAGAGATGGGCGTCAGTAAGTCTTCAATTCTACTTCAGTCATATTATATGCTACAAAAGACATACTCCAAATAGTAGCTTACTTGTTAAATTATCTCCATTCTGCTCTTCTCTTAGACTTTGTTGACTGAGGTCTGTTACTATGCAAACTGCTTGCTTCTTCCCTTCATCTTCTCCAGATTCTTCTGATTCAATCCTTTTATCAACTGTGGAACAGAAAATATAATTGTTTATTTTAGGATGCGTAAAGTATAACATCAGAGAAAAAACTGATGCTATATAAGTTACAAAGAATATTGTGGCAGCCTATAGAAAAACAATTATTAGGATATATACTTTTATGAATTAAAACAAACCATGTGAATGTTTATGTATAATGAATCTGTTATGACACATGACTGACCTTTGCTACAACAATTTGACAGAGCTAACACTCTAAAGATAAATTAATAAGAATGAAGTTCCAGGAAGAGGTATGAATATTTAGCAGTAAGCCCCCACCCAAAGGTAGATTTACTCTCAAGTAACAAAATGTAAAAAACAAAACACCCCCCCGCCAGCTAAAAGAAATTCTAAACATGCAATATATCCAAATTATGGCAAAAACTAACCTTCACATACTATGAAAGCCAGATTTCTGTTACATTTCATAACTTTTTAGAGGAGTAACCACAATAGGGTTTTTGCAACAAATAACTTTGTTAACAAATTAAACACTAATAAAACTATTGTAGAAACCCTTGAAGTTATAAATCTCACAGTTTAGTTAGGATCACAGAATACCACTATATATTTAAGACAAGCAGTCTTTGTTTTTGAACAAATATGCATTTGGACATCACATCTTGGCTTAGTGCGCTAAAGTATGAAAAATCATTTGTCATGGCACACATTCACTTTGCTTTTTTCTTACAAGTAGGAGCATTCAAGCAGTTGGTTGACTATGTACCATCAAGTTGTGTTCGACTCTCTAACTTGTTCTTTCAAGTTTCCCAACGTTGCACTCATAGCCACAGTTATTAAGACCGTGCACTTTGCTGGTGATCATCTTCCTCCCTTTCCTTTTACCCTTTGCAGAATTAGAGCCTTTTTCAGATAGCTGGTTCTTCACACAATGTGTCCAAAATAGGATAATTTGAGTCTAGTTATTTGTGCCTGGAGTGAGAACTCTGGGCTGATTTGTGCATTGGTTTGTTTTCTTGGATGTACACAATATTTTCAGTTTTCCCCAACACCAAAATTCAAAGACATCAATACTCTTCCTATTTCAATTCTTTAAAATCTGATGGTTGCTTCCATAGAATGTCACAGGGAAGGTTAGGCAACTGCACTAAATGTGCCAAGTTATTAAGAAAACTTTAACAACTTTACATCCTAAATTGCTTCAAAGGGATTATTTGCCTATTTTCATAGGGTTTCCCCCTCCTAAATCAATATATGTTCATTTCATTTCTTGGCCCAAGATTTGGGTTTCAAATTCTTATTAACAGATGTCCAAGAATTGATCTACAGTGAGTGAGCTACTACAGTTCTCGTATAGTTTATTAATGTACTGTCTTCAGATACAAGTAAAAAACACAGCACAAAAGCCTTGTCAGGCCAGCCAAGAATATTTTCATTCCTTTGATAACTTCCTTTTCAGTATGAAGTCAATCAGATCGACAACTTAACCTTAGTTCAACAATGACGGGTAATAATACCCTGGCAATGTCAACAACCACACTCAAGAATGGTAAGCCATTCACTTGATGTTGAAAATGTCACAAGAACTATAGAGCTCTATTCTTCTTCAGTTTGCACTCTATCTGCATCTGTGGCCATACTCTCATTATGCCTAAGATTTTAATACTGTTCAAGATATTATGTATTGCTACTCAAAGTATACTTTTCCATGGGAGCCCCATGCAAACCATTTAAACTTGCTATATACACCCTACATTTCTGGGGCAAAAAGTAATTTAGATGAACTTATTTGGAAAATATTTAAATTCCTCTCTATAAGGAGAAGTTGCAGGACAAGATTCCTCAATTATTAATTCATTACAATTTATCAAAGAACAGCAACAATCTTTTGCTAAGTATATGGACATTTTCAACTGTTCTGTCAGCATCATCTCTCATTTTATAAGAAAATGGGTAATAACTGATTTTACAGAGTTTTTATAAGATTATATGAACAGTATGTGATGCACTTTCAGTATATTATCCCTGATGTTTAGGAAACATCTAACAGGAGGTAGGAGATGGTCTCCTGACTGATAGGTCACACACCTTCCTTCAAATCTTGGGGAGCTACAGCACAAATAGTAAAAACAGGTTGAGTCAAAATAGCTTTAATAAAGCTATTTTGTTGCTTTGTAAGCAGCAGCAAAATAAAACCTCCAACACAAAGCCATGATTCCCATTCCTGAAGTTAGATGTATCTCCTGAAAGATGCAAATAAAACCTTCTTGCTGTGGAAAAACTTAGAATAGGTTGCTACAAACCCTACTCAGATCCACAGCAGGCAGTGAGATTACCACTCCCAGGAGAAGTAAATTTATAACAGTAATTCATGTTGCAAGTTCATCCTACAATGCTGTCATTGATATAATGTACCCTTTCTCTCTTCAAGATAATACTTAGCAGGAAATCACTGAATTTAAGGCATGAGTGAACAATATGGAAATCCGGAAATCTTGATGTGAATAAAAGGTGGGATTTAAATGAAGTTTGATGAGTCAGTGGCAGATTAAATCATCCACGTCAAGAACTCCTGCACCGACTCAGTGGTGACATCTGAACTGCTGTAAGGCAGGGTTTATAAAAACACTTCTTACTCAAAATTATTAATCTCTTATTCCAGCATCATCATCATCTCACAAATGATGATAACAACGTGCGTTTGCTTTGCATGCCATGCCAGCAGCGGAGAGACCTGGCAATTTTCAGGAGAGTGAAAAGAGATGATTTAAATGGTGAAGTAGGATGGAGGTGGGGATTATGAGACCCTATTCAGCAATTTTGACCCCAGGAAACAGCTCCTGCCTTTTCTCACGACATCCCTCGCCCGAAATGCTTCCCCGGAGGTTCCTCCCACTGTGCTCACCACCCAATAAATAGATGCCCTGCTAATACTTCGGCATGTCCCTCTCCCACATTAAGGCCAGCAGCCCCAAACCACAGCGTCCCTTATTTCTCTATAGTCGCTGAACGGAACCGAACCAACCCTAACCTAAATTCGGACATCGCGCGCTACAATCCGGCCTCTCACCCTCCATCATCTCTTGAGCGCCCTCCCCACTCTCTGGCTCTGCTGTCGTCGTTGTCGTTGTCGTCGCCATAACGCTTCGCGCTCCCCCCTCCTTCCGGCATCGGACATAGCACTGGAATAGCCAATGAATAAAGGGTTCAGGATCTCCTCCAGCCAATCACAGAATCAGCTTCGACGCAGAGGTACCAATGAGACACTATGCGCCTGCGTCTAGCCCCGTAGCTTTCTGGGAAATGTAGTTTTTGTCTTATAGACGTTCACTTGCCAATGAAACGAGCAGAAGAATTTCAGGAAAGCTGTGTGTGTATGGTAATTCATATTTGCTTGGCGTTTCTAGCAGCGGTGTTGGATGTACTGCCCTTCTCGCCATTTAACTGAAAATTAACTGAGATAACTAGTAGACAGAAAGAAGAGAGAGGTAATAATAAAATAGAAAGAGGAAAAAGGCTGAATCTTAGTGTCTTATAGTGGAAAACTGCTGCTTTCTTTTCCTTTGCTAGGTAATTGGGTAATTGGGTTTTGTCTTTAATCTAAACAAACACTATGGATTTTTTTTAAAAAATATTCTTTTTGCGCTGTTTTCTAAATGTTATTTAAATAGATTAGAAGAATCATGCTGTAGCCAATGGAAGATCAAGCCTAATGCTTCCAAGCAATCCTCTGCACAATAGGAAAATAGACCTTTGTGACTGCTGTTCTCCAGCAACTAATAAATTCTGAGACTTAAAAAATATACAAATATCTCATGCAGTACATGAATAATTAATATCATTCATCACTGCTACAGTGCTAACTATTTGTATTAATGCTCCTGATATTGTGATGGCAGGAAAAAAAACCTGACTTTTATCTAAGCAATGTACTGTAACATTTTAGAAATCTGTTACATCAATCATTTTGAAAAAGTTAAAATAAGTTATATCCCCTTCCTATCAATACTTAACAATTAGTTTTTCAAAATTGACAATGACATTTGAAATTTGCTTTTTTTTGTTCTAAACTGACTAATACTTAGTACATGGATAGATAACATCAAGTAATCCATATGCTAGAAGTAAGAAATAAAATTAAATCAATCTGGAAGAAGGCAATTGCAAAACATATGGACATGATAATCAGGTTATCAGAACTTGAGCCTGATTTGAGTTATGTTTTTAGCAAATATTATAGTGAGAATGAACTTAAATGGAGTCCGGGGGATGGTAGAGGACAGGAAGGCCTGGTGGAATGTCCATGGGGTTGCAATGGGTTGGACACGACTTCGCAACTAACAACAACATAGTGAGAAATCCCTTTCTCTACATTATGATTGCTTTCAAGTTTCATACTAAGTCACAATTCACTAAGTACAATTTGCATAACATATTAAGCAAAACTCAAAGCCATGTAATGAATTAGTGCGATGTATAAAGTTAGTAGTAAGCCTGTAGTGAAAAGCTAAGAAGTTCAACTGGTTTTCTGCATGCAAGGCAAATCATCTTGGTGTTACCATAATTTTATCACATAGAAAGGAACATAAATGCAATAATTGCATTTTCTTTTGATATGACAGTTTGACATGCCAGGTACTTGCAATGGCAGCTTAAAACCAGCCCTTATGACTGAGCTAGCCCTATTTGAAGAGGGGATTTTAGTTGGAGTGTGAATTTGGAAAAGAACTGTTTTGAAATACAAAATAAAGGTTAGGATGAGAGGTTTCCAATATGGTAAAGAAATGGGAGTTTGTTTTGAACCTTTATTGACTGATGATGATGATAGAGTTTGCAGCAATCTAACCAGAACACAAGTAAATAATTCAGCAGGATTCATTCATAGAAGAGTCTTCTTTATATACAATAATATACAGTATGATGCATGTATACAATACCCATGCAGCAGAAGTCAGAACCAGAACTCAGAATCCAGAAGTCATAATCACAGAAGCTAAATAAGCACAGGAGCAATATAATACAGAGGCAATATTCACAGAAGATATATATGTGTGTATGTATACACACACACACACACACACACACACACACATGTATGTATGTATGTCAAGCTAAGTCATGCCCAGGCTCTGAGCCATCTGATTCACCGAACTGTCCCCATTGGCTGACCTGTTACCATGTCTATTCCAATTCATGAACTCACATACACTGACAGATGATTATGTGTCAACAAGTTGGTGGGACTCATCACAACAACATAGATAGATTTTCTCCAGGATGATCTGTCCCTAATCTGGTCCTTCAGCCTCAACTTAACAAGAGTTTATTTAGTGATTGTTCAAAGTTACACCAGGCCTGAAAATGTGATTTATGACCATTTTTTGCAGTTACAACGTTTGCAGCATCCTCATGATCATGTGATCAAAATTCAGATGCATGGCAATAGGCTCATATTTATGACCATTGCTGTATCCCAAGGTCATATGTGATCATCTTTTGCGAACTTCTGACAAGCAAAATCAATAGGGTAGCCAGATTCATTTAAGAACTGGGTTTCTAACTTATCAATTGCAGTGATTCATTTAACATCTGTAGCAAGAAAGGTTGTAAAAAGAAGCAAAACTCACTTAACAATTGTCTTGCTTAACAGAAATTTTGGGCTCAATTGTGGTCGTAAGTCAAGGACTACCTGTACTATCTCACTGTGGCAAGGAGGAGGCATTATTCAGAATCATGGAAAGGTTACTATAAATATTTCCAGCAGAGGTGAAAACCATCCCAGCTGCTCAGTTAAAGCAGGAAGCTATTGGGCAACAAGAATACAGAAGGCTTGAAGCAAATGATCACTTGAGTGACAACAGCAAAAGCATTGTTTCATACTGCACAGGACAAAGCAATGGAAAACCACCCCTGTACTTTGTAAAAAAAAAACACATTTGGATAGATGATATAAACATACTTGCAAATCTAAAATGTGCTGCTTCTAAGGTTTTAATCATTTATGAGCACTACAATATATTTGAATATTTAAAAATAAACATTGGAAGTGTGTGACACAACCTGTATCTAATTTTATACATATTTAAATTTGTTTGCTTTTCAATACTTTAAAATGTATTATTTTCTACGCAAAAAAGGAAAGAAACAAAAAATACCCATGTCATATTACATCCAAAAGTTAACTCATCTGAAGAGTTAAGAATGGATTCAAAAAATAATACTAATCAATCTTTCTAGTATGATGCAGTACTGGATTAACAGAAACATACAGTTGCCTCATAGTAAATGAAATATGTGGTCCAATTATCATTTTCTGGAAGTGGTCCCCCAGAATTTCATATGCCAGCATTTTTTGGAAGCTTATTGTTAAGTTATTTAGAGTATGATGAGAAAATGACAGAAGAGAAGTAACCACAACATATTTTCAAACCTCATAATATTTTAGTAATTTGTCTGAATTCAGAACCAAGCAGTGCTGGCCTAGTGTGTATTCAAGTGAAAGTTAATTAGCTATAGGGGTGTTGACTAAATTGGGGGTAAAAAACATCCTGGAGAAAGGTAATGGCAAATTACCTGCCTATTATTACTAAGAAAGTTGGTTAATCTACTCACAAAATCACCTAGAGATGAATTTGATTTGGAGCTCCCCCCCCCTTTTTAATGGATGATTTTGCTCTTTTAAAGTATTTATTATAGGAAGAAAAATGCCAGTAAAAATTATTAATTATATCTGAAATATTTATTAGAGAGGCTAGAAAATCCATGTTCTAATGTTTAGAAATGTAAGGTATGGTTCTTAGGAGAAAAAAAAACACATCTTAATTTTATTAGATAAAGTGGATTAGGATACACAATCGTTTAAACTGTATTTCTAGACTATAAAATGCCACGACTGTTAATTACGATGTAATAGATTCAAAACAAGCCCTCTACGGATAGTTAGAAACACCGCCCCCCGCCCCTTCCTGGGACAGAGATGAAATATGCAGGCAAGATCTGAATGGACGAGTTTCCTGCGTGCTCTACCGAACAGAACCTGCTCGGCGCGTCCCTAGCAACAGTTTGCGCGGGATCTTTTTGTCTTTGAACGTCGGGGAAACTCCACCCCTTTAGAATTGGTTGGGTTATCGAACTGTCGGCTTCTAGTTCCGTCGCGTTGCTTGGCTCCTGATGTAACTACGTAGTCATTTCCCCGCCTACTTAGCTCGGACTGAACACTTCTCCCCTCGGACAGACAGTTGGGTAAGTTATTCCGTAGGAGTGGAGGCGTCCTGATGGCTCCGGAGGGAGCCCCCCCAAAAAAAAACTCTTCTAGGGGTTGTTTTAGCATAAAAAAAATTCTCGTGTGATTAAATGAAAGGGATCCTCCGAGCATATGTGGAGCGAGTAATCCTTTTTAGTTTAAGCAGCCACCAGAGCCATAAACAAGAGGCACCCTGTCATCTCCTGCCCTTGTCGTGGAGCCTTGTGGTGTGACAAACCACCTGTTGCATTTGAAAGCAGTTGCATTTCTGTTCGTGTTTTCCTGACGGAAGGTGGGCCAATTGCTCCTCCGGGTCTTCCCTGCTGCCAGGTTAGTAGAAACTACTTGAGATGCCAAATGCATTTCCTCTGTGCCATTCTCCACTCTTCCAGATTATAACAATCTTTGAAGTCATTGCCCCGTTAGGCATTCCTGGCTGGGATGTTTAGAAAATCAATACAAATTTACTAATGAATTTTGTGCTAAGTTGGAATTTAACCTGAACGCCTGCTTTCTGTGTCATATTTTTCTCATTTTCTTTTCCTGGCAAAGTGGTGTCAGAAGGACCACATTTGCTTGCTATTTGGCAGTTCGACTCTGCTAGTAGTCTCCTTTTTATAAATATAAAACAAATGTTTTATAAATATCTCAGAATCTGATTTAAAAGAATATGTCCAGTCCTAGATATAACATGCTGTTCTGTTTCAGAGCCTGCAGTTTCTGTGAAGAATTTCCTGTAGTTCACCTATTAGCATGACAGATGAGTTTATCACTTCTAAAGAAATCATTTCAGGCGCCTCTGTCTCTATGACTGATCCTGGGATCTGTGAAGAACTGAGCAAATCTTTTACCTGGACAAATAAAAGGAAGAGTTGGCTTTCAAGGCTGTGTAAGAAAAAAACATCTTTGCCAGGTGAATAGCTTATCTAGCAAGGAAAATAAAGCAATTGTTAATTAAAGAGAACGGTAACTACTCAACAAGAAGATATTCTTTCTTAGCAGATTTTCTGGAGAAAGAAAATAATGGAGTGGATGGGAAAAGACTGAAGGCTTATAAATAAAAAAAATTATTTTGGATTCCTTCTAAACCTCCATGAATACAGTTCAATTAAGCATTAAATGTCTTATCTAAAGCACTTCAGAGGAATGGAAACTAGTGAATATAAGAAATTGGGTGTAAATAGATGTGAAGGAGATAGGCAGTTTAGAAATAGGAAATATAAACAAACAAACAAGCAAATAACTATTTTTAAATCACAGATGTGCTGATAGTGCTTTTTGGCAGTCCTGTTATTTTTGCCTTTTCAAGGTGGTAACTGAGGCAAACATTTCTATACTGTTTTTACCTAGTATGTCTGAACAATGTGTTTCTATAATTTTGTCTTTAATAAGTTGTTGGTACTTTGCAAAATTGTCTGATTGTCTTTAATTCTAATATTTGTGATTCTATGCTTCTTTTTCTTTTTGTTCTTAGAAAATGAATGGAATTCCTACTGCCTATCTTCATTAGCTGCCCGGAATATCTGTACTGGCAAACTTCATAGCTCTTGGGATCATTTGGAAACTGCTTCCCTTTGTTGTTCCATATGTAGCACCTCTTCTTGTTCTCTCTTAAATGCACTGACTTGGGGAGAATCCATTCAGGCACTGTCAAGTAGTATCCGTAACCCAAACAAGGCCATCTTCACTGTGGATATTAGAACAACTGAGGTACTAAATGGATTTGCATAACATTGACATTCTCATAGCATGCCACTGGTGTATATATAGAGATTCAATAGATATGGAATTATCTTATATTTACAGAATGTACTGTATTACAATCAAACATTTGAATAATTCACAAATTTTATTAGGGATAAAATTTGTGGAAAAGATTAAAACAAAAACACATCTTTATGGTCTTGTACCATACTGATTTAATTATATTATAGATTGCATAATTAGGGGCAGAAAACCTTAGATCTTATTTCATACTTCCCAAAGGACACTTTGTAAATCTTACAGCTTTCTATGATATACAAGGTATGTTAAGGATCCCCCCCCCAATCAATATTAATTGTAATCATTAGAAAGTGTCTCTTTGGAAAAGCATAGCTAGAGAAGATTTTATATATTAATTTTTAATTTTGGAACAGAGGATCTATTACAAGTCTGTTTTGAAAGTGGAATAGGCTCCATGTCTATTTTTATTCCTTTAATAATAGGTATTTTGGAGTAATTTGTGTGTGTATATATAGATATATTTAACTAGCTTTGTACGAAAATTGAAACCAAAATGGGGCTAACTACTTTGTTAATAACTGTACTTGGCATGCACTTCATTGTTAAGAGCCAATTAAGTATTTTACCAAGATGCTAATGCCTGGATTTAACACCCATAAAATTGCAGTTGTCTGATTACTCATTTGTTAGAATTTGCTGATTATTTAAGCTTGTAGTACCTACTGAAGACATGTTTGTAAACAAAACTGCAATGATATGTTAATGGGTACTGTTAACTTTATAAATAAATAGAGCAAAATAGAATAGGCTAAAACCTCTGTGACTTGATTCACATATTATGCTACATTATTGTACACAATGTATTAGGCTTAGTGTATGCAACAAATTCAGCTAATTATGATTAGTTCAATAAACAAGCCAGATTTAGAGTGATGTGAAAAAATGATAAAGCAATAATTATTGAAGAACACAAGATATATCTCACTCATATCTTGTGATCTATTTAGAAACTATTAAGATTATGTTCATATTATAGCTAATAGTGATTAATTCAGCCCAATTCACCTGAAATACTGGACCATGAACTAAACAAATCATAAATCAAAATAAGGCTGACACAACAGGCTAAACTACAACATAGCTTTAATTTATTTAAAAAATATTACACATGCTAATGATTTATTTAATATCACATTAATTAGTGTTGCTTTTGAATAAATATATATTAATAGTACTTGTATACTATTAGAACACATTGAAATTCAATCCCAGGATATTAGCGTTTTATTTGTGCCCATCACTTGGTATAGAATCAAGTCAAGAAATCTTCAATTCAGATTTGCCTGAATATATGCTTCTATTTAATTTTCTTCACAACATATTGAAATAATGTGCTACTATTTGCTTCTGGAATAGTTTTGCCTTATCAAACTAATGTACCGTTATCTGTATTCGTTGGAGATTTCCTACCCTAATATGAAGAAAGCCCAACTATGTTTAACTTCAAAGTCCACCAGAAGAGAATTTTTCTTGTTCTTTTTTAGATTCTAGTTGCAAATGATAAAGCCTGCAAGATTCTTGGATATAGTTCCGAGGAAATGATTGGGCGGAAATTATCTGAAATGATTTCAAAATCCAACTGGGATATTGTGGAAGCTCTAAAAGAAGGATATACTGATCTTGAAGAACATGGACCAGTAATTCCAGGAACAGTGGTGCGTGATTTCTTCAATTAAATATCTTACAACTGATATATGCCTATCAATTTTTCAGGCTTGTATTTTCAATTACTTTTCTAGCACAGAAGCCTTAGGAATCTATGGGAACCCCATTTATTTCAATACAGATTTATCTTTGTTCAGATTTATTGATGAAGTTTTTATAAATTTGGTGTTTAAATTTCTAAAGCTATAATAGAAGTAAAATGATGCGTTCGCTTTATATATACATCAGGCATGAAGTAAAGATAATGTGCTTTTGTTTAACAGTGCAGTGCTAGAAAAGTTTGAATGTACTTAAATATACATAGGAGATCATGTATTGTATGTACATGCAATGTGATACTGATTTTTTATTATTTTTACCAGAGCATAAGTAGTCTAATTCAAGAGGACATATGTCTATTTGAGATTAATTCTCATCTAGGCTGTTAACAAATATATCATAGCCTTAGAATTAACTATATTAAATAATTGTTTTTAAATGTAGTCCTTTATGATAAAAAAGTATAAGTAGTTCATAAGAAAATCAAACCTTTTTAATCCTATCCACTGATGACAATCAGACAGAATTGGTTTGTTCTGTTTTTCTGCATTTCACTGTGAACATTAAATCCATAGTTATTTTATAGCAGACCAAATTTCTTTTAAAGATAGTCCTACCATTCCAGTTGAAAAGCTGGCTATTTTGTTGAGAATTTCACATACACGTAGAGCTACATTTGCTTTGATATATTAGAAATGTAGGTTATGAACTGTTCTACAAAACTAATAAAAATTCTTTTGGCACCTGAAGAACATTTTTGTTACATAATCTTTCCACAGTAAGGGCAAATTCTCTCTCTGATTTGTGTACTATATTGATTTGGTCAATCTGGAAATCTTTGCCTTATTTTATAAAAACTAATATGCCTAAAATATTCAATCCTGTTCCTCTTGCACAAATATACTCAGAAATAAATATCCCTGGGTTCTATACATTTATTTTTGGCCTTTAAACAAAAATCTAATCTGAAGGGTCCATATTGTTACTGCTTGTACCTGACTTAATTTACATTATACTTGCTTCTGTAATAAATTTGAAGAGGGATAATATTACTCATTATAGTTTGTAGATTTGTAGTGGGGATTATTGAGAATTATTGAGAATCTATGTATAACTTAAAACAGTTCCGCGGACTCCTGAGGGACCGCGATGTCACAGGGAGTCTGTGAAGGTTTGAAGAATTTTTATGATATAAATCTTGAGTTAAGTCTTGGTCCATGGTCACAAAAGGTATTTAAAGGCGGTCTGGTGGTGAAAAGGTTGAGAACCATTAACTTACAATATTCAAAAACTGCTATTCAAATATGTAAAATTTTGATAAAATTCTTTGTAGGATGTGTCTTAAATCATCTATAGAATATAAATATAACAAGCATCTGAAATCTTGAATAATCATGGTAAACTTTTATATACAAAATTAATTATGGTGCAGTCATCTGGAAATAAAACTATTTTAATAAAACTTGCTAAAGTAATTTGCATATAGTTAGTGAAAATTCATATCTACAAATATTATGCATATAATCCTTAACATTAAATATGGATAAAGTATAGCAGGGGTGTCAAACTGGATTTCTTCGAAGGCCGGATCAGCATTGTAGTTCTCCATGGGCTGGTGGGGGTGGCTGGGACAGATGTCCCCTGCAGCACCCTGCCGGCCAAAATGTTTTCACCCTCCATGGCCTCCTGCAGCGCTCTACTGGCTGTTTTCAGGTCTGTTTTTCTGCTAGTTTCTGGGCCATTTTTCGGGCCGTTTTCGGTTGGCAAAGTGCTGCAGGAGGCCATGGAGGGTGAAAACGAGGCACGGGGTGGTTGTGTATGCAGCCCATTTTAACCGCCAGAGGCACCATGGGCAGATCCTTTGATATTTCCAGGCCGGCCCAGCGGGTTGGATTTAAGCACCCCGCAGGCCAGCTCCAACCCAGGGGCCTTGAGTTTGACACCCCTGAAGTAGAGAAACACATTCTAAAAGACAATGTTTAAAGGCTGCCTGTCTAAACCTGCAATTTAGAAAGCTAACATGTATTTTATCACTAGGTAGATGCCATTTCCCAAAATAATGAAAAGATCCCTGTCACTATATGGACAAGAAAAATTAAAGGCCATTGCAGTCAGTACTGTGTTGTTGTTTTGGAACCTGTGGAAAGACTCTCTGCTTCCGTTTCCTTCAAAAGTAATGTGAGTAAACCAGCAAAATAATGGAATGGAAATTGTAGAAACATGCTTGTTTTTTAACATGGATGTCAAACCTCATGCTAGCCAACTTTATCAAAGAAAAGAAATAGGAATGTGCTTGCTTGTGTTCTCTTATTGTACACAAGAACCACTGTTCCTGAAATAATACAGTGGAACTGAAATTCTTTAAATAAATGATTTAATAGCTGTACAGCTATCTTGATGTTTGTTGATGTGAAGCAGTTGTAATAAGTAGTCTGATATATGGAAGTAAATGAGACTTTTTTCTTTAAATATTATTGTTGCCCTCTTCTAGAAAGGCATGATATAAATATTTTAAGTAAAATTAGTAAAAAATTAGAAATTAGCAGGATGTAGAATCAATGTGGAGGTATATCTGCCCTAAAGTAGTTTTTCTAGGCTCTATTCCTTAAATCAACAGTCAACGGTATTATGTTTGGTCACTTCATATCTGCTATAAAACCAGTGCTTTGATACAGAATGCCTAGCATTTGTAATACAAATTATGTTGAACTCTCATATTAAGGGAGAGATTACTTCATGTGACCCCCTTTTTGCTCACCTTCATGGATATTCATCATCAGAAGATGTGGTTGGTCACTATATAAAAGATTTCATACCTTCTATCCAACTTCCTGCACCTGGGAAAAAAATTCCAAAGGTACTATTAAGTTTATTACACACAATTATTGCCTTGAACGAACGAATGAATGATTTTTACATAAATTAATGTTTGGGGTTAACTTCAACTATATGATAGTAATTTGAAACCTTTACTCTTCATTTTCTGGTATTTGTCAGTGGAAATTTTAGTATCTTAAATTTGCATTATTTTGTGATTATCACTTTCTTCTTTCAGAATATCAAAATTCAGAGATCTGTTGGCCGAGCAAGGGAAGGAACAACATTCCCTCTTAGTTTGAAACTCAAAGTAAGCCCCCGTGTTGATGAAGTTATTTCAGTATCAGATGACTCTCCACCAGCTATGGATGTTGAAGTTTTGGAAAATAGCACCTCTTTACCAATGGATTGTTGCTTCTGTGCTACCATCTGGGTGTTCACCACTATCAGCGGATTGGTAACTGTTCAGGCAGATGGCACAATTTATGGAATTAACAATACATTTTCCCTAATGCTATTTGGTTATGAGAAGAAAGAACTATTAGGCAAGGTAAAAATCTTATAATTCTCTACAGAATTTTTTTTTCCTAAAACGATGTCCTCTCTCAAAAATGTATTTAATTTCAATTACCAGGTTTCTACTATCCATTGTCTAATCCCATGCTGCTTGAAATTTCTACAAATTAGAGTACAATTAACTTGAGGGCCAACAAATTGGGAAAATTGATTAGTGCTGCAAAATGTTGGGGATTTAGACAGGCCTTTAAAAGCAGAGCAGAGGTCCCCAATCCTCAGGCCACCGACTGGTACTGATCTATGGCTTATTAGGAACCAGAGATGAGCAGTGGGTAAGTGAGTGAAACTGAAATCATGCCCTCCCCCCGCATCCATGGAAAAATTATCTTCCATAAAACCAGTTGAGCGGCAGGCGGGTGAGCAAGTAAAACCAAACCCACCACCTCCATCCATGAAAAAATCGTCTTCCACGAAATCAGTCCCTGGTGCCCAAAAAGTTGAGGACCACTGATCTAGAGTAGTGCATTCTTGACCATCCAAATTTTTGATTACAATCATGGCCAGAGATGATGAGTCATAGGTAGACAAGATCTGGGTGTTCAGGATTGGGAAAGACTGTTCTTAATACTAGGATATTATTAATTAAATTACCAAAAAAATTCTTTCATTTCAATTAAATGATGGGAAAATTTCACTGATAAGTTTTCAGCAGCAAGTTGAATTTTATAATAGTAGTCCCTATGTTCATCTTTTTAAAAAAATAAATAAAGAATTGGTTTTATTAATTGCCACAGAATAATAGGAAAGGATTTTCTCATTTCTATTATAGAATATCACTTTCTTGATTCCTGGATTTTACAAGAACATGGATAAGACTGATTCTTCTTTGCAACTTCCACAATCTAGAGAAAGCTATGTGAACGCAGAAAACATGCACTCCTCTGAAGAAATGCAGAGGGATGAATGTGCTATTGAGAAAGGTAAGTTTTATCCACAGATAATATTGTTCACCCAAAATAATGTTTTGTTTTTAATAGATTGTGCTCGGCATCTGATTTTATAATGGTGGGATGTTAACATACTGTATTCAGAACATAGCAATTAATAATATTGGGATTTAAGTTAGTTCTGGCTAAATTCTATTGATTTCATGGCATCTATCTAATTTAATCTATAAATAATCCAGGATTCAACCTGTTAATTTTTATTTTATTTCTCTGAGGCAAATCCATCTATAAAAGATGGTGAGCTCTAGCTTAAAAGACAATTCTGAATAAAAATATAGGGTTCAGCATTATTATATAGATTACTTGCAACCATTCATTTGGTGACCATTCGAAGTTGCACTGGCACTGAAAAAAGTGACATATGACCATTTTTCACATAGACATTGTAGCATCTCCATGGTCACATAATCAAAATTCAGATGCTTAACAACTGGCATGTTTTTATGACTGTTGCAGTGTCCCAGGGCCATGTGATCACCTTCTGCAACTTTTCGACATGCAAAGTCAATGGGGAAGTTAACAATCATGTTACTAACTTAACACTGCAGTGATTCACTTAGCAACTGTGGCAAGAAACGTAAAATTGGTCAAAATTCACTTAACTGTCTTGCTTAACAACATAAATTTTAGGCTCAATCGTGGTCATAAGTTAATGAGTACCTGGACAAAAGAGATAATTTAAATTTATGTGTCCAATGGAACCAGGTTGCAGAGAATTATGTGGGAGAATTCTGGGAATTGTATATCTAGACTCAATTAGAAAAAGTTGACAAGTAACCTGGGTTTTACATTTACTAGTTTTCAGGATTTTACTTGTAATGCAAACAAAAATATATCAGATCATCTACTACACAGTTGCGACATTTCTAATGTTGACTCCCTTAATCTTTATTAAATTGAAAGAAGTTTTAAATAATAAATACATCAAATAAATAATGTTATTACACTATTTTATGTAATACTATTAATTCATATATTAGTTATATTATTATAAAATAAACAAGATAAATAAAAAAATAACAAACCTAATTGGCTTAACATGATTTTCTTGGGAAATTATTTATTCAACTTGGAACGCATGTCATGAATAGCTTTCAAATATCCTTCCGAAATTTAAATTGGATTATAAATACTAAAGTGTTTGATTGTCACTATCAACAGAGTTTGGTTTATTTTTTGGAGGGTAATTCTTGGAATTCTTCCTAAATGAGGATAAATTTAGTCTGCTTTCTTATAATTAACTACTGTCATTGACAAATATCTTCTCTCTCAGCAATAATAAAAAACAGAAAAATTATCCAAACTAGAGAAGGAAAAGCTAAATGGGATGGGATGGGAAAGAGAGCAAAGAAAGAAGCACTGTTTGTATTGAAAAATGTTAACATTCATCAGCCAAGCAACTTCTCCCAAGGAAAGTGTCAAAGGCATCCATGCTAGTTTTTTTTTATTGATATGCAGTAATTTGCATTTCCCATCCTTTAATTTATTTTCAGTAGGTTTCATATTCTTATTGAGTCAGTGAAAACAATAGTATTCCTTGCCCACCTTAATTAATGCATTATTTATTTTTTCTTGGATTTACTATTATATATAGTTTTTCAATTTAAAGGACACATCTGTAACTAGCTAATTATAACATACATATTTTAGGGGTGCATCAATGGTACAGATGTAGATATTCTAGATAACTGCCAATTTTGCAAGGTTATAATTGTACATGCTTGATTGTCCAAAAAATGGTATCTTCTGTATGGTATAAAATGATACTGAGCCATGTAGCCACATTTCACATGTAAAATGGCATTAGAGCTTCTTGGGGCATATTTTGCTAAAAGGATTGTTGCCCATACCGTTTTCTTCTGATGCAGTCACCAGCTCATTCTTTGTTGGAGATTTTCCAGATCTGAAGGAACAACAGGAGTTAGGGAGGAATGAAGCTGATCTCCCACCTGTAAGGGAAATCCAGCTGGAAAGTTTGCAAAATGTGCCCTGCGCTCTACTGTCTCCTGCAGTGGTATCTTCATCCCTAATTTGGTAGGTTTCAAATGCACAAGTCTGTTTTACTGTTGCCACTGCTGAAAAAAGTTATATCATGAGATGGAAGAGTGCGAGAATTAGTTTCTATAAATAATATGGATAATGAGTTTTATTACAGGAAAACCATATAGTAGCCCTGGTTGTTGTTGTTCAATGGCTAAGTCGACTGACTCTTCGTGATCCCATGGACCACAGCACAGCAGGCCCTTTATTCCCCTTTATCTTCTAGACTTTGCCTAAATTCATGTTCATTGTGTCATTGACACTATCTAACTTTCTCATCTTCAGCCATCCCCTTCTCCTTTTGCCTTCAATCTTTCCCAACATCAGGGTCTTTTCAAATGAGTGGCACAGTGGTTAGAGTGCCACACTGTAGGCTACTTTTGCTGACTGCCAGCTGCCAGTAGTTCAATCCTGACTGACTCAAGCCTTCCATTCTTCCGAGGTTGGTAAAATGAGGATCCAGATTGTTGGAGGCAACATGCTGACAGTAAACTGCTTAGAGAGGGCTGTAAAGCACTGTGATGCGGTATAGAAGTCTATCTGCTATTGATATTGCTATTCTCATTTGGTGCCCAAAGTATTTGAGCTTCACCTTCAGTATCTGTCCTTCAAGTCAGGGTTGATTGACTGATTTGATTTCCTTGCAGACCAAGAGACTCTCAAGAGTCTTCTCCAATACCACAATTTGAAAGCATCCGTTCTTCAGCGCTCAGCCTTCCTTAGGGTCCAACTCTCACAGCCATACATTATTACTGAGAAAACCATAGCATAGGACCCTTGTCAGCAAGGTGGTGTCTCTGCTTTTAATATGCTGTTTAAGTTTGCCATAGCTTTCCTCCTGAGGAGCAAGGATCTTTTAATTTCATGGCTGCTGTTACCCTGAGGCTCTTTGGTTTCTCTTCACTTTCTGCCAATACAATAGTATCGTCTGCATGTCTGAGGTTGTTGATATTTCTCCCACAATCTTAATTCCGGTGTGTGATTCATCTAGCACAGCATTTTGCATGATGTATTCTGTATATAATTTAAATAAGCAGCGTGATACAGCCTTAATATACTCCTTTCCCTATTTTGAACCAATCTGTTGTTCCACATCTGGTTCTAATTGTTCTTGAGCTGCATAGAAATTCTCAGGAGACAAGTAAGGTAGTCTAGTCTCCCATCTCTTTAAGAACTTGCCAAAGATCCACACAATCAAAGGCTTTAGTGTAGTAAATGAAGCAGAAGGAGATGTTTTTGTGGAACTCCCTTGCTTTCTCCATAATCCAGCGAATGTTGGTATTTTGATCTCTAATTCCTGTGCCTCTTCAAAACCCATCTTGTATTTCTGATAGTTCTTGGTCTACATATTGCTAAAGCCTAGTTTGTACAATCTTAAACATGACCTTGCTAGTGTGAAATGAGCACAATTGAACGGTAGTTTGAACATTGTTTGGCATTGCCCTTTGGGATTGGAATGTAAACTGACTTTTTTTCCCAAATACTGTGGTGGTCATTGTTGAGTTTTCCAAATTTTCTGGCATATTGAATGCACTACTTTATCTGAGATGTGTTTTTTGCTAATTCTGTGTTGATCAGATCTCCCAATTTGTGTCATCTCCAAATTTGATAATAAATTTATCAATCCTATTTTCTAGATCATTAATAAAAATGTTGAGTAATACTGGTCCTAAAACATAGCTCAACACTGTATTCGAAAGTAGAACCAATGGCTGTTCAGGGATATCAGCCATTGGTTCTACTTTCGAATACAGTGTTGAGCTATTAGTGCTGTCTGAGTACAGTTAGCCAAGTTTACTATAGTACCATGCAAATTATACTTTAATAGTTTGCAGAATCATTTTAAAACCTTTGCTGAAATCGAAGTGGATCTGTAGCATTCTTGTCACTAGAGTAGTTTATCAAAGGAGACAAAATCTCTTTGACATGATCTCTTTTTAACAAAGTCAGATTGGCTATCAATAATCACGGTATTGTTTTCAGTGACATTATTTTATTTAATTGTGCTATGTGAATATATCAGTGAAGATTCTCAGTCATCCAGGAAGAGTTGTTTGGAAGTTGAGTCATGGTAACTGGACTTATTTTCTTTTTTGGTTTGAAACATTTTACTGCTTATCCAAGTAGCTTCTTTAGTCTGTGCTATGTGAATAGTTTTATTAATGCAAGTCCTTGCATTCTAAAGAAGGAATACAAATAAATTATGGGTGAGTGGAGAACATGGTGAGAAAGATACTGGGTTCAATATAACAAAATAAATCTTCTTTTTTTGCAGCAGAAACCATATACCTAGCAATAATGTGCTAGCTACTAATGAAGCTATATCTTCTGAAAATCTAAATTATGAAGATGGCACTGAAAAAGAGACTGGAAAATCTGCTATCCATCAGATGAATGAATTACATTCTCTAAAACAAAATCATTCAGAATCGAATGTATTAGATGATAAAAGTAATTGCCTTTCCAGAAGTACTTATGAACTAATTCAGGAAGAAAATGACAATTTGAATAGACACGATTCTACTTCACCACAAGATATTGTGAAGCACCAGCCTTCCACAATAAGAAGAGGAAGAAAACATTCTCTCCTGGGCAGTGAGACATTTGATAAAAAATTATTAAAAGCTGAATTACAACTTGAGGCAAATGTACCTTGTGAAATTGTGCATGGGTCATTTGGAACTCCAACACTGGATGAACCAAAGGACAATACAGCATCTAACCCAAGGCAAAGCCAGGCAGTTCCACCCAGAACTCTAATGAATAGAGCCAATAGCTTAACATTTGAGAATAATCCCTTAGAAAGTTCAACTATTGATTCCTTAGGTTTTTTGCCTGCAAAAAAGAGCAGTAGTCTTCCTATACATGGAGGATCATCAAAACTTTATGACGACTCTATAATTATGGGAAGGGAGAATGTGGGTAGTAACCATTCTGTTTGCTGTGGACTGATGAACCTGGGGATTAATGAAGAGGTGAGATCTGACCCATGTGCTGCCTTTGGACCAATAAAACTTTCCTTCTTAGATGCAAAAGATCTTGTTCAGTCTCTGGATCAGACAAATAATATTGCAAGTGATCAGTTGGAGTTTCTGTTGAATGGTATCTCTCCATCAGCCAGTCAAAAGAACTTGTTTGTTAATAAGCCTTCTGAGTACTTTGACAATGATTTCTCTATACTTTGTACTTCAGAACTTGAAAGTGCTGTACCAATTTTAAGGGATGATCTAGAAATAAATTCACTAAAAAGTAATGTTGAGTCTGAAGAAGACTTTCTGATATTAAAGCAGCAGCATATGGCACAAGTAACATCAACACCTGTAAAACTAGAAAATGTGCTATCTCCAACAACTGATTCGAACACTGAAATACTAGAAGGCAGCTATACTGGTAATTGCTATCACCGAGATGGTTCTCGACTCAGTAAGTTGGAAGCAATTGTTACTGCTCTCCCTCTGATCTTTAATAAACATCATTTAGAAAGCTACAGGGAATGGGAGTTTATTATGAATATTGAATACCAAAGAAAACGTATGAACACACACAATCTAACCAAACTAAATGTTAATCTAATTTGTCTTGGTTGATAGTATTCCTTGCTTCCTTCCTTATAGACCAATCATGGCATATTCTCGAGTGCCATACCTAACCATATACCACAACTGGATTAAGAACAATACATAGACAGATACAATTTAAAATCTATAATCATAGTTAATAACAATTTGGCTATAGATTTTCTTTTGTTGGTTGAAATAAAATCACATATCAAGTGCTAATGCATGCCAGGCTTTATAGCTTTTTGAAAATATAAGGTCCTACAATCTAAATTTCTGGAGGGATGTTGGAGAAAGCTTTTGGAAGAATTTGGCTATTTGCCAACTCTTCCAGCCTTGACTCACAGCACTGAACAAACCTCAAGGTGTTTTGAAAGTCAAAAGTTAGCTTTTCCTACCAGGTAGTCTCCAATATGCATGGATTGAGAATTTTGGCAGTTACTGTCCCAGCAACTCTAGAACGTGCAATGTTTAGAAAGGCTGACCAAAGCCATACTGTTTGGTCATGAATTATTTTAGAATTATATTGTTAAGTATGGGCTTGAGCAGCATAGTGACCTAATGGTGAAGACGCTTGCTTCCTACTCAGAAGGCTGAGTGTTCAATCTTAAGCAGTGGCAAATGTTTCTCTCATAAGGCGCAAAGGAAAAAAAATCTGCTTCAGGGTCCATGTAGATGTCAGGAAGGGCATCTGGTCAGTAATCTCTGAGCTCCATCCAGTTGCCCTGACTCTACCCTGAATTAAGGGACCATAGTGTCATAAAACAGGAGTTTTATTGTTAAGTATGAATTTCTTTAACAGTAAGTATAATTGTTTATATTTAAAATTCCAAAGGAAATATTCCATTTTCCTCTAGTGAAAAAAGACTAGTAATAATGCTTTTATTTCACTGTTCAATTTGTTCTTACATTAGCCCATATTGGTTATGTTTATATATTTCTGAAGAGTTTAGCTGCAATATTAAAATCCACGATATATGTAGGGGCTTCAGAATCTCACTCTCAGATTATTGTACTTCTTTTCTCTGTCTCATTTTATATGTTTTATGAGTTTTTATCTTGGTTAATAATTTTGCAGGCATACTCTTTGAGGTGAAACGTGTGGAATTGCATGATCCCGCTGCTCTTTTTTGTATTTGGGTTATGAGAGACCTTTTCCGAAGCCAGAAACAAGCAGCAGCAAAGACACAATTACTTCTTTCTAGCTTGGGCAGTTCCTGCCAAACATTAGATGAAATCTCAGCTGTTAATTTGGCAGAAGTAAGTATATTGATTTCTATATACTCGTACACATTAGCTATTGCAGTATTTCTTAGCATTAGCCCAGCCAACCCTGCTCACTGGAGTTCTGTGAGTTGAAATCCACACATTGTTGAAGTTGCTGGTCTAATAGGGATACAATCCCTGTGAGCAAACAGTAGCTGTTGGAGTGTTACTGATACTAATGTGATCAACTCATTTTACTAGACCAAAGGATAATTGCTCTCTCCCACTGACACTTATTAACAACCAGTATTTAAAACATGCTGCCTATATTTTAGTAAGTAATAATTAACTTTAATAACTACTGACAGCCTGATCTTCCTTAAACTTGTTCATAACTTTCTAAAATGCATTCAGCGTTACAATGCTGAAAACAATTTCCACAGTTTTAACTGTACACAGTGGTTTTAGGATATTTTTTTTTACTAAAATATAGTGGCTAAGGTTTTTGCACTATGACTGGAAAAAACTAAGTTCAACAAAAGATGTAGCTATGAAAATTCACTGGATGACTATGCCAGTCATTTTCTCTCAACCCCATCTACTTTACAGAATAAACAAGTATTTAAATGTCTCCTTTTACTGGTCCTGAATTTCTCTGAATTTAGTTTTCATTAATGTCTTTATATTCTGATATTTTAAGAATGAAACAAAGCCTCTACATCACCAGTGTTGTACATGATTGTATACATACTTTTAAAATTATCCCCCTTTCCCCTTTTTCTAAACTAAATAAACCAAATCACTGCTATATATCCTCAAAGGGGAGCTGCTCCAGCTCTTCAATGAATGATGCAAGATAAATATAACACATATAATATTTGCTCCCTCTTAAGACATGAAAGGCAAAGTAACCATTCTCCATATCTGCTGATTTTGGCAAAGAGATTTGTGTTTAGAGAATTTAATGACAAAATTATTGTTTCTAACAAAAAAAAATTGTCAGGCAGAAAATAAAGGAATGCTCATTCTTTATAATGAGCATAGCGATTTAACTGGAAGTAGAAATAAAACCGCTGAGGAAGCCTACAAAGTGTGATTAAATCATCCAATAGGAAATTATTTATATATCCTAGAAAGGGCAGGGACCTTGTAAGCTACATTTTAATGCTAGGATTTTTGCTGAAAAACTCACTGGCATTGCCCAGAATAGATTGTTTAACTTCTCCCTGTACACTCTCTAATCCTTAATTTATAGCTCGTAAAAATCTCTTGCCCCTCTGTTGACATTTTTTCTTTTTCTTTTAAAGGGTTTTTTCTTTATTCATTGTTTTAATGAATAATGTGCCATGTTTGAATTTGTGAACAGACAAGTGTTCACAAAACACTTTTATATTGCTAATAGTGAAAAACCCAAACTATCCAAACTATAGTTTTGGCCAAAACTCAGTGGCTGAAAAGATGAAAATCAGACCACCAGATGGCAGTGGAAACCAGGGAATATGCCCTGGTTAATGTGACATTGATTGCCTAGTCCTTCATTGATAGTCCAATTAACTTTCACATCCGCTAAACTGTTAAAATCCTCTAATTAGGGTCAGGTCCTAAGATTTTGTTGGAAGGATTAATTTGTTTGGAAAAAACCTAAAGTTTCTGCAATTACTTGCTCAATATCTCAGCAAGATGAGGACAGTCGTTCTATATAAATGAAGTATGTTATAGTGGCTGCAGCAGTGCCATCATTACTATAAAAAACAATGGTCTCTTGAGATCTGGCCACCAGTCTGGGATGATGTTTCTGCTTAAAACAGTAACACAGCACAAATTTCTTCTTTGAAGTTTCAAAAAAAGTTGCCTTTTTCACCAGGCATATCATGCATTTCCATTTCCCTATGCATATCTTTTTTGGAGGGTAGATTTAGTTCCCTTTGGGGAAAAAACATTATAGGAACTCAGAAGATAGGAAACTCAGAGCATTTATATAATATTTTGGTTCATTTGCAAGGATATGTTCTGCACAGTATATGCAGAACATATCTAATCTTCCTGAAATGTTTTATATATATTTACCATCAGATTTCCAACATTGTAACCCTCAGAAGTGCCTTACTGAATTCAGAATTATCTCTCTTTCCATTATCTATGTAACATACCATGTTTGCATTTATTTTTCTCTATTTTTGATTCTCTCTCCCTGTACCCCTGTCCAATACACACACACAGAGAGAGAGAGAGAGAGTTATGTACCTGGAATTCTTAACTCAATCGAAGCATAATCCAACTCACCCTTTTAGAACATTCATGAACATTCTAGGCATTTCTTGGCAGTTCTGCACAATTTGCAAGAAATCTCTAACAAAAACAGACAGAATTGGATGATAATTTTGACAGATACAGGGTGTTGCCATTTTAACGATAACTGAAACTGCCACATTTTCAGGATTACTAGGTACCTAGTTACAAGTACATCTGGTAAACCTGGAGCAAGTTTGGTTAATCTTTGGATGTGCATTCCTTTATTAATTAGATTGATGTCCCCGCTTTAGGCTAATTCTCGGAGCATCCTCATGCGTTTAGAGCAGGGTGTCCAACCTTGGCAACTTTAAGACTTATGGACTTCAACTCCCAGAATTCCTCAACCAGCAAAGCTGGCTGAGGAATTCTGGGAGTTGAAGTCCCAAGTCTTAAAGTTGCCAAGGTTGGACACCCCTGGTTTAGAGTAATAATTGAATTTCAAAATTAATTAGTGATTTCAAATATAGGAATAGCTCAAAAAATCAACAATTTGAGGAAAGTTACAGATGAAATATTTTCCTGTTTTTAATATATTTCCTACATTTTTCCTCATTTTTCTCTTTTATTGGTTATAATTAGTTCACTAAGCTGTTATAATGTGCATCAATTATTATTATTATTTTGGCTGCAGATAATCAAAACCACACCCTTATTTGAGAATTCACGAAGAGCCGAAGAATTAGAAAGACTGAAAGCTTGTGAGGGAGGCTATGGAGAGAAATATGATACTGTTACTTTTATTGGAAAAGGAGCTTTCGGGTTTGTCTGGACAGGAAAATGCAAAATGGACGAGAAAGAGGTAAAAATGCTATTTGCTTAAAATTAACAGTCATGTTAGTATTAGCTGCTTGTCACTGTGCATTATGTTGTTTTACGTGTGCTGTGCATGATTAAGAATTATCTTTCTTTTATACTCTAGATAGATACAGATAGTCCTTACTGACCTCTTATTCAATGGCCGTTATGACAGTGCTGAAAAAATAACTATGACGAATTTACAACCATTTGCTACCTCTGTAGCATCCTGCAACCACATGATAATCAAAGAAGAAATTTGAGCAGAATAAGCAGGCATATAATAAGGTATACATATCAAAAGACATGACTGCATTTGACACAGCCAGTGTATTCCCCATTGTGTGCCTGCTTACTCTGATTGTAAATCTGGTTGCAACTTTGAATGATTGCTGAATGAGTGATCAGTAAGTGACAGCTACCTGTCTTTTGTTTTCAAAAAGAAGAAAAAAAATCCTTTGTTTCGTTTTTGTCTCGGGTAATTAATCTTTACATTGATTTAAACCACTGTTTCCCAACTTTGGCAATATATGGACTTCAACTCCTAGAATTCTGAGCAATGGCCACGTTGACCAGGGGATTCTGCATGTTGAAGGCTACACCTCAAGAAGCTGCCAAAATTAAGAAACACTGATTTAAAACTAAATATTCAATATGTCTAAATTATGAAGCGAACTAGTAAATGCCTACTCAGATTGCCTTGCTTTTCTTTTTAACAAATCAAATCAAATTCAGTTGACCAATTTCTATTAAATCACTGAATTATTGGGAGGAAAAAGTAATGCATGTACAAATGCCCTTCCCATGCCATCATGATATGTGATTCAGTCTATAGTTCTTTAAGCAAAACAATAAATTTAAAATGCATACCTATTTGAAATGCCATTGTACAACTTAAGTATAAACTATTTTTAAAAATCTGTAACATAGATAAAAAGTAAATTAAGCTTCTTCCTATCCTGTCCAAATTTGGTCTAATTATTCCTTTGCATCTTATTATTCATAGGTTGTAGTGAAATTCATTTGGAAAGGAAGGGTATTAGACTACTGCTGGGTAGAAGATCCTGAGCTAGGGACTATTACTCAGGAGATTTCTATTCTGAGGAAACTTCAACATCCCAATATTATCAAGGTATAGTAGACCTGTTAAGCAGATATATAAATATAACTTCAGGAATTAAGCCCCTTGTATTAGTATATGTGAAACCATTTTATTTGGTCTTAATGGAATATAGCAAATTTCCAAACATGGAAATTCAAGTATTGGATCATTCATAATTTCTGTATTTTGTTCTTGATTTGACTTCTTGCTAGGATGTAATCTGTGACTTAGTTTGCTCATTTTATACTAGTTCTCCTGAAATGTAAGATGAAAATGTCTGAATCTATTTTTCTAAGAAGTAGGCAGCATAAGACATAGAGTTGTGCTTTTCCATAATTGTGAGATGGAAACATTTGAAAATTATAATGTTAGCCTAGAATAAACTCATAAGGTTTAAATCAATGAGAAAAACTTATCCTAAGCTCAATACACAGCCCCATTCAGCTCTTTGTCCCTAACATCTGTCCTCAGCCAAAATGAGAACGTTTTATTTTAACTATCAAAATATTATTCTCCTTTGTGCTGTAATTGTAAGATGGTACATTACTGAATCACCTTTGGGGGTTTGGATTGGTGGCACAATTCTGCAGTGGTTCTGCTCTTTCATTAGTGTATAGTTTCAATCAGTGGTGATGGGGAAGGAGGAATTGGCCCAACAGCCTCTGACATGCAGTACTGCAAGGACCACCCCTGTCCTATACTTTTAAATATCTACATCACAGGTGTCAAACTCACTGCATCACATTGCCATCATCTGACATTTCTTGATGGTTTTCTCATTCATGGAGCTGGGGTGGGCATGGCCTGCGCGTGATGCATCCAGCCGCCAATTTGACATCCCTGATGTACACGAAACTATTAGATGAAGTTATTTGATGATTCAAGATGTGGTATCATCAATATGCTGGTGATATCCAGCTTTTATTACCTTGGGTTTTAGGGGAGATCCTGTTGGTCCTGCTCCAGTGCTTGAATGCTATAAGGGTCTGAATGGGAGACAATAGACTATAGCTGAAGCCTAATAAGATGAAATTACTGTTTACACAAGGCTTCCCTATTGATTTTAGTGTTTTGCAGGTTGTTCATGTGGTGTCCTTCCTGGAGACAATAGTTGCAAGGCAATCAAGCTATAATGATTCATACTTTCATTATCCCCCAATTGGATTATATTGCAAAATATTTCACATGGCCCTATAATATAAAGCTAGTCCAGAAGGCAGTGACTCATGTACTTATCCATTCCTGACATTGGGTACATATAACACTAATTCTGAGGGCCTTGCACTGGTTCTCAGTAAGCTTCTAAGTACCCACACAAGTTGGTGGTATTGGCTTGTAAAGCCCTTCGTGGCTTCACTTTACAGGACTGACTACTTCCAACTAGATTGGCTTGACCTATCAGATCTTGTAGCTGCTAGTGATTCCATACTCCTGAGGTTAGAAGAACCAAGACAAGGCACACTTCTCTCCATCAGTCTCCCATTGGAAATAAAACTATAGCTAGTCCTCAACTTAGGACCACAATTAAACCCAAAATTTCTGTTGCTAAGCAGAACATTTAAGTGAATTTTGTTCCATTTTATGACCTTTCTTGACACAGTTGTTAAATGAATCACTGCAGTGGTTAAGTTAGTAACAAGGTTGTTAAGTGAATCTGGCTTCCCCATTGACTTTCCTTGCCACAAGTTTGCAAAAGGTGATCACATGACCCTGGGACATTGCTCTGTCATATGAGTCAGCTGCCAAGCGCCTGAATTTTGATCACCATGGGGATGTTGCAACTGTCTTAAGTATTTTTTTTCAGTGCCATTGTAACTTGAAATGGTCTCTAAATGAACTGTTGTAAGTTGAAGACTACCCGTATTGTAGCCCTTTTCTTACTTGAAGAAGCTATTAAAAACTGGATTATTTTAGACAGCATTTTTACCACTTTTATTATTTCGCTCTTATTTATTACAGCTTATGTTTGAATTCTGTGTAATTACTTAAATTGTGATTTCATTGTATTTATTGTAAACTGCTGAGAGTTTATTGAAATCAGCAGGATATCAGTCCCAAAAATAAATTAATATAATAAATAAATCCAGTAAATAAATAAAAAGTAGATTGTTTAATACTTTTGAAGTGATAAGGGTCCAGTGGAATACGAAATTTATTGAGTTTTTTTTTTTAAAAAAGTTGTTCATACTACGTTCTTTGACATTAGGTGCTAGATATATTTGAGAACCAACAGTTCTTTCAACTAGTGATGGAGAAGCATGGAACCGGTTTAGATCTCTTCACATTCATTGATAATCAACCTGATTTGGATGAGCCTTTGGCAAGTTACATATTCCGGCAGGTGAGATTTTGTTAAAATGCAATCTGCAATAAAGAGCTGATAAGATGGTAAAAAAAAAATGTTATCCAGGTATAGATTTCAAGTTTGATTCCAAATCGAGGCAGAGGCATAAGGAGTTAGCTTCCTCTTCTTATATATATGCCTAGTCTTGATCTGGGGTATCTGTGATATTTTATCCTATAAAGGAATATCACGAAGTTTATAATGGGGCTGTGATATTGTTTCTTGCGTATGTGTCTTGATCTGTATTCCAAAGGGCATTCTATATTTGGTCTGACCTGTAAATTTCCGCGGAGATAACACTTTGCCTTAAAAACAGCCTCAAGTGGGGCGCCCCCGCGCCGGGGGGGCCGGCCTCGCCCAGCCGGCTCCCTCCCTCCCACCCCCCCCCCCCCCCCCCCCCCCTGCGCCGCCGGCCCCCACGGGGGGGAGGAGGGCGGCGGGCCGAGCCCCCCGGCGGGGGGGGGGGGGGGCGGGCCCTCCTTTGGGGGGGGGGGTCTTCTTTTTCCCCCCGCTTCCCCCCCCCCCCCCCCTCTTGAACCGCGGGGGGGGGCGTGATGGGACGGGCAGGGCCCCCACCCGAGCGCTTTCAGGGTCCCGGGAGAACACCCCGAGGCGAGCCCCCCCCCGCCCCGCCCTCCCGCCCCCCCCCCCCCCCCCCCCCCCCCCCCCCGGCGCCCCGCGGGCCCCCCCCCCCCCCCAAACCCCCCCCCCCCCCCCCCCCCCCCCCCCCCCCCCCCCCCCCCCAAAAAAAAAAAAAAAAAAAAAAAAAAAAAAAAAAAAAAAGGGGGCCGTCCCCCCCCCTTGGCCACAACGCCAAGGAGAGGAAGTGAGAAAGGCCTGCTCAAAGCTTTCTCTTATAAGTGGGGGGGGGCCCCCAACAACTTCGTATTTCCCGGGGAAAATGACTTTTGCCTTGAAAAATGCCTCCAAGTGGAGGCGTCTCTAGTATATAACAAAAACTATATTAGAATTGGCCTTAACCTTAAGGAATACGTATATATTTGCAATCAAATTTTAACAAAACCTCTTTTTACTATTACAGTATATATTTTTCTCTCTAATACACATACACACACGCACACACACACACATATGTATATGTATATTTGAGTGAATCATGTAATAAAAGGTGGTAATATTAAAATAAAAATCGTACCTAGGAAATCTGTAATTTTGTTCCTTAGAACCACTAATGCTGCTGACAGACTAATCATGATTTAGGTGTCATATTGACCAACAAGAAAAAAAGATGGAAGAGCAAGAGACTTATGTATAAATGGGGAGGGGCGGTAAAAGCTATTTTGTTGTTGTTGCAAATAGAGCATGAGAAGATATTGGTTATTGCTTTCCTTGTTATTTATTTGCTACAACTTTATATACATCGCAGTAGTCTTCTTTGGTAAAGAACTGATCTCTGTGGTGCACTTTTCTCCACATTAAAATTTCTGCGTTTTCTTATTCTCTCCTCTAGCCCAAAACTAGAGGCAATAATTGGTCTTGCTTAAATGTTTTTCTGCCTAAAGGCAGAAGAAATATGATGAGATCTGCATTTATGGACTACAGTAAATATTTAATCCTGGAGAATTGGGAACTTATCCGATGCTGTAGTTAAAGTGCTGGCCTAGAAACTAGGAGCAATAGGAGCAATAGGCCTCCTTTAGGCTGAAAGCTGGCTGGATGACTTCAGGCCAGTCACACTCTCTTTACATTTTTTTTATTTTTTACAGTGACCAGTCACACTCTCTCAACCCAATCTATGTCACAATGTTGTTGTAGGGAAGACAGGAGGCAGTAATATTAAGTGTATTGACTAACTTGATTTGATCAAAATATATAAAAAAGGTGGAATAAAACTAATAATAAATGAACAAGTGTTTACCCTGAAATTAGATCATTATTAGTTCTATTAGTCTCATATAATCAGAAGAGGCATTATCCCGCTCATCTTCCTCATGGAATAGTTCTAATGAAAATGTTACTTAACAAAATAAAGTGTATGAAATATTGCTTCTAGTAATACATAAAACAGTAGTGACATTTTGAGTTTTAATCACTACAGAAGCAGATTAAAATGAAATGTGAATTTCATATTCTCTTAATTACGTATCTATTTAAAGGCAAAAAGCTAATAATAAGATTTTAAGCAGAACATATAATTATTTCTTTGGTTACAGTTACTTTATTGTCTGGAATGGGTGCTATTCTGATCTCATCTTATTTGTGCACCAGCTCATATCTGCAGTGAAGTATCTTCGCTCTAGGAATATTCTTCACAGAGACATAAAAGATGAGAACATCATAATTGCTGAAGATTTCACAATCAAACTAATAGACTTTGGCTCAGCTGCTTATTTGGAACCTGGCAAAATGTTCTATACTTTTTGTGGGACAATTGAGTATTGCTCTCCAGAAGTGCTATCAGGCAATCCGTATGTATGATTTTCAAATAATATTTATGTTTCAACAGAGTATATTAGTGTGATTTAGGGGAGAGGCTGTGCATTAACTCCAAAATTCACATAGGGCAACACCATGGAAATTTTATCATATTTAAAATTAATAAAATGAGTTATGAATATATTGTCGGGCTGTCTAGCAAGCTGAGTAAAAATCTAGGAAATTTTTATGATGTCCAGATTCAGTCAAACTAGGAAATCATAGCAAATATTAATCCACAATTTTAAATGTGTTTAACACGTTTTTTTTTAAAGCTTTTAATTATAATTTCCTACTCTGAAAAACACAAGAATTTGTGATTTGTGGCAGATTTCTTGGTTATACCCAGCATGCTTATTAAATTAAAATATTATTGAACTATAACATTTCTGTTTAATTTTGAATCTCCCTCACTTTTGGGAAACATATAGCCCCTAATCAGATCTCTTCCCGATAATAGAGAAAGCTTTAGGGGAAAAGGTGAGAAAGGACAGAACAACATGTCATTTGGTAGGAAGAAGGTATATTTGGATACATTTTGTTCCTGGGCACTATTTTTTAAATTTTCTTTTGTTTGTATTTCTATATTGGATGATTTTGTCTGTTAAACTCAATGAGCTTAACTATTTAATTCTCTATAGATATTCAGGACCAGAACTCGAAATGTGGTCACTAGGTATCACCCTTTATACCATAATCTTTGGAGAAAATCCTTTTTGTGAGCTTGAAGAAACAATAGATGCTGTATTGCGACCTCCTTACAAGGTGTCAGTTGGTGAGTAGTTCACTAATGCGTTTGCAAATTATAACTCAAGCGAAAAGGAAAACAGTTTTTCAGCTAGGTTTTCTATTTAACATAATAAATAGAATGACTGGCCTTACACATGGCATGCCCAAATAAACAATTTTTTTGAAGCTTTAAATCAGAATTTCTATATTGCTAGAACCCTGAACTTTGCAAATGGGATTGATAATTTGTTGATTTTGTTAAGAAAGACTTCTTCTTTCCATGTCTGTTGTTAATTGTTTATAAATTGCACTTTTCAGTACATTGGGTCTTTATTATTCATAAGAGGAGGGAATCCTTGTTGCTTAATACCTGTTGTACATTTCAAGAAATAGCATTCCCAGATTCCCTGATGGGGACAGGTAATATAAAGGTTTAAGATGAAAATAGTGTCGCTCTCTCTTTGAGGTGACTTATCTGGATTTAGATGGAGGGAGTGCATTTTCTTTGTTTTGCTTAATTTCTAAATAGTGTTCAGTGCCATCCATCATGTTTCTAGATTGCCTATGAAAGATGGACTGAAGCTTCAGATTGAAGGTTCTGATTCTCCTTGAGTGAGCAGTTGCTGTTAGTGAAGGAGGAAAGGTTTGTGTCCTTAGGCACTTTATTATGAAGTGCAGGACCAATGCTATTTCCACAAACATTTATAGCAATAAAATATAATACATAAACTATAATATCTAATAACAGAACATCTACAGAGGTGTCCACCTTGGCAACTTTAAGACTTGTGGATTTTCAACTCCCAGAATTCCTCAGCCAGCTTTGCTGGCTGAGGAATTCTGGGAGTTGAAGTCCACAAGTCTTAAAGTTGCCAAGGTTGAAACAGAACATCTAATAAGTATAAAATACCAGGCCTTTTCTGTAATCTTTGCAGACAATTAAGCAGCTATCCCCTTTTATTTAAATTTATGTACTGTATGGTTATGATATAAATATTTAGCAGTATTTAGAGACGTTGAAGGAGAGTGTTACTTATATCAGATGGTAAATAACAAAGCTAAAAGGAGTTTGGCTGCCCTGGACAGTTTGTTAATAGCAGTACAATAGTAAAATAACATGCCTAAATATCCCTGAAGGAGGGACGTTCAGAAAAAATAAATATTGAGGCTCCTGTAGTATGGGCCTCAATATTACACGTATTGTGTGGGCCAAGTTATTCATTATATTCTTACACATCCTTTCCAAGATAGCAAAAGATAAAACATTACATTTTGTTGGCATCGTAGCTCATCTTATATTTAGCTATTTAAGCTTATTTCATACCCAGTCTGAAATTGGGTATCTCCAACACACCGATTTGAATTTTCGGTATCTGTGTTGACTTGGCTTTGGCATGGTAAGGGCCTAAGGCTTTCAACAAGGAAATTTGGAAGTAGTTGTTGATGAAAAAAAATCAGCTGCTACTTCCTGATTGGCCAGCTCTGGTATAACAGAGTAACTCCAATATTGCAGGACATTATGCGCTGTTGTCATTTGGCCTCTAAATCCAATTCAATGGGCTGGCTTAGATTTTTGTTAGGTTCTTTGGGACTGTGTGAACTAAATAGAATTGGCCTAACCATTTTGACTTGGCTAAAATGATAGAATAGGAATTCTGTTCTCTGATATACTAAGAGTGGGTGGGGCTTGGAAATAGCCCTCCCGGTAGCAGCCCTTTTGCTCTGGAATAGATTGCCAAGGTTAGAATGGCTGCTTTCTTACTAACATTTTGAAAAGAAGCAAAGACTATTTCCTTCCAACAATCCTTTGGCTGGTGTTATTTAATTGAGGGCTAACTGTTCAGAAATAGGTGACTGCATAATATACTTTATATTCTGTATTTCAAAACACGTTTATGGTTTATCTGGCATATGAGATGCATAGAAACTCAGGAGGAGTGACATAAAGGGAGTCTGTGTGTGTTATAAGTAAATACATGTAATTACTGTACTTTCTTCAGACTTTCAGGTTCTAATTATACTTTTCAAACCGTCATCTGTAAAAGGCTTGATGACCTCTTCCTGTAGATCACGGGTGTCAAACTTGTGGTGTCATGTTGCCGTCACATGACGTTCCGTGATGTTTTTTCCATTCACGGAGCTGGGGGTGGGCCAGTTTGACACCCCTGCTGTAGTTTCAGGAGGAGAATCTGAAGTATATAAAAATCATAAGATAAGGACCATTTAATTCTCATTTCCCTGCTAATTCTTTGTTCTGAATTTCCATTCTATATTGACTGTCCTGTGAGGAAAAAAAAGATTGTGATTTTTGTTATGAACACATGCCATTTCAGTGATACTCATTTGCATAGCTTTTAGCTTACATTGTTTTATTTTCATGTAGCCTTTGGATCAAATAATGAATTGCAATATCTTAAAAGAAAAAAGAAATCCATTTCAGATAGTCATAAAGGATTATAATTTTAAATTATAATTCTTTGGAATTATATCTGCATAGGTGCAGTGTGCCTTATTCAAAGCAGATGATCCTGAAACCTGGGTTCTATTGCAGTAATTTTCACTACTGAATAGAAGCCATCTTGAGAAAAGAAAGTAATTACAAATGAAGCCAAGAAAGGTAATAATGAAGAAAAAAAACATTTGAAGTGTTCTGGATTTCAATTTGTAATAATTGTTCATTTTACAATTACATTCAATGAAAGTAGAATATCTGAAAGGCAAGCTGAAGGCTAATATGGTGGTGTTTCTCTTTTCTTTCTTTAGGTCTGATGAGTCTCCTCTCTGGACTCTTGAAGCCTTTTCCACAGGATCGAATAACTCTAGAAATGGTCATACAGGATCCTTGGGTGTTTCAACCTGTAAACTTGATGAACTATGCATGGGAGAAAGTATTTATTTGTGACAAAACAGGTATGAGAAAAGATTCTGAAAGCAGCATTCCTAATTTACCATGAATTCTCAGATGAATGAGATTTTCAAAGAATTCTATACAGGGGATATTTTGCATTTGACCCAGTTGTTTCAAGGTCTTAGCACACAAGAGATGTATTTGAAATAAATTTCTGTGCAGTGCAGATTTATGTGTGTTGCGCATCAGTAAATCTTGTTCTGTTCAGTGACATTTTTGTTACATAGTATGGTATTTGCTATTTGGTGTTTATTAATATTAATAAAAATATTTTATTTTTAGAAAACAACAGTTTTAAAATTCATCCCACTGGTTGCAATCATGGTGATATCTGGGCAATCCCAAGCCTGGACAGTGAGCAGAGTTTTAATGATGAGGTCAATAATCATGAGACGGCAAATTCCCAACTAGTTGGAATTATCTCTTCTGCGGATCGAGAGCCATCAACCTCTTCCCAATGCCAGAATCACTGAAATCTTAACTTTGGACACAATCTTACTTGTCTTGTGAACTAAAAAAATGCCGGAAGGACATCAATGTGATGAACATAATGAAGCAGCAAAATTACAAGTTCACTCTGCCTCCTGTGAGCGCGTCTGATATGATTCTTTAATTCCGATATATGGGGATTTAGTCTTCATAGTGCCTGTCTACATAACAGTAGTCTAATTATAGTCTTTTATAACATAAAAGTTTCTTCATACATTAGGCCTTTTTAAAAAAAAGAAAAACAGTATCTTTCATATTTTTCTTATTGGAATAACAGGACATCATTTGAAATTTTGTTTAAGTGAATTACTGACATGAGTCCTGATAAAAAACAAAAGTTAATGATGGCCATATATTTTACCTCATCTTCCAAAATTTAGCTGATACATAACTAAAGGGATAATCAGTATTTATAATATTCTATATTTTGTCTTTGTGGATGATCTTCAGAAAAATCTTCACAATAGAGGAAACATTGCACATGTTAAGTTTAAATGCAAGGTCAATATTTTCTTATAAATATCAAGAGAAAACAACTTTTTAATATGTTAGTCAATATCTACACTAAAGTGGGCATTTATTTTCCAACAAACTATCTTAGCCAGAAGTTTCTGACAGGTGAGTTTTACTTAAAAACCTTTATTATGCTGAAAGAAATAGTCTCTAGAAAGTTCAGTTGATTTGACCAATGCATTCATTCATATATACATATACATACATGCATGCATGCATAGTTCCTGTGAATTATAAATTGGCAATTTAATTTTCTATAATTCTTTTTTAACTGTTTAGGAGCAATACCTTTTTTTCAGATTAGTTTAGCACAGAAGATAATTACTTCTCTGTATTGATTGTGTTACTTGATAGCTTGATAGGTGAACATTTGTGTTTGACTAATTCTTCTAAGGAGTATTTCCTTCAGCAATGCAGCTATCCTTAATATTAATGCCAATTTGAATGTTATTTTACTAGGGTTCACTTTAAAGGTTGTTTCAGTGGAACACAGTGTCAGTTCTTTTTTGGTTGTATTATGGAGTTTGTGCCTTTTCATGATGAAGAAAGCTGTTACCCAATCTACAGAGAAGAAAAGCAAAATATTTGGAAGAATTCTACTAGTGTTTTTATGTGTGTAGTATAGAAAAAGGCATCAATAGCTAGCAACAACTACTATCCAATCAGTCCTTAATGCATTCTATCCCTTGAGGCCTAGTATTTCTCTATCCTGGTGCGTATTTTACAATAGTGTGGAAAAAATGCAAATTTTTAGATTGACATGATTCCATGTTATCCAGTTTGCTAAAGAGTTGTATATACTAACATTACAGAAGGATGCAATTGAAAATTAATCCAAGAGAAAGCCTCACTAGATAATGTCCCACTTGGGCATAATACCTAGATTTGTCAGATAAAATTAGACTAAATCACAAGGCTGTAGAAACTTGCAAAAAGGTGTTTTGAAACTGATACCCGTTTTCTTTCAAAAACTGTTCATTGCTGCCTGCACGTGTATTTTCATGGATAATTGCTTGGTTGACAATTCTAATGAAACGTGCATGCATGCATAGAAAATCTAAGATTACCTTCAAAATAATCTTACGAAAATTCCAGAGAAGCTGGATGCTTTAATGCTTCAAGAAAAATAGGTGCTTTGTTTAGCTAATGTACTTTGTGAAGCACCTCATTCACTTGTTTTGCACAACCATAATAATCGGATCGATTTTGTGTCTTGAATTTTTGCCATATACTCTATTTTAGACAATGAAAACTTTTTGAATGATATTTGCTGTAATTGTGTTAAATCATTTGCTGAAATGAATGAAATACACAGTAGTATTTTAATGTATGTCTCATATTACTTTCTTTTCATGAATAGCTGTGGTCCAGTCTTTTTCTTTTTTGGAGGATTTTTTTGTTCTGCACATTTCCCATTATTTACAGAAAAGGAATATATATTATTTTTATCCTGCTATGTTTAGAGAACTCATAACTGATATATCTGACTCCTTTTTTTCTCCTTTCCAGTCTCATTTTTCTAAAATAGATTCAATTGAGAATGAATTATCCAAAATAACTCAGTTAAATTAACAAGCAAAAACTTACATTAAAAAAGTTAAATTTGTGAGTCTACCAACTAAAAGAGTCAGGAATATTATAACTATATTTTTTTGGGATGTCATCTCTACCATCATTTGATCAAAACAATGGTGTTGTCAGGAGGGACCTTCCTTGAAGAGATGAAAATGCCTTGATTAGAATGTGTGTAGATATTTTCATTGACATAATTTGACAGACTGCCTGCTACAGTTTTTAAGATGTTTCTTCATTTTTCTATGTTCATTAGTATTGCTATTTGTGTTTTCCTTCAAAAGGAGAAATTAAAATAGCCTAGAAAGGGAGAGTTATCCTCTCCCCTTCTACATGGCACTATGCCTCATGAGAAATAATTATAGGAGAAATAACTCTTCATTCAGAACATAAATGTTTTTATTTGTCAGTTTGGGAAAATACTGACTAGCAGAATCTGCTGGAACATACTAAAAACAGAAAAGTCAGAACAGATCTCACTAGTCCTAGAGCTCAGGGACTCTATGCATTAGCTGTCTTTTTCTTAGAAAGGAAAGAGAATAGTTGAAAATTAATTCTTCATTTCTATCGACATGCTTGAAGAGTATAGGGTAACATTTTTTCACCCAGGATATTTTTCTCCTGTCAGCGTACAGAATTTTATTCTGTATTTCCTTTCAAGGAATCTAGGGCTTCCCACAATCTTATCTTCACAACAACTCTATGAGGAAGGCTAGACAGAAAGCTTGTTTTCCAAGTAATCCAATAAACTTCATTTTTAAATTATGATTTTGAGTAAGCATAATGAAATTACAAAAGACAATTTATTGGAATAAAACTTATATACATCTTAAAAATAAAAGGGGAACACTACTTTTTTACAAACTCAAAAATAAATTGTCTAAAAAATTCAAATGTTTAGAACAAATATTTTTACAATCAATTGGATACAACAAAATTATTCCTGTATAGTAATTTTCTTTGCAACATCCATTAAAAGAGTATAAAATTTAATGTTGATATGTTCTACAACTAAAACATGTGATAAATAATAGATCTAATAGATAAAAGTCATACTACATTTTAGGCCAAAATGTAGCAATGGAAGGACAAGTCGTAATCATGTTTTATTGTTTCATTCTTCCAAATTCTTTAGAGCATTCTTTAAAATGGATAATATTTGTGGAAAAAAATCTACTAATAACCACATTTTGAACTTTAGAATAAGATATTCAAAGTCATTTCAAATGTCACATGGTTAATACCACTTTTATATTGCTTTCAGTTTCAATTAAAAATTGATTAGGTACATACATAAGATGTTCCAAATCTTAATATAGATTTAGGAAGTTAAACAATCAGAATCAAACAGGTTAAATCAGAAATATATTGCCCCAGTAAGAAAAGCAGATATTCAAACAAAGAATAAATTATATTACAGCTTTTGCAATTTATATAAATAGGGATATGTATATAAAATCAGAGAGGACCTATGGAAAACTGCAAAGAACTAACATTGGATGGAACTATTGGAGGAACTGGCATCAGAGTGGCAAAAGCTGGGAAGTATGGAAATTGTTGAATAGACTGCAAAGTACAACAAAATCCAGATATATTCTGAAGAAATAGGGTTATCCGGTGGCTTCTGCCCTTTGTGATTATGACATGCAGACAACACATGCACACTTGTCCTGGATCCCACCTATCAGAGTCTTATAGGTCACATTTGTCTCCCATAACAGTAAAAAAAATCCTACGTCCTGTAAAATTGTGAATCTGAGGCACCACTTCTGTACATTTTGTGCTGTGGCAATATCAGAAACAGTTCTATAATCATGCTAATTTACATAAGTAGATGGGCATGATTTATAACGTGCTTCCAAATAAAATTTTAATGTAAGGAGCTGTAGCACAAATGTTCGTTTCTGTAATTTTTCTGCAGTATACTGACGCATGACTTGGTTTGTGGAGATGTAATCTGATTCGTTCGGGTAGATCCTTTATAAGCAGTATGAATATTCACAAGTATCGGACTTCTATTCAAGTAGGATTCTTTACAAATGTCAGGTACGATACGCCCTTAACTAGTCTCGGGGAAGATAATGGCGCACTCGCTCTGTTCACGTATCTGATTTGGTCTTCATTCACAACCTTTACAACTACAAAGCTTTTTTTATTCGCCCTTCGGTTGTCCCACGGAACGTTTATTCCCCAGCTTCCGTTTCGGTAGGAAAGCATTTACACGAGCACCTTCCCCTTTCGTTTTCTCTCCACTTGTCCAAGCTGCGAAAGATCAGCGATGCCGAGTATGAAATCAGCAATCTGCTATTGGCGCGTGAGTACGCTTCTCATTATCAGTCTGTCCATCGAAAAATAATGTGTGAACAGAAGTGCCACTTACTATTGTACTTTCATGGGTTAATAAGCAGGCGTAAGAAAAGATACCTGATGAGTTCGCATGCCATGTATCTCTCCGTATCCTGTATGAACGCAGCAAGTGTCATTTGTAACCATGGTTTACGATTGAGTGACAAATACAAATCAAGCCAATTGTGTCTCATCAGGCAATAATGGCTTAACACTATTTGTCTTATAAGTGCCGTTTCCCTTTTACAGACGGGTGAGATGGAAGTTTTATGTAATCGTTTTGAGCCTCATGCTTTCCAGCGATGCTACCACTTCATCCACAGGTTATATGGTCATGTGTCCAGAGAAGGATGGCTTCCATAAAGGGGGAAAGGTCGATCTTACCTGTTCGTGGTAAAGGGGCGAGGTTGAACAGGGATTCCTATTCATGTGTCACTCTGTTAAAGATCACAATCTGGTTTTCATTCATTCATTTAATGTACCTGGAGATTTCAAGGACATTAAAATACATATTTACTACATGTATGGGTCAGTGGTGATATTCAAATTTTTTTTTACTACCGGTTCTGTGAGCTTCTGTGAGTGTGGCTTGGTGGGTGTGGCAGGGGAAGGATACTGTAAAATCTCCAGTCAGAGGTGGTAATTGCTGGTTCTCTAAATTACTCAAAATTTCTGGTTCTCCAGAACTGGTCAGAACCTGCTGAATTCCACATCTGGTATGGGTGTGTGTATAGTGTTTAGAAGAAAATGGCAAACATTTGTAATGTAATTGTTTATGACGATCAATTTTTGGTAAACCTTGCATATCCATACACGTAAGCATATTTCAAAGTTAAAAGCAAAATGGGATTATTATGTAAATGTATACCAAATTGCAGATTTAATCTGAAATTAATCTCCTTTTTTTGATAGCAAACAGTTTAAAATTCCTATTCAATCTGAGGTATATACTGTATCAGATGAGTTGAACTTTTATATTTACATATGTTCTTTGGCCATGGTTGGTTATGTGCACACAATATACTAGACTTGGCTAAAATGGAGCCACTGTGTTTTGGTATGCTGTAGAATAACGAAGTTTTTTTTTTTAATGTGTACATCAGATTATTACTTAATTCTTTATTTGGATGCAATATGTCATTTGAATATAGCAATCTTAATTTTTTAACCTGAGTTTGGGGTCACATTTGGGTGAATCACTACTTTTACTGTAGATAGTTCAAATTTAAAGTCTAGGTAATTTACATTTCAATTTTGAAAGTATGCAATGAGATCATTATAGAACAGTCTGATGTGGTTTTAAATTAATGCTTCATGAGTATTAATATGGAACATTTTATCTTTTGAACAGACTAGGCCACCAGCATATTCTGTAAAAGCTGCAGAAATATTATTTGGAAAAAAATTGCTTCTCAAGTGTTACCAACAGAACAATATTTTTCTTTAAGCATAATTTTGAAATACCCCCCAAATGGAGTACTGATGTTTGATAGTTTATGTAGAACACTTTTCATTTTGTTTTGGTGTTGACCAAAACCAAGAGATTTCTCTCGTACGTATTATTTGTGAACATATTTGCTACTCATTTTCTAAAAATACAATATTTAATGTGGCCTTTGTGATTTGAATGAGGCTTAAAAGTAGTTATATTCAATATAAACTGTAACACTTTTTGAACAATTAAATGTTTCTGTCGTGACAAGTTCATCTTAATTGTGTGAAATACACGGATACTGTAATTCAATACCTCAAATAAGGTAAATTGGGAGGCAAGTTATGATAGCTTTAATATTTGATAAATTATGGTGTGATACTGTTTTAGTTTAGTTTTGCCAAGCGCCTTTGATCTGCTGGCAACTATACTTGCTCTTTCCTTTAAAATACAAATATATTTGCTTTTTTAAATCTATTTTTGCAGATTTTTGAGAAATACAGCTTCCCCCCCCTTGCCTATGACTCTATCCATTTACCTTCTCTCAGTGTATTACCAGTTGCCTTTTGGTGGTCTCATCAACACCTGGATTGCAGATTGATTACTACCAGGTCTTTTGTACAGAGCAAAAAAGGTTTTCCCCCTTATAGGTCAAACTATGAGTGCTCTCCAAAGCCCCAAGAAACTTTAATTAATTCACCAGTAGAAGAAGTAAAAGCAACAAATGTGGACCATTTGGAGCTAGAAGAGGACAGAAGTGCTTATGTTAATTTGGGATTCAGTCCTGCTCAGATAACACAGCTATTTAGCTTGCAGCTGGATGTACCATTTCAATCAAAATTGACTGCAATTTCAGAATTACTCCTATTGGGTTTAAGCATTACCACAATACTAAAGACCCTAGAAAAGAAGCCTGAACTGCTGGGAATGTCACCCAAACATTTGAAGGAACGTGCGGATCTTCTGAGAAGATTTGATTTAGATGCAGGTAATGCTCCTCCTGAATTTTGCAGTTGCTGAATTTATACACTGAATTGAGTGGATTATTTAGTTCCAATTTGTTTAGATTCTGTTCACAATACATTTAGTTTTTCTGTCCTTTATATTTAAGGAAGTGTTCATGTTCAGTTAATCATGCATATGTTTCTGGATCAATTCCTTAATCCACACTATGTTTCTTATATATAGGTGCCAATTGCTTGCCAAAAGAGAATATTAGAATATTTTCCCCACCATCGTTCATTTCAGCATAACCCTTTTTGCTGCCAGAATAAATATTTGGGGGTTTCGTGGGCATCTTCGAGGATTGAAGGGTCTTAGAGCAGTGCTGTCATTCGACAAAATGGGATTGTTTTGCCATATATGTACACACGCACGCACGCACGCACACACACACACACACACGCACACACACACACTTCTGGGGGAAGATCCTAGAGTTGGGCTGAACAAGTGCTTTAAGCTTCTGTTATAATTAAACATCTGTTTTCCTATTTTTACATACATTCACATGCACAAACACACACACACAAAAAACATTTATACTCTGTACACCACTAAGGAATTGCAAGCAATGGTCAATGTGGAAATATTTTATGTTGAAATAGCCATGGTGGCACAATGGTTAGAATGCAGTATTGCAGGCTAATTCTGCCAATTGCCAGCAGTTCTATCCTGACCTGCCAAAGGTTGAGTCAGTCTTCCATCCTTCTGAGATCGATAAAATGAGGACCCAGATTGTTGGGGGCAATATGCTGACTCTGTAGACTGTTAGAGAGGGTTGTAAAGCACTATGAAGAGGTATGTATATAAGTCTAAATGCTATTGCTATTTTTGCACTGAAGAGCAGTAAATTAAATACAAAAGTGGGATAATGTAGTAATGTAGACTCACAAATATTCCAAATGCATTATTTAGAGAGAACACGTTTAGAGTTTATGTGAAACACTTAGGAAAAATTATATCTTAAAAATATACTAGTTTGCTCTTAATATTGTTAGGGATACATGTGTCTGTCTAAAGACAAAGACGATTTTAGTCAGTGCTATCTTATCTCTTTCCTCTTATTTTAACAGGAAGCATTAACCAGGTGGCAGTAAATTTTCCAAGTATATTTACACTGCCACACAAGAGAATAAAATCCCTAGAGAATCTCCTTAAAGAAAAATGTCTCTTTACAATGGCACAAGTATCAAAAATTCTACGAACAAGTCCACAACTCCTTTTAGAAGAGTTAAATGATGTTGAATACAAATTCCAGGTATTTTCAAAATAACTTTCCTGATGTCAGATTGCACATGGTGGTACACTGTTCCATTGCTGAACTTGAGCAATTCAAAAAATAAAAATATGCTTTAGGAGATTTCATATATTCCTATTCTCAGAATGTGACTTTAACTGTTGCATTTATCACTCCTTCAAATATTGCCTCTAACAATATAATTGTTAGAAAAATTTGTTCCTATGCACTTTTTTTTTCTTATTAAAATCTATTATATGGATCCTGAGAAATATCTGTCTATATTGAATCTACCATATGATTTTTCTTGCTTTTGAAGATATAATGATGAAGACTTTGGCCTCATATCTTACTTCAGGAAAGCTTACATCCTGATGTTTTGATTTCACCGATCTTTAACTGTATTTTGCTTCTTGTCATTTTAAAAAATTGGAACCTTCCATTGCTATGCCTTTTTTTGTCCTGACAATTGTGGAAAATGGTACATGACTCATAAAGTCCAGGTCACAGGAAGTAATTGTCCCACTCCAGTCTGCCTTGGTCAGACTTTATACTTGTGAAACTAGTTGCTCATGAAGTGGCACTTTTCTTCCTATTGGAGATCTTCAAATAGAGACTTGATTACCATCTTCCTAAAATGCTTTAGCATAAGCTCTACTGAGAAAGGGCTTGGGACCTGTGAGTTCTCACAACTGCTTCCAATCTATGATTTACTAATTTTGTGAAGTTTTATCATAAACCTCTTTTTTCTGGATGTTTACTCTGTCTACATTTTTATTTCCATAGCCATTTTTAAAAAATTAAAATTGCCAAATCCCTTTTCATCTTTAGAATGTAAACACTCAAATGCCCTGGGTGTCAGTAAGCTAGTTATCTGCTTAATTTTCCTGTAAAATATGAGACAAAATACAGAAAATACTAAGGAATAATACTTATTTCTACTATTTGTAGAAATATGCAGCAAAAAGAACTTAGCAATTAAAAAACAGTTGCCCCCTCTCCCCCAATCTTTCACCCATAACCTACCACAATATGGAGTGGTTATTTGGAATTCAAGCGCCATTAGTACCTGCTATCATAATTATAATTTATAATGCTTGAATTTTAACCTCAGTCTCAGTCTTTGTTTCAATTCTTTCACATCCCAGTTGATTCTCAGATTTAAAATAAAAGTAATAAAGTAATAAAAGCTAATTTTCTTGTACACAGCCTGAATAAAGATAGTTTTTTCTTGCAGGCTGCAAGTTGTGCCCATTTATATTAAGAGCATAACCTTCTTGAAACTAACAGACACAATTTAGTATATTTCTGTGTTGAACTGTGTCTTGAGTTACATTCTTTGTAGTAGAATGCTATAGTGTTCATTCTTTCACTTAATCTCTGTTTTTTAGTTTGCCTATTTCAGGATGGGAATTAAACATGGAGAGATAGTGCAGTCTGGTTTCTTCCAAGCATCGCTGGCTGAAATAAACAAACGAATAAATTTTTTGGAGCGCTTGGGACGCTATCAAACTCCTGATAAGAAAAGACAGACCCAAATTGTCAATCCCAAACTGAAAAGTATTATCAGAGCTTCTGAACAGGATTTTGTGACTGAAATAGCCTGCTCCTCAATTGAAGAATATGAGGTCTTTAAGAAGTTGCTGGCTGATGAAGAGGAGCAGAGGAGGCAACAGGAGGAAGCAATGGAAGAATTCTCAGATTCAGAGAATGATGATGGAAGTGGTTCTGAATAAATTTCCAATTAAAAGTTTTTGCTATTTGGTAGTAGTAGTAGTAGTATTTCTTGCCTTTTTAAGATAGGAAGGATGGGTACTTCTGATAATAGGGAAATCTAATACTTGTGAATATTTTTAAATGAGTTATTAAAAAATGGAAGGCAGGTTGGGAAATCAAACTCAAACATCAATTCATAAATATGACTTTAAATAAAGTTTCTAAATGGTACCCTTATTTGAAAATAAATGTTTTTTTTAATGCAATGTTTATAGCTAACTCCAGTAATCCTTTTATTCTTAAAAAAAAAAGCAGAATGACTTTGAAATAAATTATATATTTAGTCTAAAATGGAAAAAAAACAAGGTAACTTTAATAAAATAAACCTTTTTTAGTTTATTGGTGCATTACATATGCCTTGATCTGACTACAGAGTACTGGATTGATAATGGTCCTCTTCTGCCTTAAGACAGTCTCTGGGGAAAACAGTCTGACAAACAAGGAACAAGCAATAAAGATCTTTCATGGTCTTTGTCTTCTGCAGATACTATTTTAAAACTTAACTTTGGATTTTGAAAAATGTAATATTTTGGCGCTATCCCTTCTTCCTTCTCTTTATTCTTGCAAACTTTAATATTCTAGTTAAAAGATGAGATGGTTCTGATAAGCCTAATTATGTAGTGTAATTGCAGTGCTGATGTGGTTGTTCAAAATACCAAGGATTTCACTTCCTTCTTCCTCTTCATGTAGTCTTCCCAACACACATTTTCTGCTGACCATGCTCAGTTTTCATTTCATTTATTTTTTTCCAGATTCTGTCACAATCTTAAGTTTTTACACAGTAATTCTCTTAAGCCTGGTGCTGGTTCTCTTGTGTGCAGGTTGTGTTACTGTAGGGCACAGTGCCCTGTGCAGACATCTAAACATCAGAAGTAGAGGGAACAATACACCAATTCAACCAGGTAATGTAAATGAATGTGCAGGTATTTCTGCTGGCTACATTGACTGTAGCAGGGTTTTTAAAAATTGTAATTCTACATTTTTAATACAATCTGTGGCCCTTTAGTGTTGTGCCATCCCCCATCAGGGAAAATAATCACAAATGGATAGTATCATTCACAGCACACATAAATAACTTATGTTGGAATGTGGCTAAGCATCTATTGATGACTTCTAGGATTTTAAAATTTTTATTTATTAATTAATTTCTTATACCACCCATCTCCCCTACATGGTGACTCTGGGCACCTTAAAAGTTATAAAACAAGTAAAAATTAGTTAAAATATTAAAAGAATGAAGGAACTTTGGAACCACTTTGTGCTATTTCTGCCAATAGCAAGGACTATTGTCTTTCAAATTAGAAAAATATCCCCTTTTCAATATGCTCCTCTATGCTAAATAAACAATATTTACAGCTCTTAAAATATGCCATGAATTATGTTGCAGGCAGTGGGTATGCCTTTTCTGCAATAATCCAATACCTGCCAGAATAGTAATTTAAAACTATGACTTTCTGGTTGTATTGCTTTATAAAATACGATATATGTCTATTAACACAACCTTATCGTTTTAACTAGTCATACGACTCACAAAGGCTAGGTAATAGGCTTTTTGAAGGCTAGTCATCGTATTTTGCAAAATAAACACCACTGAAGATGGATGGAAGCCTTTTTCCATCATCGGCATCAGAATTTTGTCTTTTAAGAATATCAAAGGAAATACTTTACGTATTAAACATTAAGATTTTTGGTAAAATTCTTTATGAAAGCATAGAAACCTTCATTAACAGCATCTGGAGGCTGAACAACTAAAACTCTTTTGGTTTTTCTAAAAGACAGTCCTCTATTGCTGCTACTGCCAATTTTTTTCTTATTCTAACTTCTGAAGTGCTAATAATTTGTTAGCAATAGTAATGAATTGAGAGAGTTGGCTGAAAAAAATGGATAATTTTTCTTTACCTTAATTTTGCCAAGGAACAACATTATATGGTTTTAAGTATTGAGGATCAATTTCTGAGGCAATAAGATTTGTTTTTAGGTTATAAAGAGAACACTTTTTTTTTCCAGGACTCAGGTTTAAGGAAGTCCATAAATCAGATTATATGTCCAAATCTCAAATACTATTAAACTTGAGTACTGTTATGCAGGAAGCTTGCAAAAGAACTTTTACTCAATTTATATAATGGAATTAGATCCTATGATGGAAAGAAGCTGGAAATGAAAGTGAGATATTATAATCTTGCTGAAGACAAGGGGCTTTATAGTGAACATCTCTTGAACAAAAAAGATGGAAAGTCTTTTGTTCCAGCTGTTTCCCCCCTCCCCCTTTAAACAAAAATCAGTTGACATGATGAAGCTATTGTATCCTTGGGATGAGGTGGAGCCGAAGATAACCTAGATAGTTCAGTATTGCAGGTACTGATGTAATAATTCTCCATTTCATGCCAAATATTTGTATTTTGATTGTAAATTAATAAATGGATTTGTTCTCTATTCACATTGCAATTAAAATCTGTAGCAGATCACTGTTATTCAGCATTCCTTGAGAGCAGTTCCTTGGTAGTCCAAAAGCAAGTAGGATCACGGTGAGGAATTCTGTTGATACAACAACTCTGGCACTTATCAGTAGAAGACTTAATGGAGGGAATCTTCCTCTTCCATTTAAGGATTAAGACACAACCTTAAAATGAGAGACTGTTTTCCATCAGCCATTATCAAATAACCACTATAGAGAGGCAGAAATAAAAGTTGCAATACAATATATTAAAAAGATGAGTCATACTGTGGCTGAATTAACCTGGAAAAAGGTACTTTGCAATGTATGAGAAAATGTACAAAGCACCTATCTTCAAACAGTTAAAACTGATGGATCCTTTGCAAGACTCACATGGCTACTTTGTGGACTGTTCCTAGTTGTCTGCATAGGTACATGCATGCAGCTAGAAACCTTCCAGAGTAACTGCATGAATAATCTGGTTGCTCTAATGATTTGAAAAGACACATCCCTATATAGTATGTTATGAAGCATTGCTTTGTTTAGCTTTGCTTAGCACTGTAATACATGCAAATATAAACGCAATGCATAATATATATATATATATATATAAATGTTACATAAAAATAAATGAACGTTTTCATGAATTTTCTTATGATGCCTGACTTTTTGAAATAATAAAGTCATTATTAGCATGCCTTGCTAATTCCATTGCATTTAAAAAATATTTTGTGGCATTCAGTCAATATAGCTACAGTTTCCTTCTAATGTTTGGCAGGCTATCAATATCTTAGAGGTTCCTCAAAAAGGAGATGTAAATATTTGCTTGTCAATGATGCTTTACCCATGGTTTAAGCTACGTGGAATTATAAAATGAGTCCGGACACTTCTTGTTCAAGGAACTCTGATTTATCAAGTGTCTAAATTCCTTGATTTATCTAATATATCAGTTAATGGAACCATCGTTCCCATCCACTGCCCAATAAAGATACTTACTGTGGGTTTCAATGCCTGTTGATTTGTTTTCTGAAATAAGAAATTTTAATATATGACTATTTATCTTACACAGTAACGTAACACTTATTTCTAAGTATTTCTTCTGATGCTACTTAATTCCAATAGTGTGTTAGGCAAAAGAAGGGGCAAAGAAAAAAACAAATAAAATATTATGATATTCAGGATCTTTCATAAGTAATTCTTAGAGACTGTTTGGACAAGCAGTCCCCGTGGCTTTCTTGACAAGATTTTTCAGAAATGGTTTGTCATTACGTCTTTCTAGAGCTGAGAAAGAGTGATTGGCCCAAGGTTAACCAAACTGGCTTACAAAATCCAAATTGGCTGAAATCCCTCCTAACTTAACATCCAGGTTGTATGGTGTTCACCATATTATTAAAAATTATAATTGGTGCTATGAGAAATGGGAGGTTAGGCATCCTTAGGATTTCTCCCCCAAATAAAAACTACATTTGTTTTACCTGCTGAGTGCCTTATTTGTTACAGTACTCTCACAACTCTCTTTATAACAAATGTCCTGATGCACTTTGTAGACTCTCCTGTATCTGATAAGAAAACAAGCATATATCAAAGAATGAATGATGGAAAATTTGACCATAAAGAGGTATAGCGTGGGTTGGAAATGAAATCCCAGAGCTTAAATCCCTTATTTTTTATTTATTTTTTTACTGGGCAGGAGTAACAATCCCCCAGTGCCCTAATAGAACTCCAGGCCACTGTCAAAAAGACATTACTCACATTTCCCCCAAAGTCTCAGCAGAATCAAGCAACCAGCAGTCTCCCCAAAATCATATTGCCAATTTTTGATGATGCAACCGGTGAAAGTAGATACCATCTTGCTATTTTTAGGCAGAAAAATGGTATTTGTAGTATAAATCAAAACTAGCCTTAATTCAGTGTAAAAGACATCTCTCTCCACCCACCCTTTTCTCTCTGGGCCTCCTATGAAAAAAAGTGAGCAGGCAGGTTGGAATAAAAAGCAGACAGCATCAGGAATAGCAAGCTGAAATCTGAAGTTTGATATGTCAAGAAAAAAAGGTGGTCAAGACAATACTTACAGATAATGGCAGACACCCTCTTCCCAGACTGGAAAAGATTTTGTTTCAGAGTACAGCCGAGTACAAGTCTGAGGCACTTTTTTACAAGCTGGAGGGGAAAAATATGTACTGAGAACATTTCAATAAATAGAAATACATATTTGACCTAATTTTCTTTGTGCAAATCAGACAAATTATTCAGAGCAGTGCCAAGGAATTAAATTAAACTGTTCTTATGTGTGGGTGTGGGTGGAATATATCTTGAAAGAGAGATTTGAAGAGGAAAAAGGAAATGCACCAATAACAGAAGTACATGATACAACTTGATTGTATGTTACTGCAGTTTGCTCTCAGATAATAAATGATGCTGTACCAAGGAGGGTTGTATAGGATCACCTTGTAAGGCAAGAAGAGCATTTGTAAAGCATGTGAATATCATCTTCTCAAAAGAAAAAATCTGGTGCTTTTTACACCCTTATTTTTATTTTAATTCTTTTTTCTTCTGCTCAATCATGTCTGGTTCTCAAAAAACTGCTTGGATAAGTCCCTGCAGTTTTTTTGGCAACGTTTTTCAGATGCGGTTTGCCATTTCCTCTTTCCTAGGGCTGAGAGAATATGTCTGGCCCAAGGACACCAAAAGTCTCCTGCTTTATAGCCTGATGCCTCAATCACTGCACTAAACTGGCTCTTATAAGGTTAGAATTTTTTAATAAAGTTCAGTATCATAATTATGCTAGACAAAACAGCCATGAAAACTTCAACCTTCCCTCCCAGTTACAGTTCTGTCCACAGATACATAATTACAAATTGTGCTATGCAGACATATTTCCTATTTCCTAATAGCAACATTGAAATAATTCCATTCCATAAAGCAAGCTTGCAGCAATTCAATCTTTGCTCAATTTCTATCCATATATCTGTTTACAGTACTTAATTATGTAAAACAGTCCAGTAGCCATGTCTGTAGTCTCTTTTTTCCATTAAAAAGATGGACACCTATATTTTGTAAAAATAAGAGTAATTTGAATTTATAGCAGACTGGATCACCTTCAGTGTCCTCCTTAATTCACTGTGACTTACTGTAAGGTTAGATGTTTCATGTTTATCAGAGTTTAAATACAAACCCCTTCTTCTGGACTGTTCTTGGTGGCATAATTTCATTTCATTATTTCATAATTATTCATAAGTTTTTCTTTTATGCATTTGTAGCAATCATATTACAATTAGATTCCATATGTAGAATCTATATGTACACAAATCTTACTTCCTCTTCCAGAAATGTATTTTTTTTTTAGTTCATGGGAAAAAAACATAGACGTATAACAGACTGATGTGCGAACAATACTTTGCGTGGGTTAATGGCCTATATTAATGGATATATCAGTTCCCAAAGTCTGATGAACATTACAATTACGACAAAGGCATGGGCATATGTCTTCTTTGGGTCAGAAAAAGTTTTGTCAGTACTGTAGCATATATTTCCTACAGTCCATAAATCAATTTCTTCCTCTATTTCCCAATGCAGATTTTTAACTCAACTTCTCCTTCCAGCCTATGGATAAATTTCTATGCAATTTTTATCCTGCACTGTTAAACACCATTTCTAATTCTGTATGTAAGTTTTTCATCCCTTTTAAAAAGAGGAGCAACACTTGCATATTCAGGCAGTTTCCTATTACCCTCTGTTTTCTTTCTTTTGCTCCTTCTTAGTAACATGCGGCAAAATTGTTCAGAAAAATACACTTTTCTCTTAACTCACCTAGTTCACATAATCTGCCTTTGAATCCTGGAATACAGTCACAATTGTAGGACACTAAGCCAGCAACACAGGTCCCACCATTTTTGCAGAAGTTTATGGAACAATTCTGCCTCTCACCTGGTAATGCAAAGGGAAGGGTGTAATATTCTGGCTATTTTTAAGATTCTTGATAATCCAGTACAAATCAAACATTACTTAAGGTTGGAGAGGCAAGGGGGTAATCTTGGACCATCTCTATCTCCTTTCTTCAAACATACTTTCTCTCTTGGTACTCTCAGGTTCTGACAGCTGCGCTGCTAGTTTAGCCCGGCTAGTTGATTCCTCCACATTTTCTTCCACTTTCACGAGAGCTTCTGGTTCTAGAAAAAGCAGGCAAGAATATATTTTAACCAGAAAGTTTGTGCTGTGTGACAGAACAGAAAGCCAAGAAGGGAGGGTGAACAGTACATACGTGTTTTCACAGAAACAGGTCGACTTGGAGAGCTGCTGATTTTAGTAGTGATCCTTCCTCTGCCATCCACTAGTTCTGTAAATCTTTTAAAAAACAGAAAACATTGAGACATTCCCATTTGCAAAGCTGAAATGATGTACAACAACTTAGCACCCCATGCACTTATGGTTATTTTATTCTAGTTTAATTTATTGTAATCTAGTTTCATTCTTTACCTGGGTGTAAGTGAGGGTTCCTCGGGGACAGAGTGCTCAGCAAGCACATGAAATTCTGGTAGGAAAGCTAGGGGCACTTTGTTTCTCAACAACCGGGGATGCCCAGTTTGGCTCCAGCGTCTTTCAGAGGTGCCATCTTTCTGCACTAAATATAAGACACGATAACAAAACTGGATGAATGGAATGTAAAAATCTGGCTACCTCGAGGCCTGTCTCCTTTTTAGCCTACGCCACAATCTTAGGGGGAAAAAATTCAAAGTATGCTGGTGAATGTTACTGTAATTAGGATGTGCAGATGGTAGAATTAAGCCTTTCCTTTTAGGCCGTTTTACCCAATAAAAATCTTCCCAGAAGAGAACAGATTCAGCAAGGGAGACATTCCTCACCATAAAAACAATCTTGGACAGATATGTTAACTTTCCTTGAGGATGCAGTCACAACCAGATTTATTCTATTCCCTTCCCAATTATTTATTTATTTATTTAAAATAATAATAATAATAAGATACTCAATAATTGATTTCCAACAACTATTTTTGTTTCCTTGGTAGCAGCATGATGTGACTTTAAATCAAAAGGGCAAGCAAGACGTCTAAGCCTTTCATTTGCACATCTAAGGAAAACAGGATGCAAACACTGATTCTTAGGTTTTGCTTAAAAAAATCTTGCTTTTATCACAGAGAATAGAAATAGAAATAGCTGGTCATTGAGTGCATGAAGGATACAGACAGATATCCTCAGTGAGGAAGGTAAACAACAGCAGTACGGGGAATAATATGTGATCTACACTTACAGGCTGTAATGTAAAGATGGGCAGGCTCACTCATCACTTGTCCTTGATCAGTATTTTGAGCAGCCATCACAGATAAGCGATACCTTTGACCTGGGTTCAGGTCACGCACTGTGTAGGAAAACAACTTTCCATTGGGGACATAGCGGCTCTTTACACTCTGGCTGGTGCTGACATTGATGATGTAGCCTTCCACTGAGCCCACAAGAGGTTGTTCCCAAGTCATCTGGACAGAGGTGGCTGCAACTCTGGATGCAGTGAGGTTTCTAGGAGACAGAGGTCCTGTTCAGAGAGAAGAAGGACATTTGATGGGAATTCTTTTTAGCTGCCTATCAAATAAATAGTTATGAAAACGGGGGAACCTTCAACATTAGTACTAGACTCACTTCTCTGCTTTCTTAAATGAGCAAGCAGCTCCTGGAAATTCACTAGTTATCTGGCTCCTAGGATTGCATTACCTTTGTGCCCTCTTTTACATTCGTATTCTCTCTCCTCCCTCAACCTTGTTCCACTCATAGGAAAGAAGGCATCCCATGTGTACTATGAAAGAATTGCATATATTTGGTTGCTGGTCTTCATAGCAAGAAGTATAGAAGAGGAACAATGTTCAAAGTAGTTTAAACTAGAGGTGGATGTTTAACTCATTCCAGATGAAATTATGGACTTAATTCATATTTGAGCCACCCTTCTGCATCAACCAAACTAATGATATAATGTATAATTAAGCAAGAAATCATGCGCAATGAATGGTAAGGGTTCATTCCAGCTGTATACCATTGACAAGCAAGGTAGGTCATTCCCTCCTTTACTTTCCAGAGTCTTATTTTGGAGGAAGTTGCATGAAGAACAGAGTTTAATGATTTTCAAATTGTGGCTTTAACTGCTTGTTAGGGGTTATTTCCTCTTTAGCAGTATTTTGAAGATAATGCCAGCTATTAAATGGCAGCTTTCTCTCTGTACAATTATGTGTGACCATGAAGAGCAGAAGCAGTACAGGATAAAAGTTTGTTCATTTTTTTATATGTGAGGGCAAGGAAAAGAAATGTACTAGAGTTCAAAAAATATATCTTTCCTGCTTTATAAATAAATGATCATTCAAATCATAAACTGTGCAAAGTTTGGTCAGATGCTCTCCTATGGTATCAGCTAGGGGGCTACACTTATATCACTGTTTTGCTCTGTTGTTTTAATTGGTTTATGAACTACAAAATGACAAAGCAAAAAGCAAGCAGAAAATGTTCAATAAAACTCACGGGTCCAGACATAAAAAGGAGATGTAGCAAAGCTCTCTGTGGGATTATCTTCATTACTAAGGCCACTCAAGGTCCACATGTGGATAAGATACTTCTGTCCTGGTTGCAGGTCCCTTATGGAAGATTAGATATGATGAATAAATCTCAACCAGAGAGTTAGGGTTAGTGATAGAAAAAAAACACAGTTCCTTATTGACCACTGATGAGTCAGAAATTTAGATAAACTACTCAGTCAGATGTATGCACACAGCTTTTCAATATAAGATAAATACTTGAACCAATGCCAGTTTCAATTTTCTGTCACAAAATGCTTCAATTGTCTTTTTAATTTGAGAAGTTTTCATATTTAATTTAATGGAAATAAAGGTGGATTCAGATAGGATAAATTTCCCCTTTCTTTTTGCCACTTGGTCTTGTTGATTTGTCTTCCCTTTCCCATCTTTATTATGGATTCAAGAGCTAATTTTAGAGCTAATTTCTTGATGAAGTGTTTGTATACTGAGGTTCCCAAGCTTCATAAAAAAACAGCTAAGCAAGAAATACAATTGCTTAATCTCTAATCTCGACTAGGCCTATGGAAATAATCTGGTAGTGCTCCAATAAACTCAGAAGGCCTTTGAAGTAGCTGTGCCAACTTTCCAGTGGCTATTCTGAGGCTTTGAGGAGTGGATCTATATGAGTGCTTTGCTTATTAAATTGTTTGCCCTGGCCTAATCTTTGGTGCTCTATCAAGCCAGCTGTTTAGCTAAGTTACAAAAAAACTCTCTGGACTACTTTTATTTATTCACCACTACCTCCCTTCTTCTATTCCATTATATCTTTTGCTTCTTGCTCACCAAAATGTGTATTTGGTCACAGTATTGTTTAATTCTACAGCATGATCCTCTGCATCGTCTGGCTGCCGTATGGACAGGCGCACCTTGCTGACTGTGGCATGTTTGACTTTATGAAGAGCCCATTGCACAGTAATGGCTGTGGAAGTCACATTGGCTATTTCAAATCCTTCTACTGGGTGGGGTCCTGTGAGGATGAGAGAAGGGAAGTGCAAGAGATTGTTACAACTCACTACAATGGACAACACACCCACTTGATCTTCCTCAAGAAACCTTTTTCTTGTTTTCTACTAAGACAAATGTTGCTCTGGGACTTTGACAGGATTTCTACAATAGAATGCGCCCTCCCTCTACCTCCTTTGGCAGTAAACTACATGGCGTCTTGCAACTGTACTGAAAGAAAAGCATTTTATTCTAAAGTAAAGGGTCTCCCTCAAGAGGTTCTGACACTCTTAATTATCAAGTATTTATTTATTTGATTTATATCATTGCCTATCTCCCCCATTCAAAATCCCAAATCCTCCAGGCAATGGGAAAGAACCTGAATGCATCACCTGATAAAGTCAAAGCATAGATGTACATTTAAGTATCACTAGCATACTGATACCATTCCCTGTGTCAACAGATGATCTGACCCAGCAGCTTCACGTAGATCAGGGATGTCAAACTCAATTTCATTGAGGGCCGCATCAGGGTTGTGTTTGACCTTGGGGGGCTGGGGTGGGCATGGCCAGCTCCATGTCACTTCTGTTGGGGCGCCTGTGGCAGCCTGAGTGCTCTGCCAGTGAAAATGGGCTCCCCAGTTCTGTTTTGGCTGTGATGGCTTCCTGCAACCCTCTACCAGCTAAAACGGAGCTCAGGATGGCTACACGCAGCCCTCCATAATTCTGTTTTCACTGGCAAAACCACTATGGGCCAGTCCTTTGCTGTTTCCAGTGAGGCCCCGCAGGCTAGCTCTAAGCACTCCCTGGGCCGGATCCAGTCCCCGGACCTTGAGTTTGACACCCCTGGCATAGATGTTAAAAAAGAATGGGGAAAGAGTGAAGCCATGAGACACCCTATAAAAAAGTAAAGTAAATGGCATATAGAAAGGATGCAGCCACAATTTATACCAATATCCAGGAAAATCTTAGTTTGTGGCTTGTATTTGAGACTAGCAACAAGATAACCTCCTCTGCCTCTGGAATTTGTTAATTTTTTATTTTTAAAATTAAATTCTAATTTCTAAATGTTGATTTTTGAACTTTAAAAAAAATGCTTTTATATATGTACCAATAATTCTCAAGTTACAACCATTCCAGTGGTGGGATTCAAATTTCTTTACTACTGTTTCTGTGGATGTGGCTCGGTGGGCGTGGCAGGGGAAGGTTACTGCAAAATCTCCATTCCCTCCCCACCCCACTAACCTGATTTCCAGCTCCGTTCTCCTGTGCAGGGCAACAAAAGAAGACCCAGCCGATTAGCTGGGACTTGGGAGGCAGATAATAGATGGGGGTAGGGCCAGTCAGAGGTGGTATTTGCTGGTTCTCCAAACTACTTAAAATTTCTGCTACCGGTTCTCCACAACTGGTCAGAACCTGCTGAATACCACCTCTGAAGCATTCCTTGTGTGACTATCTGAAATTACAACCGCACTGAAAAAAGTGACATGATTGTTTTCCACGCTTACAATTCTTGCAGTATCTCTGTGGTCACGTGATCAAAAAATCAGAAGCCAGATTCACTTAACAACCAGGTTGCTAACTTAACAATGGAAGTGATACACTTAACAGCTGTGGCAAGAAAGGTCATAAAATGACCCATTTAAAACTCATTTAACAACTGTCTTGCTTAGCAATGGAAATTTTGGCTCAGTTATGGTTGTAAGTTGAGGATCACCTATCACCTGTATTCTTTTTTATTTAATTATTGTACACTACCCAGAGTGACTTCTCATGAAATGGGAGGCTACATAAATTTCATTAATAAAGATACTTCATGAATGCACATGGTTATTCTTTTACAAAGCAAACTCTAGTTCTGCTTCTTCCAATCTGATACTTTACATTGTGGTTAGTATTCCTGATTTTCTGATAATTATAATTTCCAAACTTCTGGAGGGGGACAGATATTCTCACCAGTCAGTCATGAGCATAACAGCATAGAAAATGTACATCCATTAACAACAGTACCATCTATTCAGCAACTTTCTGCAGAGCTAATTTAGCGCTATGTAACTCACATTACTGGGGAAGTCCCTGAAACAAATGTACTAACAGCATGTAACTTTTATATATCTTATGCATTCATATTCTAGCACAAGTCACAATACCACAGAAAACTAGTCAAATTTTAGCTGCATTACCCGTAAACAATCAGTCCCCCAAATATTTCATTGACACAGCAATTCTATTAATCTAACTGGTTCTTATTCTGCTTTTTGAAATAGCAACAGCCATAAAATAGATCAGAAAAATATCTGTACTATTAGGGTTATAAAGCAGCACAGTTAAAACTTGAAAAAGCCTTTGCCCATAAAATGTTTTAAGAACGTTGATACAAGTTAGTGAGATTGATACAAGCTAGTATGTTAGTATGAGAACAATGCAAATAAAGTTTGTCCACATTAAGTGTTATTAGAGCTCAGTCCAATTCCAACAGAGCTGTCTGAAATTTTTAGAGAAGATAATACTGCAGAATGGCATTTGTCTTCTCTTAAGTTCCCAGCTCCTTCAACAGTTTAAGAAATATATGCATGGTACTGCAGGCATTTATTAAGTGTCACATGTGCTCAGTATTAAGGTCTACACCAGACTGCAGGTAGCACCTAATACTTAGAAGAAGAGATTGAATCAAAAGTCTTATTTAATTGTGAACATTAGTAATGATACCGTTGTAAAATAATAAGAAATATTATGAGTCATCCTTTTAGGTAGTTCTTTTCATCCTTTTAGGTAGTTCTTTTCAGGACTTATCATTCATATCCTTGAGGAAGAAATACTTTCCTTTGTTTTCCTAGACTAAAAAAATCTCAAGTTTAGTAGCATTGCCTAGGATATTTAGTGTATTGCTTCATGTGTGCTCTTACTTTAGAAGGGTAGAATATGCTGTCTTTCCATTACACTTAATTTATTCTGATGTACCGAATTGCTAAAAACCAGGACAGAAGAAGGGAAGAATTGCAGATTAATAGGTCAGGAGCTTTCAAACCAAGAGGCCGAGCTAAAACAAAGTCCTCAATCTTGGATTGCTTCAGAGAAGGTTGAGGAACCGGGTCAGTGAGAGATCTGCTCCTTTTCCTTGTCTTCATTATATTAAGTAGCACAATAGAGGGGGAGCTATTCTAATATAGCATAGAGTCTAGTCACTGAAACAAGTCCTAAATCCAGAGGAAAAGGAATCGGGAGTCGAGAAGAAACAAGTCCTAATGCAAACAATGGCAGAGCTCCTCACAAGGATCCTCACCAAGGATCCTGCCCTCACAACAGAGCAGGGAACATGAATAAATAAAAATGATAAAATAGTAAAAATAGTGGATAAAAATAGAATAAATCATATAAGAGAAATCACATCAAAGCTAGGCATTGCTAGACTTCCAGCTAAAGGAGTAAGATCTTTAGAACAACAACAACAAAGAAGCAGCAGCAAGGCCCTCCTATAGCTGAGGCCCAGCTCGGGCTTTTTTAAAAATACAGCTAAACCATAGCTGAAATATAACTAAAAGTGGATTAGTGATCACACTGCAAAAATTTCAAAAATGTAAAGGGTTTAAAAATAAAAATTCGAAGACTAAGATATGATAGAAAAATAGCCTTAAAAGCAGGTAATAATTAGAATAGGTTAATTTAATCTTAGTTAAGCAGAGAGCCTACTTGCCTGCTGCTCCCATCTCCTCTCATCAAGTCATCCGCATTCTCGATTAATAGGTCATTTAATAGACTAAAAGTCATTTTGCTCATATTAATTTTTTCTATCCAATTAAAACACTTTAAACCATATTATTCTCTACTATTCTATTAAATTCTACTCTTTAATATTATCTGGAATTCCCTTCCCACTCTCAGGGCTATTTATTTGAAGACTCTTCTTTGAAATTTTTTTTAATCCCAAATACTAGTGTCAACAACAAGTATGAAACAGTGAAGCACATACAAACTTTGTAAATAATTTGTCCACACATTCCATACCTTTAAGAGGAGTAATCAAAATTAACTTTCTTTCTATATCCAAAGGACACTAGGAAATTATCAAGCATGATAACTCAGGTTCTTTTAATGGTTTTTTTGTTTATTACAATTAAAGAAATCAAAATATCACAAGCTAGCAAGCAGCAGCCAATTGAATCTTTGTTGGGAGCATTTTAAGCACAGTCTGAAAATTCAATTAATCTGAACTAATTCAGCCTAAGATTACATCATATAGAAGAAATATATATAATGAGAGCGGTGATGCCTGATTATAATTTTGTAACTGCCACTGCAAGTTATTTGCTGCAACTTTGACTTTTACAGGCTGTGGTTATAAGGTAATGTATATTTGGAGAACAAGACAAGATTAATGCAGCATTTTTCCTTTTGTTTCTGTGCTACTTGGTTCATTTCCCACTAGTTATAGATAAACATTCCTGTGATAAACAGCATGTCTAAATGTAATAATGCTAGCTTGGTATAGAGGAAACTTCTATTACAAATTGAAGAATGGTGTCCCACTACTCTTAAAGTACAGCTTTCCCCAAGCAAGTGCGCTTTGTTCATGCTAGTTGTAGATTATGGAACTCTAAGGGAGAATAGCCAGGTTCTGGAAGGCTGTTATATATGTTAAGGATCTTGCAAAATGTTTTGAGGATCCTTGAGCACTGCTTGCATGGCATTCTAGCTACTGCAGCCAGGCATTTCTGTACCCACAACTCTATTCCTCTAAAGGAGCTACTCACTAGTACGAGTGACGAGCATGATGGGCCTGCTGATATCATTCTTGTTATTCGATTTGCGTTTGACTGAAAAGACAGAAATATTGTAGGCTTTGCCGGAGGCTAGTGCCCGCAAATGGTGGGCAGCACGACTTCGGTCCACATAATCAGTCCAGCGGTAAGAGCCGTCGAAGGATACGTACGTCACGGCGTAGCCATCAATCATATGCTTGGCAGCCTGGTCCTTGGGCGGGCGCCAAGAGATTGACAATGCATTCTCCTCCACTTTTTCCACCTTTAATGACATTGGTGGCAGCAGCTCTTCATGGTTTCAGTGCCAACAAAAAGAAGGAAGAAAATAGAACTCATTTAAATGAGGTAGTTTGGCTTTCCACTGACTAATTTCTTTCAGACAACTTCAGAATATGTAGCTATATTGGAGGCACCCAAGTTTGAGTACATCCATTTGTTATATTTTATGACGGACTGCTTCAAATTACTGCCATCTTAGGAGTCTCTCTCTCTCTCTCCCTCCCCATCCCTCCCTCCATGTGTGTGTGTAAATCATCACAGTTGTAGCAATGCAATCAAAGTACCAGTCAATATGTATGTCCATCAGCATCACATGTATATATAAAGAGATGGTCTTTGTTCTGTTGTGACTATCTTAACCTTTTTAACACCTCCCTCTCTGAATAGCACTGTGCCCTCCCATGAAAAGGTTTTCCTTCCCATATTTCCTTCCCCAACTTTGCAATATACCTGGAAGGAAAACTGAGAAACAAAAGTCAAATAGTGGAATTCATCTACCTTAGAAGAATCAACGAGATGTTTTTGCAATTACAGTATCTATTCTAAAACCAGTGACCCTTTCCTAATGAAATTCCATCAAGCAATTGAAATTGTTGAGATGAAATTAGGAAGGAAATTTTCTTCATTCTTCCCAAATGAAGAAAAAATGAGGAGGAAAATGTATTCAATCTATACAATTACTATTTTCTAGAATGAGAATGACTAATGTAGATTCAGCTTTTTAGTTTGATTACCTTTTTCACAATTCCTGCCAGTGTAGCCCACTTTGCAGGTGCAGATGTGGGATTCATTAGTTGGTAGACAGTAGCCTCTATTTCCACATGGATTGAAGAAACAGGGATCACTAACTAGGACAGAAGGACACAGCAATTCATTGAGAACCACAGTTTATACAGATGAAAGTGAAAATGTTTGTAAAGGAAGACTGAACTTCATTAAAATGTGTATATCTATTCCTTTTACTGTCTTGGAAAGTTAGTAAGTACCTTTGATTTGCTAAATGCCCTTGCATTTCATGTTACCTTACCTGACTCACAGTGATAGCCAAAGAATCCCTCTGGACAGACACACAGGTAAAAGCCACTGTGACTTTCACAACTTCCTCGATTCCGACATGGATTTGATTTACAGGCATCCACTTCTGGGGAGCATAAATACACTCACTCAGATATCTGTAGGAGGTGTCACATGGAATTAAGAAGATGACTCTGCTTCTGGTGGATAGCCCTTTACAAAGATGTCCGCTCTAATGTAATCTACATTCAGTACCCCATAATGACAAAGTGAAACAGAATTTTAGAAATGTCTGTAAATTTATTGAAAAGAAAAAAAACTGAAATACCACATTGGCATGATTATTCAGACGTTTTACTCAGTACTTCGTTGAAGCATCTTTGGTAACAATTACAGCCAGGAGTCTTTTCGGGTATGACACAACAACCTTTGTACACTTGGATTGGGGGGTTTTCTGCCATTCATCCTTGCAAATCCTCTCAAGCTCAGTCAGGTTGGAGGATGACCATCAGTGGACAGTCATTTTCAGATCCCTCCCAAGATGTTCAATAGGGTTCAAGTAGTCAGGGCTCTGACTGGGCCACTCTAGGACATTCACAGAGTTCTCCTGGAGCCACTCCTGTGTTGCCTTGGCTGTGTGCTTAGGATCGTTGTCATATTGGAAAGTTAACCTGTGGAACATGTTTTCATTGAGGATATCCCTGTACTTTACTCCAGTCAGCTTTCCCTCAACCCTGACCAGTCTCCCAGTCCCCGCTGCTGAAAAACACCCCCACAGCATGATGCTGCCAGCACCATGTTTCAGTGTTGGGATGGCATTGGGCAGGTAATGAGTGGTACCTGGTTTCCTCCAGACATGTTAAGAATTGAGGCCGAACAGTTCAATCTTGGTTTCATCAGACAAGAGAATTATGTTATTGCAAAGGGTCTGAATACTTATGCCAATGTAATTTTTCAGTTTTTTCTTTTTAATACATTTACAAACATTTCTAAAATTCTGTTTTCTCTTTGTCATTATGGGGTACTGAGTGTAGATTAATGAGAAAATTTTCAACAATTGTAGAATCAGGCTGCAGCATAACAAAAGTGACAAAAGTGAAGAGGTTCTGATACTTTCTGAATGCACTGTATATTTTATCCTTAATAAGTAAGAAATTGGTGGAGGAAAATCATGTCAGATAATAACACTGTTATTTCTAAGAAAACCTAAGGATAAAATACTTATAGGGCCCAGGTGTCTGCAATTTCAGTTTTGTTTTTAGCAACTTTTTCAGACGGTTCAATTTCATTAAGAAATACATCACTTAAGTGACTATCCGCAATGACAACCTAACTATCTGTAATGAATAGCCTCATGACAGGGGAGATGTACAAAAAGTCTAAAAATAATAGGAATATATCACAGCTGGCTCAACATAGCCTAGTCATTGCAGATTATCTTCATTCTCAATGAGATGAATAGGAGACTACTTCATGCCATCTAAAATCTCTATCAGAATGTATAAAACTTGTAAATCTCTTAACAGCATTTTCTAAGAATTAGAACAGTGATATGTTCTAATTTATACTGTGCACAGACCAGCTAACAAGGTTTATACAACCTACAATGGCTTATACAACCTAGAACCAGCTACAAAGTTTATTCAACCTATAAACACCCTGCCTTCCAATGTCAGAAGGAATAACTTCTTTAAACAGCTATGATTTTTACTGTAAGAGTTAAATTAACATTTATGCTGAATAAAACGTATTTATGAGACAGATCAAACAGCACAAAGATGTTTATCTTCCACTGTTAGTAAGAAGTAATATTGGAAGTTCTGAGAACTTAGAATTCATTCATTCATTCATTATTTACCCATTTCACACTGCGCTCCAACGAAGCCTTCAGAACAATGACAAATAAATGATCCTGGCTGGTCTTTGCAGACTCCACCATTTTTGCATGGACTAGACTGACATTCATTAATTTCTGCAGGTGTGACAGAAAAATTAAAAACTAATTGAGTTATTCAACCCAACGGTAATGATGTGCTAGAAAAACAGCATCACTGAACATCTGTGGAATAATTTTTCATAAAGTCCAAAGCTATTGTCTTATTTACCATTTCAATTAAACCTTACTATTTTACTTTTGCAAAGTTGCAAAATAACCTTCGTCCTTGATAGTCATGCTCCTCAAAATTTTAGAACTGCAATGAATTGTCACTAAAAACTACCGAGAGCAAAAATTAATGAGATTTAACAATTATTTGTGCAAGCAAAGGGACAGCAGAATAAAATGAAGATCAACATATGCAACAAAGGATGCATTATAATTAGTACTACACTGTTGTGAGGGAGGGAGGTAGCCTCGACAGAGATATGCAAGATCCTTGCCAAGACAATGAAGGATAAAAAGCCCAGAAGAGACAGAAAGCATTTGGAAGTGACTATACCTTTGGTATAGCTGAGGATATGCTTTAGGATAATGTACATTTCTTAGAATTATATGCCAAGGAATGTGACTACAGCCATACTTAATTGCAATGATTGTAACAACAGAATTCCTAGGAGTCTCCAAAAAAACCAAAACCACAAGGTGTCATTTATGACTGGAAGAATGACTCATTCATGTGGCTTGTCCTTGTGTGCCCGTAGCTATAGTACAACTATGCCTTGACAATATTTGTATCAAAATGTTGTTCTTTTCATATTCCTTATCAATGAATGAGACAGCCTTAAGTAGATGTCAACTGTACTAGTATACAATTATTGTTTTTCCCATTCAATGTTCAATGTGTAATCAGAGGTTGGTTTTAGTGTGTTGGGATTTGCGAGTAGATCCGCTCCTTCTGGTATAGCTAGTCTTCATATAGACATTTTTCTCTTAGCATTTGTTCTTCTCCATAAGGACTGTGCTTCTTGACATCATTTCATGTCTCTCACCTTCCAGCTACGTTTGACACTAGTTTCTCTCAATATTTCCATCAAAGTAGAGGAGAGAGGACCAGATCTTTACAATTTCATTCCAGAAAGAAGGGACATGTTACCGCTAATTTATTTTAAGAATATCCTGGAGTTTATCTGTACCATAAGATATATAAGATACAATAGCCATATTTTTTGTGATTACAGGTTCTTAAAATCCACAGTCGTAACTTGGACTCTGAAATCTTTGAATACTATATGAGTGGGTATCAGCAACCTTGAAACAGAACGGTATGTAGTTCTCACTTAGCTAAGATAATTGGGATTGGAATTTCTGTCACTAAGCAATGTGGTTGTAAAACACTTCATGTGACCATGTGGCTTAACAATGGCAATCCTGACAGTCCCTGCTGCTATTGTTAGGTGAGGTTTGTAAGTTGTTAAATTAGGACTTCCCGCTAGCTTCCAACAAGCAAAGTGAATGTGGAAGCTGGCACAAAGTGGCAAGTTTTGGGCAGCTTGCAAGCAGGCCAGTGGATGGCTGAGTGTTACAGAATGCAACCCAGTGAAGATATGGCTGCTGCTATGAACCACAAATGTGTCTCGGCAAAGGTTGGCTGCTGCGGAGTATGGGAGAGCATGCAGGTGACTACTGTGACATGACGGGAGCATAGCCAGGCAGGAGAGTGTCTGCAGTGGAGTGTGGTAAGGGGCACACAGGTGGATGAGCAAGAACAGGTGGTGGGTGCTGCAGAGTACAGGAGGGAACAGACACAAAACCATCTGTGTGTCTCTGGTTCCAGTCCCCCTCTCTCAGAAAGCAGTCAATAGCTCAGGTAGTGATCAGAACAAGACTGACTTGAAAACACATATGCATCCCAGAAAAAAAGGTGGCTCTCTCACGGGGCATGGGATAGAAATCAAACAAATCAGACTAGATTTGTTAGAGGCTGTTCTGAATTGCCACTCAATGTACAGTGCTTCAAAGAACTGATTTTCATGATTTTCCTCACTGTCTGATGATGTGCTGAAAAGGGACAGCAGCAACAGATTAACAGGACAACCTTATCCACCCCAGGAATAAACAAATGCAACAAAGGAAGCGGCTAATTTTATGTTGTTGCTTTTATACTGACTCAAGCAAAAATAGATGTACTTGCTCACAGCAGGTAAAAGACAATAGCCACAATTCTATAAGGAGTGAACTGATTAAAAAAGAGGCAGATTTTATTTTTGTTTATTTAGTTTGCTAACAGAGCCTGATGAAGAAATAAATATAAATATAATGCAATACAATACATCCAATAGTCAAGGAATGTCCTGGGATTATTCTGTAATTTGAAAAAGAACTGTGGAATGTACTGACCACCATTTTATAATATAACTTTCTATTTGTTTGGTTAATATTCTGCTACTTTCATTTTTTGTGAAATCCTCCCCTTGTAAACAATGGCATTATTTCAAGCTTGCATCACTCCATTCCTCAATAAATTATTTGCAGTGCTCCCAGCACTAATTCCTCTCATTCTTCTTAGAAGGCTGATAATTCTATCTCAATTGCATGAATGGCTGGGGGTTTTGCCTTTATGTCTGTCAAAACAGAATTTTCACATCTAAAAGGATAATGGGCAGTTTTGCTCTTCGCCCAAACAGGTAATGGAAAGAACAACTATCCAAATTGTGATCCAACTGATAAAAGTCTTATTCTGAGACTAGGATATTTCACGCACCACAAATTTAGTTATTAAGATTATCCCCAACATCTGGAGGTCAGGTGCATTGTGATTGGTGAAAACTGCACTTAAATGGAATGCACTTTAATTTTCCATTTTAATCTGATCTGCTGTGGACATTTTGGGATGTGATCTTTTTGATTTCCTTATTTACTTAGAACTCTTTCTTCATAGGAAGAGCTCTTCTCCAGAACATATGGAGAAGTAACAGGACCTTGCCTGAAGACTTCTTCCTGCCCCTCTCCAGCCTCCAGGTATTCAGGCAAGAGATCTGAAAAGAATCCAAATCTGAAGGAATTGGTTTACAGCTAAATCGTACAATAGCAATAGTACTTAGATTTATATATATCATTTCATAGTCCTTTACAGCCCTCTCTAGGCGGTTTACAGAGTCAGCATATTTCCCCCCAACAATCTTGAGTCCTCATGTTACCGACTTCGGAAGGGCAGAAGGCTGAATCAGCCGGTGAGACTCAAACTGGCAAACTTCTGGCAGTCAGTAATCAGCAGAATTAGCCTGCAATACTCCATTTTAATCACTGTGCTACCTGTGCACCTGTGGCTTGGAATTCTGTAGTTTGATACATCTGGTAAGATAATGACTGAAAATATTGGTCAGTTGCCAAACAAGTATATTTTCTACATCCAAGGACTTCTAGGTTACAAAACAGATTTGCAATTTCACAATCCTTCTAGACTCATGGCTCTGCTTCACAAGCAAGGGGAAAGTATGCCCTTAGACTACTGCAACACATTTTATATAGGGCTGCATTTAAAAACCACTCAGAAATTGCAATTGGACCAGAATGTAGTGGCCTGTTGTGTTGACTCATACCCAATGTTGGGAACATATAACTCCAATACTGTCAAGTCTTGTACCAATTGTTGGTTGGTTTTTGAGTATAATTTAGAAGTGGTGGTGTTGACAAGGAAATAAAGCCAAGAAATGCTTCTTTTCAGTGGTTTAGGAATGGTCTCCTATAAGAGATCAGACTGGCTCCTTCCCTGATGATTTTTAGACAGAAATGAACATGTGAACTTTTGGGAGAGTGTTTCAGTTCAGTATGTCTTGAACCATATTCTATTCATTTTTTCTTTTTGTTATTGTGATTGTGTGGATGATTTATTGGATTGTGATTTTAAATGTAGATTTTAAAATGTTTACTTTGAATTGTACTGTAGATGTTTTGATTAACTTTTTGTTTCAAAGAGCCATCAGATTGCAGTGCGATGTGATAGACAAACCAACAAAAATGGCTTAAGAACCTTTATGCAAATTTTTATATTTATTTATTTATTCAATTTATATAGCCATCCAAATAGCCCAATGACAATGTTTTAAGAAAGCTTTCAGGTATGGCTATCATATATGGGCTGCAAATATTGGAAGTGCACTAGATGGTAGAAAAGTGTTGGGATTTTCTGAATCTCTTTGTCATCTCCAAGTGGTCATTTGACTTTGGCACCCCATATGTAGTAGCCCAGCTTTTGAGATCAAAGGTTCCAAAGTATTAATAGAGTTGTGATCCAATGAGAAATGTACTTTACTAATAAACAATTTCCTAGCAAAGATATTTCCTGTTCTCTTACCCAACTCACAGTTGTTTCCTGTATAGCCAGTTTTACACAAGCAAAGGTAATGGGCAATTTGATCTTTGCACAACCCCCCATTCAGACAGGGTTGAGATCTGCACTCATCGATTTCTGTAAAAGAAGGTAAAAGAAACAGGCATCACCTATCTGCAGTGGAAAATCTGATGCCTAGAAAGCATCTGGAAAGAGACTGTTGCATTCTTGTTTCTTAAGTTATAAGTATATAGATACGGGGTATCATTAGTTTGAACATTAAAAAATGTGCATATTAAAAATAACCCTTCCTCCCAATCATCAGAATTCAGGGTTGCACAATGTTGGTTTTTAAAAGAAGTAACTAAACATCCAGGGACTTCTAGGTTACAAAACAGATTTGCAATTTCACACTACTTCTAGATTCATGGCTCTGCTTCACAAGCAAGGGGAAAGTGTGCCCTTAGACTACTGCAATGCATTTTATATAGGGCTGCATTTAAAAACCACTCAGAAAAAGGAGAAAACAATTGCAATATCTGCTATTGTCCCCAAAACACATTTCATATGGGTGAGAAGAGCCATATCTGATACAAAAATTTCTAGATTCAAACCCTAACAACCCGAAGTGGAACTAAGAGATCCATCCAAAACATCAGAGAACTGCCACAACTCAGTGCAAGTAATTGTAAAAAGTTACAAATGGACCTTATATCTGTATACATAATGTCACTGTAAAAGACAACTTCCTAAATTCTGGGAGATTTTTCTGATGGTTTCGTAGACTTGAAGCATATACACTGAGGAGTAAATGCTTCATCCCTTCTTTAAGAAGAATTACCTCCCTTTGGAATTTTATTAGTTCTTTATTGTAGGGAAGAATTGTTGGTTATTATTGTTGTTGCTATTATAATCATTGTTATAATTATATTATTGCATTACAATGATAAATATTGTTGTTATAATCATTGTTGGTTATTATGTGCACTGATAACAGTGAGCAGAAACTCCGTATGGAAATGTATTATAATTATAATCATTGTTGGTTATTATGTGCACTGATAATGGTGAGCAGAAACTTGTTATGGAAATGTAGTTCCTTCCTTCTTCCCTTCCCCCTCTGTACCAATAAAACACAGGTATAATATTTAAAATACAGAAAAATCATTCCTGAAACAATAAAAAAATACTGACTTCTGCAAACCATAGCTATTGCTAGAAACTTGCAACCTTTATAATCTCACAGAAGGACGATTGTAAGATCAGAAATATAACTAAAATTTCTGAAAATTATGTTTATGAATGCCAAACATCATGGGTGGTACAATTGGCAATGTAAACTATACATGACTCAAACTTTAAATCAGAGTAAATACACATATGGTTATTGTACAGGAGATTAGAATATCTGGTAATATGCCAATTTGAGCTAAGATAAAAAAAAATCCCCTATGTGAAACATGTAAGATATTATAGAAGTATGTAGGTATTGTCCATGAAGAATCTGCAATTATTCCATAAAATGGAATGATTGTAAACCTACCATTTTGTAAGTTTATAAACCTCAACTTTTCTATTTTAAATTTAATTAAGACTTTATCTGAACCAAGCATGAATGAAAGAGTGAAAAGCCACAATATGTCACACCAGAGTCAATTTGTCTCTTCAGGGATGAGAAAAATCTATGCAATAGGATGTGATGAATCAGGAACTGACTCCCCCCTCCCTGTGCTTCAGCCAAAATTTGAAATTGCAAAGTCTCAGGCCAACCGCAAAGTAATGCATCCAAGTTCATTTGAATGAGGGACATGAAGAGTGGCTTTCGGAAACTTCCAGGGTACAGGCATCTTCATAAGCATAAAGATGTTATTTATTTATTTATTTATTTATTTATTTATTTATTTATTTATTTAATTTATTTATTTGATTTGCCAATTGTTTACAAGATAATAAGTATAAGTGTATACATAGTTGTGAATACATGAAATGGGTGCATATAAGAAAAATAAAAGAGGAATAAGAGAAACAATAGGACAGGGACGGTAGGCACGTTGGTGCGCTTATGCACGCCCCCTACAGACCTCTTAGGAAAGGGGTGAGGTCAATAGTAGACAGTCTAAGTTTAAAGTTTTTGGGGTTTGGGGAAGAAACTACAGAGTCGGGTAGAGTATTCCAGACATTGACCACTCTATTGCTGAAGTCGTATTTCCTGCAATCAAGTTTGGTGCGGTTAACTTTGAGTTTGTATCTATTGCGTGCTCTTGTGTTGTTATGGTTGAAGCTGAAGTATTCATTGACAGGTAGGACATTGCAATGTATGATTTTATATACCATGCTTAAGTCAGACCGAAGACGGCGTAATTCAAGGTTTTCTAGTTCTAGAATTTCAAGTCTGGTGGCATAAGGTATTCTACAACGAGTAGAGGAGTGGAGAACTCTTCTTGTGAAATATTTCTGGACTTTCTCAATTGTGCTAATATCAGATACGTAATGTGGGTTCCAGACTGATGAACTGTATTCAAGTATTGGTCTAGCAAATGTTTTGTATGCTCTGGTTAGTAGTGTGATATTACCAGAGAAAAAGCTACGTAGGATTAGGTTAACAACTCTTAATGCCTTTTTGGCTATGTAGTTGCAGTGGGCTCTAGCACTTAGATCATTAGAGGTGAGTATTTCAAGGTCCTTTACAGAGCTTGGGTCATCAACAAGATCTTGACTATTCAGCTTGTATTTTATTTTCTGATTTTTTTTGCCAATATGTAAGACAGAGCATTTATTTGTTGAGATTTGAAGTTGCCATTTGTTTGACCATTCTGATACATAGTCAAGATCTTTTTGTAGGGTAGCAGTATTGTCTGTGGTATAGCTGCAAGCCCAGAACTTCTGCTTTATATAGTTTAATGATTTTGGGAGTTAAGGATATTACATCAGTCATCTGTAGGTACCATTGATTACAGTAGATAACAGGAGTTTCCTATTATTTGTTCAGGATGATAAAGGGAATTGCTTCTCCTTCACAATAAACCCTACCTATTCAATATCTATTCAATATCATGGCTTCAAAATCTAAGGGACTGGTTTGGACAAAATTCAACAGCACTTTTTTGTGTGGCTGTTAATAAAAATAGGATCACCAACATGATTGCCAACGTGCAATGACATATATGGTATAAGAAGAAGAAGAATTCAGTATCTATATCTTGTAGCCATATCAGCATTATCTTTCTCTTCTAAAAAGTGTAGAGCATTCGATTTTGCCTGCTCCTGGTGCTAGATAACTGCTTGTCCTAGCAACAAGTCTCCTATAATTAGGATATTCTCTTTTAATGGTAAAAAGCAGGTACAAAACTGGGGAGAAGTTCTATACTAAAATCTCATTTCTCTACCTTTAAGGCAGAAAATTGACAGAGAAATAACTTTCCAACCAAAGAAACTTCATACACATATATCATATATTCATTATATTGCTACAGTGGAAATAAATCAATAAATGCCAGCTTTCAAAACACCTGCAAAATTTGAAACCATCTTGGTGCTATTGATAAGTGAAATTAGTTTATATTCTCCCAACTATCATTAAATATGTATAAAAGCATTCTCATATCTGAACTCTCCAGATGTACTAGCTTCAGTTCTCCCTAGTCAGACTAATTATTAGTCCAGTGAATCTCAAGGTTATTAAATTAGGATAGTCAGAAGCAGAGCAGTCTCCAAATATTTTTTTAAAAGCATAATCAAAGATATATAGAAATCAAAAGGAGGTTTGATTTCATTCAATCATTCTTCCAAGATTAATATTTTTAATTGTTACAGAGTAGTGCTGAAAAATAAGTCAAAAGAGAAATGGTTGTTTGAAGTTGACAGAAAAAAAGTGGTCTCACTTTTTTTCTGTTTATCACATACATACATATGTACACACACACACACACACACACACACACACACAGAGAGAGAGAGAGAGAGAGAGAGAGAGAGAATATCAAATTACCATTGCATTCTGGTGGGTCACTCCAGATGCCTTTTTCCAAACATAGGCGAGGGTTATTTTGGGAATTCATAATATAACCAAGAGCACAGTGATATATTGCCAAGGAGCCCATCTTAGTGGAGTTAAATGCTACCTGAGCATGCTTCACTTCAGTGGGGATTCCACAGTCAATCTCTAAAATAAAAAGAGTGAGAAAGAGTGAGAAAGAGTTAGGGGGGGGGGAAGAGAGAGGGAGAGGTTTATATCAGAAGATAAAAAAGCAATGAGTGCCATTATAGTCTGACTTGCATAAATAAAACCTCACAGTGATGAGCTTTTGGGTGTAAATATAAATATAACATTCATGCGTGATGCAGAGTTATTTTAGAAAAGGTATTTTATTGTAGCTTGCCATTAGGCAGGCTTTCAGCTATTGGCATCCAAAAGAATGCAACCATACCTGCATGCTTATTTAAAGAATGTTACGAATGCAAGTTTTGGCACAACTTCTAATCAATATGGATACAAACTTTAGTTCCCTAGTCTCTGAGGGAAGAGAAAATTGTTTGCAAAGCTCTGGGCTGTAAATTCCAGCATGCTTTACCCTTCTTGTGCTGCCAGATTTTAAACACCTTTTTTTTTCTGAAAATAAAAAAAAACTGTGAAGTAGAATATTCTAGAATATTGGTATTTCTATTCAAAAAAGAAAACCGGTGTTTTGTTTAATAAAAATGTAGGCACTGCCCTCTTTCCTGGCACAGATGAATCTCATGGTGACAATTATTATCTTTTCCAACAAGGAAACTTCTTTTCTAGGGTGTATTATGCTTTTCTAATGTTACCTGATTGGCAGTGTCTTCCTGTGTAACCTGCAGAGCATATGCAGACATAGCTGTTGCCAAAATCCTCACAAGTGGCCCCATTTTTACATGGATGCAGGAAACAAGGAGAAGGAGCTGTAAAACAGATTCCATTCCAGCAGGGTAAATTGTTCCATTCCCAGCTTACAAAAGGTTCTGTGCAGGACCTTAACATAATACAATTTCACTAATGGCAGAAATTGGAGGTTAGATGGAGGCTCCTGTCTGTTGAAACATTTTCTCAATGCAAGAAAAAACATAGGGCTACGTTAGACTTGCCTGGCACCCCAGGGCATGAAATAAGTGGCTGGTGAAAAGGCATTAATATGACCCTACCCAATAATATCATATGACCATTGGAAATATCACGGATGACCAATCTACAGCCAAATATGTATCCTTTAGGCAGCTCTTGTTATTATTACATTTATACCTCCTTTTTCTCTGATGGCTCATGGCCAGACTTTACCCTATTACAATGACACTATGAAGGGCTGGGTTAAGTCACCTAAATGAGCTCCATGATTATGTGAAGGGTTTGCATTTGGCTCTTCTGGTCTCAGTCTAGCACCTTAAACATTAATATAGCTTAGTCCTTCAAACCTGCAAAACAAAGCAGTAATTTAAAATTTCCCGGAATCTAAGCTGATATATAGTTCATTAAATTAAATTGCTTCTACAGTCTTGGAAATATAATGACTTGGCACTTGGCACTTATGAGGTAGGCCTAATATTGCCTTTTCACTCATCATTTGTTTTTATTTTCTCTTCCTTCATATTTGGTCTGTTCAAGCAAAAATCTATCAAGTTATTTTCTACTAAACATATACAGTATAAGGTGGGAAGAGTTTTGAAGTGCCAATCAAGTTCCAGTGAAAGACTACTCAAAACTTATATCCAGTTGAATTTAATGGGACATAGGACCAAAAATGTATGTATATGGCTGAAAATTTCCTGTGCTGCTTTCATGAAGATAATGATCATGACACTGAGGATGAAAGATTCAATAACATAATAGAACAGGATAGAATATTAATGTTCTTTTTGGAAAAAGTGAACTCTTTTGAATTGGTATCCAGGTTGTTTGAGGGATGTAAGCAGAGGTGGTATTCAGCAGGTTCTGACCAGTTCTGGAGAACCGGTAGCAGAAATTTTGAGTAGTTTGGAGAACCGGCAAATACCACCTCTGACTGGAGATTTTACAGTATCCTTCCCCTGCCATGCCCACCAAGCCAGGCCCACAGAACCAGTAGTAAAAAAATTTGAATCCCACCACTGGATGTAAGTAGCAAAAGATTGAGGCCCACAGATTATCTTAAAAACATATTAAGAGGTGAACGCAGTTACATTAGCCAGGCTTCAAGTTGTTTTATAGTTTGACTCTCTTTGATGCAGATGTCATTAATTTTTATCAAAGAGGTTAATCACGTACAGTAGGCAAGAGTTGCTAAACTATATCTTTGCAGTTTTACACAGGCAGCATGAAAGCTAATGAAGCATTTGAACATAACCTTTCCCTCACTTTCTCATTTGCTTTTATTTTAATGTACCGTATTTGCCGGCGTATAAGACGACTTTTTTTCCCTGAAAAAGATGCCTCCAATTGGGGGGGTCGTCTTATATGCCGGGTCGTCTTATACGCCGGCAAATAGTAATTGGGAAGCACTGCGGCTGCCGCGGCTGAGGCACTTTGCGCACCGTGGAAGCGAATCCCGTGAAGCCGAAAGGAGCAGCCAGCCTTCTCCCAGCTCCCAAGGAAGCAGGCTCGCACCGCCCGAGCTCCGCTTAGGTATCCGGCTGGGGCTGTCAGGAGTTGTTACCGCTGGCGCGGCTCGCGCGGCTCCAGTCCGCGTTGCCTCGGGAAGGGAAAGGCAAAACCAGGAGCCGCTGCTGCCATTGCAAAGCGCCGCCGCGGCTCTTCCTTTTGCCTTTCCCTTCCCGAGGCAACGGGACTGGAGCCGCGCAGGAGCCGCGCCAGCGGTAACAACTCCTGACAGCCCCAGCCGGATACCTCAGCGGAGCCCGGCGGTGCGAGCCTCGTTTCCTTGGGAGCTGGGAGAAGGCTGGCTGCTCCTTTCGGCTTCACGGGATTCGTTTCCACGGTAGACAAAAGTGCCTCAAAAAATATATATATGCAAAAGTGGAAGGCGTGCGGAAGAGGGGGCGAGTATATAACAAACTATATTTTGAGTGGAAATGTTGGGGGGTCGTCTTATACGCCGGGTCGTCTTATACGCCGGCATATACGGTAATTTTCAGGGGATTAGGATATGACTGAAGACTGCATTGTCTTTCAAATAGGAACTCCTAGAAGCCAAAAGTAAAGGATGTTGGGAACTGTAGTTCAGCAACAACTGAAGGAATATACTCTGTCCTCTGGATTAAGAAACAAATTGTTATTCAAAGGCTTATCACATTTTTCTAACAATTACAATAAATGCTATTTTAAAATATCATCTCATGGTAATTACTGTTGGTAATTATTTTAAATACTAATGCAAAGTAGGAACTTCCTTAGCTTTATTCTTTGGGGATAGGAACACCTGCTGCTTAATGAATGAAGAACCCAACCACAAACCTCTTGCCCAGCCCAAAGGCTACAGGCAAAGTCTTTGGATTCACAATTATGCTCCAGTAGGTAAAGATCCCTCCTATGCCAATACCTATTTCGCAGTGCCGTCCAGTGTATCCAGGCAGGCAGTCACATTTATACTTGCCAATATAATGGAAACAGGTGCCCCCATTATGACAAGGCCCTGAGGTACAAGGATCAGGTTTACCTATAAGAACAAAATATTTTAGTCACAGAGTGTACAATTGCAAAGCATTCCAAGGGGACAAAATGGTATGTCATTGAGTACCTATCTCACAGTGTTTCCCTTTAAAGCGGTAGGGACAGGTGCAGTGGTATTCCCCATCTGATTCCTTACAGGTCCCTCCATTGCGACAGGGTCCAGAGCTGCACAATTTGGGTCTTGCTGGCAAGAGAAAAGTAATAATACTTGCTACATATCCTTGAAAATAAACCATCCCACGCAAATGGGATGAAAGGAGTTGTCTGTTCCTTGCTTGTCTAGTCCTTTCATCACATTAAACCAATCCCTAAACTTCCACCAACCAATCCACAGATATGGATTGTGAATAAATGAAAGCTAGAAAGCCAAATACTTTGCCAAAACCTATTTCTCCATAAATAACATTCACAAATATTGCCAAGCCAAGCTTTGTTTTAAGAATGGTTTGTTGAACAAGCTGGCATTAGACAAAAAGGGGAAGGGGAAAGTATCATGGAGCACACGAGGACACTCAGATAATAACTGTCTACAACTTCTTAAAGGGATGGGGTCTTGTGTGACTGTCTGCCAACCCCAAGAAAAGAAGTGCTTGATTTAAGGAGTTGCCAGCAGTTCTCTGCATGTCCCCATGAACGCTCCAAATTATCTTCAATACAGATTGTCCACGTAAAACCATACTTTCCTCCCTTCCAAATAAATACTTCCCAGCCAATTTGAGGAATTCTAGGAGTTGAAGTCCACATATCCTAAAGTTGCCAAGGTTGAGAAAGACTAAATCTGATAATTCTTTCTTAGATAAGATGTTAAGACACACCAACCAAAATGTAATACTTTCCAAAGGCCATTATATTGGGTACTTTTTGATACAGACCTACAAAGGATCCTATCATGACTGTTCTAACAAGAGAATACTTCTTCAATAGTCTCACCCAACTTTGGCTGGCCCTAGGATGAACCATGCACTAGTTCAGTCATAGGAGAGAAAAAACACCAATCCTCGCAATCAGTTTCTCACCCAATCCTGTTCTGGGTGAAAAGGTTGTCTCTCATCAAAGCAGGTTTGAGAATGTAGATTCTGTTCAACCACCTCTGTGTTGTCAAGTACCTTTCTCACAATATTTCCCAGTGAAGCCTCGGGGACAGTCACAGGTGTAGGAGTCTTCATGAGCATCACAAGATCCACCGTTCAGGCAGGGCTCTGAGTCACATGGAGAGGTTGGCTCAGCTGCAAAAGCAGACATGGCCTCACATGGGCTGATGCTAAATGAAAAACCCACCTGCCCCATGGAGACGAGCTCAATTAAATGACATGTAAAAATAGGACACATCTCTTTGAATCCAGATGCCCATGGGTATTCTAGGCCAGGAGTGTCAAACTGGTGGCCCATGGGCTGGATGCATGCATGCCACGCCTACCCCATGAAAGGGGAAAAACATCACGAAACATCACATGGATGTGGCGAGTTTGACACCCGTGTTCCAGGCCTTGCATCCTGGAATCCTGGGATTGCAGACATAGTGGTGGGATTCAACCGGTATTACTATCAATTCGGTGACTATGTTTTAAGTGCACATGGGCGCTTTGCGCTCACGTGCGCCAGACACGCACGTGTAAAAAAACCTTAAGCTGTGCCGCCCAGACAGCTGAAAAGCACTGCGGGCAGGTGCGTAGCGTTTGAAAAGCCTCTTTTTTCCTGCTTTTTCAACCTCAGCTGTGCCGCACAAAGCAGCTGAGGCTGAAAAAGCAGGAAATAAAGGACAGGCAAGAGCCCGGTTCGGTGTCTGCTGCTCTTCAGAGCTACCAGTTCTATAGAGCCGGGCAGAACCGATAGCATCCCACCCTCAGGAATGACATCATCTTAAATATACACAGGGTAAAGATGGAGGCGTGGTTGGAGATTTTGCAATATTCTAAAGAGTGATGGGTAACTCTTTTTCCCATACTGCATGGCTGAGAAAAAAAGCACCCTATTCTCTGATGTTAATGTTCATTTTAAAGGAACTGATGCCAAGAAAGTATCAATTTCAAAGGAGGATTGTTTTTTGAAAGATATAGCAGGTTCTCCTTCCTACTATTCACAAACCCCAAACTTAACAGCCCACTTGATATTCTCACCAATTTCACGCCATTTACAAGAGAAAGTATAATTTGCATGAGCAGCATAACCAACAAAGATGGTGCAAGTCATTTGCACATTATTTTCCCACACTACCATGTCACTTGCATGTTCCTTATAAATTACATTGCATTTCTCAAGATTGCTTTTCTCCCTCCTTCATTTTTAAACCTATCCCTTAACCTTCACTAACCAGGTTAACTCTTGATTGGCATCATTATATGACATACTCCTCTCTTCCCAATCATGTTTCTTATAATCAGGACACACTCTAATCCTCTGAACCTTTTTTTACTTACTGTGATTAGTGCCATAATCTGTATGGCACACACAAAGGTAACTGCCACCATACTCCATACAATAACCCCCATCAGGGCACTGGGTGTTCATATTGCAAGGTGTAGTAGTCACTTCTGCAATAGATCAAAGGCATATGTAGGGCGATTTCCTATTACACAGCTGAGCACACTACAGATGAGCTTTATAATGATGAGAAATGTCACTCATTAAACTCAGCAGGATCAATTATCCACCTCAAGGAAAATTATCTACTTTACTTACAAAGCAAGGATATATAGGACACACAAGAGAAGAAACAATGCTGCATGGCATAAAATTGTCTTCACTAGACTAAACCTTCAGTTTGGTCACATTATCAGTCACTGGCTTGATATGATCTGTAGTTCAAAAGAACTGGAGGGTATTAGCTATAGATACAGATTCAGATCATTACTCATGGCCAACACAAATCTGGACTGTTTTCTTGGTTCTTGGTGCTTTCAGTGATCATATGCCAGGGAGAGGCTCTGAAGGAATCAAAACATTGGTTGGGCAGTTATGTAAAAACAGTTATTTTGCCCATGTTCACAAATGGAAATGTCAGTCAGAAGTTTAGGCAAGACAGCTGAGGTGGGATCAACATGAAATCATCTCAGATCACTAACAAAGGCAAACAATAAGCATTTAAATGTGCAACTAGTATAGTATCTTTCATGCCCAGAGCAGCCTTGTTTGAGTGGAGAAGTATTGAAGAGCTATAGGAACTGATCCTACTTCATCAATGAAGAAAATTAGGTAACCTTGAACTAGGCAATCCATAATGAAATCCACTATGGATATATAGATAAAATAGGAGTTTGAATGAGTAGAGAAATCATGCATGCTACCTTCTTAACTTCATAGGAAGTTAAGAAAAATGTAATTAATCACAAAGTTAGATAATGTCAGGACATCCTGAGGGACAAATCTTCCAACCCAACTGACATGGTGGTTGTTGCAGATAAATTAGGAAGCAGAAGTATTAGCTATGTTCGCCACCTTGAATATGTGTGTATATTTGTATAACATGCCATTGATGCAATACGATTGCATCGTATTATACTCTAGGAATTTCTAGAGAGGTAATCTTTCACAACACAAAAAATAGAATCCGATAACATCTTAAAGACTAACCGGATGATTATCACGTAACATTTTATGATTCAGAGCTGATCCATAAAAATTTACACAGAAGTAAATGTGTTATACTTTAAGGTACCCCAGTATACCCCGTCACCTTACCACACCTGCAGCAAGAATCTAAAGATAATAAAATGTTTGCATAAATCAGAAAACTTTCTCTTACCCAATTCACAGAGAAGCCCAAAATATCCAGGTGGGCAATGGCAAACAGTAATATTTCCATCCAGGCACTTTCCTCCATTCCGACACTCACAGTCATCTGAGACTTCTGCAAAAATTTGAGGGAGGGAAGAAGAATATTGAGGGGGACAAATTAGACTCATCTGAGCCAGCAAATCTGAGGCCTTCATTAATCTACCTCCAGTAACCAAAGTAGGATGATGCAGCCTGCCGCGAGGAAATATCAGAATTAGAGCTTGCTATGTATCATGAAGAACTTTTACTTCCTTTTCTTGTAACATTGGTTATTTTCTTTAATTAATATCCAAGCAATGGCAAATTACAAACCAGCTGTGCTCCCCACAGGAGTAATCACACTTTACCTATTAAATACTCCCTTGTGGTGGGATCTGTCCTTGGTTCAACAACTCTAATGAATCTTATTGCTTTTTTTTTACTTTAATGATACAGCAGACACTGCCTATTCTCTTCCTAGAAGACAGTATGAGCCAGGAATTAGTGCCTGTAGGCTATAGAGTGGGAAAAGCTTAATGAAGATAAATGAGGTCAACAGGAGATAGAGTGGGAGCATGAAAGAAACTAGTTCTCCAGAAACTGGAGAAAAAATGGCCTGGATAATAGGCATTAAAATAAGAATTAGCAACACATGATGGGAGCTGATTCTATTCTCTGTGTAATAAGGACAGGTAGCCCTATGTAGTGTTGAAAGCCCTTATTTTACATCAGCCAGAGTTCCCTCCAACTGTACCACCAATTTTAATATTGCCATTGCTGAAAATCAGTGATACAATTTCCTAACATTTTTAGGCAGAAATACCAGTGGCGGTGAAAGTGTAAAGCTTAAAGCAGACTTTATATAGTTTTTTTTTAAATCTCAAATTCCTTTCAAATACAATACCAGTGAAATGTTAAAATCCTGCTTATAATCTTTTACTGCAGCCCTGTCTCTTGTATGAGCCTTGGTTACTAAAAATTGATAGAATTTTTTTTGAATCAACATTTCTCAACCTGAGCAATCTTTTAAGACTTGTGGACTTTAAGTCCCAGAATTCTCCAAACAGGAGGCTGACTGAGGAATTCTGGGAATTAAAGTACACAGTCTTAGTCACTTAGACTAAGAAACACTGCTCTAAATGATAGCAATATACTAAACATACAAAGATCAAAGTTACTTCTGGTTTTATGTTGTGCTCACATTTGGCTTTTAATCCCCAATTTGAAATGATTAAAATCCCAAATCTGCTTTTGAAATAAATTTGACATCAGAAAAACATTACAAACTGTTTATTCTGAAAATTCTGACAGCAGAGTTCAAGAAAGGAGATATGATGGCCATGACACACACACTTAAAATAGTAGCTACTGCACCATACATCTGAAGTTGTGTCACTATCTCCCATGTCATGAGTACCATCACATGCAAATGGCGACATCAATTCTACTATTAGTTTGCTAGCTGTGTCAATGTTTTCTTTTGCAAGTTCCTGACAGGATCTTATCATTACTACCAGTGGTGGAATTCAAAGTTTTTTACTACCGGTTCTGTGGGCATGGCTTATTTGGTGGGAGTGGCTTATTTGGTGGTCATGTGACTGGATGGGTGTGGCTTAGTGGTCATGTGACTGGGTGGGTGTGCTTGGTGGTCATGTGTCTGGGTGGTCATGTGTCTGGGTGGGTGTGCTTGGTGGTCATGTGACTGGGTGGGCGTGGCCAACTCAATGTCACTCATATCAAGGGGTGCCTCACCTGGCCCCTCCCCTCCCAGCCATTTCTTGTCACCCAGCCTCAACTTATCTATAGTTCTGTAAAAATGTTGTTCACCTTTTTTGACTTTATTATCTGCATACTATAGATGTACTTTCATGGACCACTGAAAAGAAGAAATGGCTCACATGCTTTACCCAAGAGTGTGATAGGCAACAGGCTTTTAAGGGGCTGCCACAACGAAAGGGGGACAATGTATTTAACAAAGAAGCAGAATGCAAACAAGAAGCAATGGATGGAAACTGAACAGAGAGAAGCAACCTAAAACTAAGGAGAAACTTCCTGAGAGTGAGAACAATTAACCAGTGGAACTGCCTGCCTCCAGAAGTTCTGGGTGCTCAATCATTGGAAGTTTTTGAGAAAAGACTGGACAGCCATTTGTCTGAAATGGTATAGGGTTCACCCCAAGGTCCCCTCTAAGTATTATTCTGACACCTTTCCCAGGATTTCTACTCAGAGTTTGGCATCCTCAGTTTTCTTGTCTGAGCTGGGGGTTGGACTAGAAGACCTCCAAGGTCCCTTTTCAACTCTTGTTAAACACATGTGTATTTTATGCTCTGGACTATTGACATTGAATGCATGTAAACCCTGAAAAATATGTGGTAGCCCTGGGCAGAAGAAAGGCAGAAAAATCACTCTAGGTGTAGGGACAGTGTAAAATATTAACACATGATGAATAATGGAACAATTGAAAATAATAGCACAGAGTTTTATCTCTCTCTCTTCCTATTTTTTTTCTTTCTTTCTTTCTCTCCCTTCCTTTCTCTCTCTCTCTCTCTCTCTCTGTCTCTCTCTCTCTCACACACACACACAGAGAGAGAGAGAGAGAGAGAGAGAGAGAGAGAGAGAGAAAGCACTTAACAGACAAGCATTTTGGAAGCAGCTCCTTTAAATTTCTCCAAGGCTGGAGTGTATTCCCCCACCCCCTCTGTCAGACCGCACTCCTTCTCAGTCCAGACACTTTAACTCACACAGGGAAGGCGATACTTGCAGCGTCCATGCCTTTCTTCCTTTCCCCCAGGGAGAAAGAGGATGTGGGGAACGGAAAGCTAGGAGAGCGATCGCAAGTGAGCGACCGGGCGACTGGGTTGGGGGCATGGCCAGCCAGGGGTTGCCACTGGTTCAGCGACCCACACCAAATAACCACTACCGGTTCACCCGAGTAGGTGCGAACTGGTTGAATACCACCTCTGATTACTACTGATAAATCTAAAACAACTGGGAATTTAATGTGGTTGGAGACAGCATTAGCAGTAATTTTTCCAGAGCTAGAACCTGCACAAATGCAATCACTTTGAAAAAGAAAACAAATGAAAAACAAATTGGTTTTCTGCAAACTACCCACCCAGACTGCAGAGTTCCACTGCTAATTTGGAAATAAATATATACAGGCATGAAGCTCAAGGAGAGCACAAACATTTTGTTTAGTGTGTTTGACTCCAATACTTACTATCTCTGCAGTCAGTGCCTGCATATCCTTCTGCACATTCACAAACATAACCTTGACTGCTTTCAAGACATGTGCCATCATTCTGGCATGGATTGGAGCTACAGGCATTAGACATTCTAGGGCCACCTAAAAAACATCAGTGAAGTACTCATGAACGTACTCATTTCTGTAGCACAAAAAAGAATATCAGAACATCTTCTCAGTATCAAATACAGAATCTGGTCTTTATCTATAAAGCCCTACATGACATTTGGCCTGATTACTTTTGGGACACCTATCTCTCATAGTATCCACCCAACCAATCCTATCTCGCAGGGTCGACGTGCTTCATCTTCTTTCGATTAAACAATGCCATCTATCAGGACTGTTATACACCTTACATGGTTGTATTTTGTGAGATGGATGGCTATATAAATTAAATAAATAAATTTGATAACTAAATATAAATGCTCTGCTTCATCACCTGACTCCTTGAGATCCAGATAACCTCCACCCTGCTGGTATTTTGGACAATCTTGAAGACATTGCTCTTCACCTAGGCCTTTGGCAAGAGCGATTGGGTTTCCCTTCAAGGCAATGTGGGTTTGTTTGGTTGTTGCCTGGTTTCTGCCATATTTTCTTCTTTGTTTTTATTATTGTGCTATTTTATTGTTCTATATATATTTATCTGGGAACCATTCAGTAGGATTGTATAAAAAATTATTTAATTAAATACACCTCCTTCTCTTGATATTCTATAGGGAGGACACATGAGAGGTAAACACAGATGACTTTAGATAATCTAGCATCCCCAAAATGTAGGCTCTCAAGTTAAGAGGCAGTTCCTGTATGTCCAGTTTTACATATCAATACTTTTTACCACTGCATAGATATTAGGAGGACCTACATGAGTGTAAAAAGTCTGGTCACTTGTGGGCAATGCTTTACTAAGGATAAGATAATGGATGGAAAGTTCTGCCCAAGAAGCTGATTCTACCTTCTTAACAGGGCCTGCCTCAAATAATTTGGACAGAAGGCTAAAAATATCTGAAATTAATCTACTTTGATACCAATATTTCTTTTCACAAAGCTGATCAACAGAATACAGATAAGTCCTTGACATATAACCACAATTGTGACCAGAAAGTTCATAATTAAGCAGCATGGCCATTGAGGCATCACATGATAGCACCCAATTTTAAGACCTTTTTTTTGATATGATGGTTAAGTGAATCACCATGATTGTTAAGCAAGACACCATGTGATTGTAATTTGTGACCCTCCCTGCCAGCTTTCCTATTTATTTTGTTTATTAGAAATAAGATGGGAAGGTTATTGCAAACATGTGACTACAAGATGCTGCAACTATTGTACTATAAATGTGAGCTAGTTGCCAAACATTAAAGCATAATCACATGTTCATGTGGATGGTGCAATTGTTGTAACTTTGGGGATGGGTCAAAAGTCATTTTTTGCTGTCATAACTTTGAACCATTGTTAAAAAGTGGTTGTTAAGTCAAGAACTACCTGTAATTCTTAAATGGATTTTGAGGTGTGATTTGTGAATCAATTGCCGCAATGATTTTTTAAATTATTGCTCTATTAATACAGAACTTCCTTGGATTCTGCTACCTTTTTTAGTTGTGGTTGGCGGGGGGAAAATAAGACCTTTACAGATTTCTAATACTAATATTATTAAAGATTTTATAACAATAAAACTAATAAAAAGAAAAAAGACACAACAAAAAATAGAGAATATAGAAAGAAAAGAAAGAAAAAATAAGAACAAAGTAAAATAAATATAAAGAAGTGACTTCCCCTTTCATCACAAAGTAAACAATTTTAATAACTTACTATCTTCTCTTAAAATGCAACAGATGATCACTTTTCCACATATCCAATCTTTATTCATAAAAAATACATTAAAAGCCATCATTTCAGTCCTAATGTCACCATATATCCATTAAGGCTTACCAGAGATAAAACATATCTATTTTAATCTTGATTAAATAAACCAATGTTATATTCTTTCCTTTTATATTTAATTAACCATCTTCTTCTTTAATCCCTTCAAAATGCCCTAGAACTTTCTTTTCATTTTTGTCCCTTCTCACAAAATTCTTTAAAGCTTTAACAAGCCTATTTTGTAAATACTATTTACTGTAAATGGATTTATCCAGATTACGCTCTTGATTTGTTATTTATATAACCCTTTTCATTATTACGGCATTAACTGGTTTCTTTTGCAACATTTTTTTCCATGTCCTTCTTATAGCATATCATTTTTAATTCATTTTTAAATCAGTGTCAATCATGTCCGGTAATACTTGTTCCTCTTCCATAGCATCTTTTCAACACAGTCTATCTACAGAGGCAGATACTCTTAAAATTAACTTCTGGGTCCATTCTTCAAAAATAATCTTCAATATGCCCAGTGTTAAAATAGTTCAAAGAGGTTTATGAACATCATGAGTAAAATGCAATAAGCATACATAGGGAGACTCCTTCACAAAACACATACAGTAAAATGGCATTGAGCTCTTAAAATACTCACTTTGTACTGGTAAGACTACTTCAAAGCTTCATTAAAAACTAGGAGCTTGGGGTAAGGGCAATGAATTGTTTTATGCAAGGTTTAAGTAAAGTGACTAGTTCATTCTAAGCATGGATCCAAGCAAGTAGGTCTGGAGCGTGATTACTCATGCTGATAATCACTTAATCCAAGTCATCTTTCCCCTCTGGTCAAAACAAGCTCCCTATCCTTGAGCTGTAACTGTTTAATGAATAAGTAGTAGCTGGATAGCAATAGCAATAGCACTTAGACTTATATATCACTTCACAGTGCTTTACAGCTCTCTCTAAGCGGTTTACAGAATCAGCCTCTTGCCCCCAACAACGTGGGTCTTCATCCTACCAACCTGGGAAGGATAGAAGGCTGAGTCCATCTTGAGCCAAAGAGACCCAAACTGCCAAACTGCTGGTAGCCAGTGATCAGCAGAAGTAGCCTGCAGTAATGCATTCTAACCACTGCGCCACCGCGGATGAGGAAACACAATTGCCATTTCCCAAAAGTAAACTAAAGAAGAAGCTGAACAATATGAATGTCAAACATTACCAGTCGCTGGATTAAAAAAATTCCAAATAGTGAAGACTATTCCACGTGATTAGGGTATACAGGGGCAGTGTTGAACTACACATTTTTCCCTTTAGAGAAAACAGACAAATATACTCACCATATTGGCAATTGTTCCCATAGTAGCCTGGTGAGCATGTGCAGACATAGCGCCCCGGGCGAATATAGTTGCACATCTGCCGATTCCTGCAGTTCCTGCCCTCACAGATTGAAGGATCTAGAATGAAGAGGAAGGAGCCTCAGTATAGATCAATGAAGCTGAATAATTGAAGATAACACATACATTATGGCTCTAAGCCAAGGGCCTGAAAGTAGCAAAGAAAGAGAAAAAAATAAAGACTAGCTTTGTAGGAAGAAGGATGCCATCACGCAGTTATAAAATCAGGCACCTATTTCACAATGCTGTCCAGTAAAAGGTGTTGCACAGGAACAAGTATAGTTGTTGACAAGATCCATACATTGCCCACCATTCAGACATGGGCTCGACTCACATTCATTTATTTCTGCAGAGAAAAGAAAGAGAACAAAAATATTAAGTCTAAAATGAAGTTATAGTGTTCATTTTGTATAAAACTTATAGTGCTCAAGCACTATGAGATCTGTTATTCATAAATAGGGAATTAACTGATGAAATAAACAGAAATACTTATTAACATAGAACAGAAGCAAACAATGCAATTGCTATCAGATCAGCAAGAGATTAAACGGTGATTACATTAAATACACATGCTTATTTTTGGCTCACCTATTTCACAATCTTCTCCAGTATAACCTGGCTGACAAAGGCAGACAGCAGTTGTGTTTGTTATTAGGCATTCCCCACCATTCTGGCAGTCTTTGGTTTTACAGGGAGACTCCTCTATTATATTTCAACAATAACAACAACAAAAGGAAAATTAAATTATGATGTTATTTTTTTCTCTGACAAAACCATACAGGGTATAGAACCTCTCAGCTTCTGAATTTGCACACAGTCCAGCTATTGAAGTTAGGATTGTTTCTTGTTTAATGGAAGAGAAGTAGGTTGTAATGAAAATTATATGGAAGGAAAATGTGGGAAGTTTCATGATAGCCATACCCATCTGTCTTATCTGCAGCACATCATGCTTCATCTCTTTGATCATTCTAGCTGGGCATTCTGAGAAGTGTAATCCAACACCTCTAAAGATACCCTGTCAGTAAAGCACATTCTTTCCTAAAATTAAAGTAACTGCCACAAACAAGTTCTGGTATGAGTTTGCCTTGGTTATGTGTCTAACTAATCTGCTTTCAAGCAAAACCTCAGGGCAGCTAAAAAAATTAAAGCACAATACAAAAAAATTAAATGCTAAATACTGTTAATAGTAAAATCATAATCACATTTTCTCCTTAGATTTGTTATTGGCTTGTGTCTTTGCTCTTACACAATATTTCTCACCAATTTCACATGTAGCTCCTTTAAATCCCGGTGGACACCAACAGCTGAAGCTGTTGATGCCACTGATACAAGATGCTTTATTATGACATGGATTGGAAGCACACTCATCCACATCTGGAAGAGAAAATGAGAGGTGCTATGGATTAGGATTTACTCAGATACTCAATTCCTCTTCCCCCAGGGAGAAAAATAATAATCTTTAAGATCTATAGATTTAGATTATCTAAAATAAAACAAGTTGCTGTATAAGGTCTAATTTGTGCCTGAAATAGTACAGTTGCTCCATACAATTGTGCACCGCAGACAAGCAGGACTCACCAATTTGGCATTGTTTTCCAGTGAAACCAGCCAGACAAGAACAAGTGTATGAAGGGTTCCCTGTGATGCAGTCCTCAATACATTTTCCTCCATTCAAGCAAGGACGAAGTGTCAAACACACTGAAGCTGCATGAAGAAATAAACCCATTATTCAATAGCTGGAAGCATGCCCAGAGAGATGTTAGATGATGCTAAACAGGATTTTTTTGGGTGGGAGAGGTTGTACTTGTGCCATTTCAACAATATGACCTACATTCTTGTCACCCTGAGGCAGATTAGTCAGTTGTGAGTAGGATCCCTGGATAATTCATGGCTTTCATATAAGGCAGGGTTGTCAACTCTGTTAGAGGCACCAAAATAATCCAGGTGATATAAGGTTTCCTGTTGGAGCAGGGGGTTGGACTAGATGACCTCCAAGACCCCTTCTTAACCCTGCTATTCTATGATTCTACGTGGCAACTGAGGTATTAGACTAATCTAACTTCCTTAGTTCTTTTAGATGATTTTCTGTAACAAACTTAGATCATCAATGTGCAGAAGTCCACATTTGTTTCAAAATCACACAATGTAATGTACTCATCATCCACATCTAAATTGGATTGAAATGTACAATAAATAAACGTATTACTTAAAAATAAGTTTAAATAAAGAAAGTTGGTTTTCTTTGCTTTAGTTGTCCATTGCCAATACTTTTATTGATCTATGTAGGAATTTTACAATCTTTTTGAAAATCTAATAACATTAATATCCTCAATAGACCAATATTCAGCCTTTTATTAAGTGAAATTTTAGTAATCCTATTAAATCATTTTTACAGAAAAATATTTTTGATCGATTCTATAATCTTCATGGCATCTCTTTGCCTTTTGTTATATTGTAATACTTTTATGACAATCCCAAGAGTTAAGAATTACATCAATAACAAAAAATTTCCCATTATTAAAGAATTTGCCAACATTATTAATATTTTAACAGAATTATGTGTTCAAGGAAATAAAACAGGCAGAGAAAACAGCTACTAGATCTCTAAAATTGTTAAATTGGAAATCAGGGAGCGGGAGAAGAAAGAAGGAACAATAGCTTGGACAGATATGCAGAGATGCATATCTCAAAGATGAAGAGATAAATTTAAGAATAAAGAGTTAGAAAATAAGTCATTTAACTCTAAGAAGCCAAAGATTGGGAAAATCTGAATACATGTTTTTATCTGGAAACCATGCAGATCCTGCAAAACTGATGGGTCACAGATTGTGGGAAGTTTCAGTTTTTGAACAAATCCTCAGAATTACAGGAGAATAATATCTGGCACGATGGATAGCTTTTAGTGATGGTTTTAGCCAATCCCTGGGGGATATGGATATCACTTCCCATATGGGTTTGCAAACATATCTACTAGTGACCTCAGAGCCCCACGCATTAAACATTTTGCAACTAAACCTGGGATAGAATCTAATGTATCCATTTGGATATTACACTGGGATTGCAACTTCCAGAATTCCAGCTATTAAGCTTGCAGAATAATCTGGGAACTGCAATTTTATCAGATTTGGGACATCAGATTGGAGAAAACTGGTATATACCTGGGATCAAGTCCTATCAGACATGATTGAATTAATTTAGAAAACATTATGGATTTATGCTTAATTTACAGTTTAAGAGCCTTTGATCTTTTTCTAAGCCAACCACTTTGACACGTAAGAACTAATGAGAAGACTTGAGTTCCATCATGAACCTAAGTAGATAATTGGGGGCCAATTTCTATCAGCCCAACAGAAGAGGAAAGCATCATAGATGCCATTTTCAGCTCATGGTTGAGATGAATGCCATGATATGAACTGTAACAAGCAGAGTATTAACTAAGAAGAAACTAGCTTTCCCTCATTTTCCAAATAATTCAGTGTTAAAATGAGGGAATCTAGGATTTACTTGAGAATACAGTAAAGATAATCGATGAATTTGTTCTCTCACTTTTATGGGGGAAGATGAAATCATCTCTATTTCAGGATCAACATCCTTTCATATAAAGACCTACTTTTTTCAGAGGTATTCTGTTTATCTCTTATTTTTACTTGTTTCATTATCAAGAAATAATTAAGTAGCTCTTAATCAGTCAGAAGAGATCTACAGCCACCAAGGGATTCAGTCTGAGTAGCACAGCCATATCCCCCAAATTTATACCTTGCACAGTTTCAGCATCAGTACATCCCATGTCTTGCTAACCATATTTATTATACTGCATTAACATAACAACTCAGTGTTCAGAAGTTTATGTGCCACTCACAACTGTTCCTGTTGCATGGCTGCCGCCCTTCATAGAACTTTCACAGGGACACAGAGAAGGGCTGGAAGAATTGGTTTCATTAAATAAACCTAACTGCTGTCCTCTTACTTGTGTTGTTGCAGCCCCCCACTTGCACCTGGGCATCATCGATTCTGAATACCCAGCGCCCGGGGATACCCACATTTGTCGTCATCTCCACGTCGACAATGTCATCAGTGCGGGATCCGGGGATGTTAAAATACCGTTTTCCATCACCAGCATTGAAACCTGCCTAGAAGACAAGGGCAGAGACTGAAACCTCTTGCTGGGGAAAGCAGGGCAGCTGCGGGGAAATGCAAGGGACTTCTCTCTTCCACCATGCCCAGTGCCCTGCAGAGGAATGGACTGCAAGAACATAAGGAAGGGAAGCATCCAATTTCCCTGAATATTGCTTGGTGTTTCTGCTTCCCATCTAGATAGCCACTATGCTGCATAGGAGGCATTAGCAACCCTCACAACACAACTCCTCTGATCCCTCCGTGGAGATAATAGTTTGTTCTAGAAGTTTTCCTTTGACAAATTCCTTACAAGGAGAAATCTTGTAGTTCAGCGAAAAGTCACATGTTTTGTACATATGGAGCATCCTTTGACTCCACAGATTGGGCTGGGAAGGGCTTTGGTCTAGAATCTTGAAATGCTATCGCTAGTGTTAACAGAACTCAGCAAAAGGGACTAATGAGCTCACTTGACATATGGCAGTTTCACTTGTTCCTAGTTTATCTTCACTTTCTGGACTTCATAACATTCAATTCCCAGGGAATTTAATTCTGATGAAACATGTTGCCTCAACTTAGAGGTTCTTGGTCTTGTCAACGCCTAAACGGGAACCCCATGGAAACCCAGCATATATCAAGTTGACTCCACAGGGGAAAAAGGGGATGTGTGTGTAATAAATGCAGCAAGAATGTAGCTGTTTTCTTGTAAGCCAGGGGTCAGGACTCCTGGGATAAGAACTCTTGACTAGGCAATCATACAGTTGTCAGTTCATAAATGACTAAAACTTGTTCACAATTAGCAAACATTGCTGTGGGCCACCAACATCTGGAGGTTTACTTGCAAGTTTATGCTGAGGCAAAGCATTTCTTCTTCAGGACCATTTATTTGGACCCCTGTTCCAGCTGCTTCAGGACAAACCAGTAGAAAATAAGCAGCGTATATAGTCTAGAAGCCATCTCCTACTGTTTTGAATGTCATCTGTGATTAAAGACTTTGGCTACAACACATGATAACTGTCATCATTAAAAGGAAAAAGGGAGGTGGGAGGGGAAGAGGGAGTTCAGATGCTCTATTTGTGCAACTCTTTTCCCAAATGGCTTTTGGCACCAAAAGGCCCCAGCAATCCCCACTCATCCATGACTCACTATCTGGAAAGTGCACAAAACACTGAGCTTATTTTCATCCCCATTCATCTATACAGGGTGAATCCAAGAGAATCTTGGACTCACTTGCTGCTTTCCACAAAATGAGCACAGCTCTGTTAGCTCAAGCCAAGCAGCAGCCTCTGCCATGCTGAGCTGCGAGGTGCGTCTGCCGAGCCACTCTATCGTGTTGTGAATTACAGCAGCAAATTCTCACAAATTTGGTCCGAAGCCAGTGCCTGGTGAAAAACTTCAACTTCCTCTCTCTCCCCGCTTTGGCTGAGCCAGGGCAGGGTGTTCCTAAAGCACTGTACAGTACCCAAAGCATGTGGTTACTGCTCTGTTTACAGTCATAAAAAGTCTACACTCCTGAATTTCTGGGGCTCAAAATAGATTAATTTCCTATACACCTGCAACTTCCTGCTTACTGGAGATAACTCAGATGACTGCCAGCAGCTGGCCAAGCATAGATCAATTAATGGTAAATCCACACATCCGAACAGCCACCGACTAAAAGAAGAAAGAAAAAAAAACATATAGAATGAAATATAAATGCCAAGAGAAAGTTGTAAGTTGCTGCAGTCATTGCTGGATGACTCTTTTTAAAAAGTTGGTGGCTAATGAAAGGAAGGAACTCAGAAGCACTGGCCAAAATAAAGAGCTACAGTTTCCTTCACTAAAGGTCCTATGTAGTCCTAGCTCTGAAGGGAAGGGAAAAATAAGATTATCATTTAAATTGAGGCTAAGGATTATATTGGTCATGATGACAATATCAAGACAATAAACATCATCCTGAGCCATCTCCAAGAACGTTTGCTGTGTATTAAAAAGGAGATTTGCTTGAACGTGATCAGGTAATCTACCTGGGCTGCTATCCCTCCCAGACCTGCTAAATTTCCTCCACTGCTGGCATGCATGCCAGTGGTCCAGGTTATTGATTCATAGTTGAAGATAGTGAAGGAAAGCAGGCCATCGGTGATGAGGGCTATCTGGAAAGTATTTACCTGCAAAGAAAAAACAACAACACATACAGAGTATTAAGGCAGTAGGCAACATCCAGAAAGTTGCAACACTGGTTAATACTAAAGTAAAACCTTCTCAAGGAGGTCTCAAACAATACTTATTGAGTCTTTCTGAGTCCTGAAGAACTGCTTGGCTGCAAGAGAGGCAGAGTGCTCTGAGGAGCACTGATTCATGGCAAGAATAGCAACAGCACTTATATACCAATTCACAGTGCTTTACCAGCCCTCTCTAAGCGGTTTTACAGAGTCAGCATATTGCCCACAACAATCTGGGTCCTGATTTTACGGACCTCCGAAGGATGGAAGGCTGAGCCAACCAACCTTTGAACTTAATGATTTTTTTATTGTCTTGCTATATTGTGTGTCCTAATTCCTATCTTTTAAAATAGTTTTAATTTGTATTTTTTCTTTCTTTCTTTTAACAGTGCGATGAGTATTGTATTTTATTCTCTGATCTCTCATACTATAGGAAAGATAGAATGCGGATGTCTGAAATGAAGGAAGATGATTCTCAATCATCCAGGTTATGATTGTCCCAAAAAGTGCTTTTGCAAAAAGCAACTGGACTTCCTTAGTTTTATCCTGATAATGTTTCGCTTCTTGTCCCAGAAGCGTCTTCTGGGATGAGAAGCAAAATGTTTTCAAGGAAAAAAGCCAAGAAAACCCAGTTACCTTTTGGACAAGCACCTTTGGATCTGAAATGAATATTGCTCTGCTGATAAGCCAACAGTTTACTACAATTTCTGTTCTACCCAAGCTTAATCACAATGGGGCAGGGAGGAAGCTCTTTTTATTTTTATTACCTATCAATCAACATTCTGGTCCTGATACTTACTGGAGAAAACAAATTTCCTCCAAAGAAGGTAACCTTGTTCCAAGTTGCTATGAATACCCACTGGGCTGAGAACTCTGGGAATTCTGGGAAATACTGTGCAATATCCTTAGTGGCTTTCTCCAAAATGGCTTGGTCTGTGGTTTCCCGGTAATACACTTGTCCTGAACGCCGGTTATCAACATCAGCCCAGAATGCAGCAACAACACGTCGGTCATTGGAAATGGGGAAAGCCACGGGGGTGAACTGAGATACCTCTTTCAAGAAGGAGATGATTCCATTGTTGTTTACCTAGACAGAAAAAAAAAGCTAGATGTGGTAAAAAAAATAAAATATACTCAGGTATGAGAGACTAGGAATAAAGCAAACTCCTTCGCCTTATTTGACCTTGCACCAGAAAGACAGCAGAAACCATGTAACAATCCAGAAAATACACCACGATATAAGTCTCAGTGCTTGTTATAGAAACCATACCTTGAAATTCTCTCAACTATTAAACCAAAAGAAAAAGTATACCGACAAATAGCCAGTGATCTGCTTCTGCTTTCAGATATTCTTCTAACCACACTCCCTGCTTGCCTCTTGCATAATAGGGTTGGAAAGCCATCGCCCAAGGATCTAAGAAGGCATGCAGAACAAACCATACCCTGTTCTATTACCGGAGATGGGCCAAGGGAAGGAGGAACAGCTGAGAAAACTGCAGCAGCCACAGTGATTTAAACAAACAAGGTGAAGTTCATTTGGGCCAGTCTCACCTTCAAATGCACTCAAACTTTGCATTTCCTCCCATGATTTAAAGAGGCAGAAAAGTATATTTTGAAGGTGCTCAGAGACAAACACCTTTTCTGAAGACAGGTGAGGCTCTTCTCTCAAAGCAGCATTTGCCGGGGTGAACTAAAAGCAGACCCATGAAATCAAGAGGCAAACCACCTCTCCCATGTAGAAGCAAACACTTTATGGCCAGAGATGATTTGTTTTGACACGCTATTTCTTACTATTCTATACAGTTTCATCCTCTTGATACACATTGTAATTAATAGCAAAAGCAATTTCAGAAACAGAGAAAGACGTTTGAGCTATATTATGGCATTCTACCAATATCACACATAGGATTTCTATGTAAAGGAATTGAAATCTCTCATTCAGAAGTACACATATTCAAAAGTGCACATATAGACTGGGTGAAACCAGGCTCAATACCAGTAACTGTGAGAGGGATCTTGGAGTCTTAGTGGACAACCAGCTAAATATGAGCCAGCAGTGTGCAGCAGCCGCCCAAAAAGCTAATGCATTCCTAAGTTGCATTAACAGAGGGATACAGTCAAGATCAAGGGAAGAACTAATACCACTCTATAAAGCCTTAGTAAGACCACACCTAGAGTACTGCATCCAGTTTTCTGAGACTCTAGAAAAAGTACAGAGAAGAGCAACCAGGATGATTAGGGGACTGGAGGTTAAAACATACAACGAACGGTTGCAGGAACTGGGCTTGGCTAGTCTAGTAAAGAGAAGGATCAGGGGAGACATGATAGCGTTCTTCCAATATTTGAGGGGCTGCCACAGGGAGGAAGGGGTCAAACTATTTTCTAAAGCTCCAGTAGGCCAGACAAGGAATAATGGATGGAAACTGAACAAGGAGAGATTTAACCTGGAAACAAGGAGAAACTTTCTGACAGTGAGAATAATCAACCAATGGAACAGCTTGCCCTCGGAAGTTGTGGGAGCACCATCACTTGAGACTTTCAAGAAGAGATTGGACTGCCATTTGTCAGAAATGGTGTAGGGTCTCCTGCTTGGGTGGGGGGTTGGACTAGATGACCTACAAGGTTCCTTCCAACTCTGATTATCTGTATCTAAAGACAAAAAATCATCATGAACCCTCAGTGGAAGATACAGTAGTGGAATGGATTGTAATCTGTTTTATGCCATTGTAAAAAGTCTACCAAATGCTATCTTTTTCCTTGAAAACATTCCTTACATGTACAGAAATATAGGGAAAAGACTGAAATGCTATCTTACTTTCACACTGAAGTCTTCAGTCAGGCAGAGAGTTGCTAATATAAAGTAGTGTTCAGGTCTATAGAAGTTGAGTGGACAGTCTACACTATGTTATTTTCCAGTGTTCATAACCTGGGTCATATTGGATGGATTTTGCCCATGTTTCAATCCTCTGACTACCATGATTGAATTCTTCCAACAAAAATGAAGCTTCTTGTTCTTTATCCCTTCTTTACTATGCACAAATGAAGTAGGACATAAATAATCGTTTTCCACCACCTAAGAACCTCATGCCTTTTAAGAACATTTTTTGGAGGCCATATACACTGAAGTCAAACCTTGATTCTTTGGATCACCATTATGTAGACTTTGGTTACAACGGACAAAAATTCACTTTAGACTTTATTTCCAAACAATGGGCAAAGTTCATTGTGTTCAAAATAATGCAGGAAGCTGATATATTAAATGAGATTCAAATTAAATTACATAACTTGTCTAATTTATTTATTTATTAAACCAATTTATATTATAAACAGTCTGGATGGAAGCTATATGCTATATCAGGGATCCCCAAACTTGGCAACTTTAAGACTTGTGGACTTCACCTCCCAGAATTCTCCAGCCAGCTATGCTGGCTGGAGAATTCTGGGAGGTGAAGTCCACAAGTCTTAAAGTTGCCAAGTTTGGAGACTTCTGTGCTATATCAATGACCATTGTGTCATTTGTATCAATCTGCATCATCTGGAAAACTGATACAAATGATGTCAAATATCAATTACAAAATTATACAAATAACGTAAATTTGGCTGCCATGAAGATTCATACATAATACAAACCATTTCTCCACAAATGGTTCATTTAATTGAAGTTTAACTACATACCACACAGCCAACTTTCATGGAAGAAAGAGTGTCATGCAGGCAGGGAGATGTATGTACACACAAACTTGAAAGTCCAACCACAGAGTAACGTAAGTAGAACATTTTTCATCTAGCAGCACTAGATAAGATTCTGTGTTGTTAGACTTCTAAGCCTGTTGGAGCTGCTGGCAGCTTGTCTCTGTTTTGTGCAATTTTGGGTAGTAGTTAATACATCTACATGAAATGCTGGTTAAGTAGGGATGAAAAAATAAAGCCAAAGATTGCCTATGTCAGTCTAAAGTCATCTCCCTAATGCATCACAATTAGCTTTAATAGCATTTAGATGTCAAATACCCACTGCAGTACAATTTACAATATTATTAGTTTGGTTTTACTTTGGGTACTGTCTCATATATGGCTGTTTTAGTTAAAGATGTGGTAATTCAAGAATACCATGGTATAAATTTCTTGTTCATCTAATCAATGAAGACCCATTAACAATTACAATGATATTTGTATGGGGTAAAGGCAAGGTGTTATTCAGTGTACACCAATGTTTTACATTCTCTCATTTTGCTGTTACCTTTATAGGATAAAGCAGCTCAAATTAGGCCATTGCACCACCAGGAAGCCCCCTCTGACTCAGTGCCTCTTTCATGTTTAGTGTGTACACAAAGATCAGTCAATTCTCTGGAATTAGAAGAAACCTCAAAACCTCTGAACTCTAGCCTGTGCATCAAATAGCAGGAAAAAATTCTGCTGGGGAAAGAAGCCGACCCTGTGTGCATAGAAAGAATGTGGTCTGAGATGCAGGTGTGACATTTGTTGGGGGAGGAGGCTGTTTCACTCTGGTAAGCAAACTCAGAAGTCAAAAAATGTTTTGTATGCTCTGCAAAGTGACCAGTCATGTGCTTGCAATCTCAGTAAAACCTGAGAATAGCATCACTGTGAGGTTGAACAGGGCAAAGTAGCACTAGCACTAGCACTTAGACTTATCTATTGCTTTCACAGTGCTTTACAGCCTTCTCTAAGTGGTTTACAGAGTCTGCATATTGCACCCAACAACCTGGGTCCTCATTTTACCCATCTTGGAAGGATGGAAGGCTGAGTCAACCTTGAGCCTGGTGAGATTTGAACTGCTAAATTGCAGGCAGCTGGCAATCAGCAGAAGTAGCCTGCAGTACTGTACACTAACCACTGTGCTACCACAGTAAGGTAGGATCCCATGCCTATGTAGATGTAAAACTGATAAAGGGCACAGATTAACCAGGCAATATTAGGAGTGTGCACCTTCTACCTTGGAAGATATAGGGCTGAAATAGGGAACTCACGTAACTAACAGAACTCTTCAGAATCAGTTGCAGCCTTCACGCAATCGCCTATTACAGCTACCAACCTATTAGAAAAAAATATTTCTCAGCCAAATGAATTTTAAACAATTAAACATGAATACAGGCACTGACACTTTCATATGTGTCCAGGGACAGGAGCTCTTAGAATTACTTGAAACACTGTTAAAGAGCCTCTTGGTTGGGAATCTCAGACCTTAGCAAGGCAGTAGACTGAGGAAAAGCGGGGTGCAATAATGAGTTTTGAAGCAAGGCAATTGTTTTTTTAGCCACTGCATAGATTTGCGAATATCACATTTATTTGAGATAAAATAAATGATGCACTTATTAAAGGTAGTGCTTGCCATCTGCTGTATTTTTAATTACTTTAAAACATTAAACATACTGCCTAATTAATTAGATACAATCTTTATTTTAAATAATTGGGCTTTTAAAGATCAAACTGTTACTCTAATTGATTAGAGTATTTGACAAATTTGCATATTCCAGGGTTGGTTTTGAATGTGGCCTCAGCTAGGACTCCAGGGCAGTAGTAGAGATATGGCTATTGTCATCAGGGAATCCCTTACGGCTTTCAAGGATGCTGATTGTGAGACCCTGTTAATTAAGCTGGGCTCTAGGGATCAGTTAGGATTATGGCTGTTGTTACCAACCCTCCCTACTGTATAACAAATTTCCTGACTAATCTTGACCTCATTTCTGAGTTGGCACTGGAGTTCTCCATGTTTATAGTTCTGGAAGGCTTTAATCCGCTTTCCGTAGGCATGGGAGTTCATGGCTTTCATGAAAACCATGGGTCTATTCAAGTCATCCAGAATCCAACTTGGTACAGCAGTTACCTGCCAAGTTAGCTCTTCTTGTCAGAGAAGTGGATTGGTCTGCCTCGGGTGACTGATGGACCGGGGGGGGGGGGGAGTTTCAAAGGAAACTGGGGTGGGTTTTCCCTGTGATCTGCTGCATAGTCTATTTGAGGCCTTGGTTACTAGTTGGAATTAGTGGGTAGCTGAGGGCTTGGATCAGATCACATCTGTGTACCCTCTCCCCTCTCATGGATCCAGCCACTCTCTGTGATTTATGGAGAAATTGAGCAAATTGAAAACAGAGGTGTCTAGAACACTGCTGACACTGAACAAAGAACAAACTCAAGAGAACCCTAAGAGCCACTATTAAGGCCTACCTTGTGACTATAAGGGCAGTGAAACCCCAATACTATTCCACCCTTATGTACTACAGACTTTCATCTGTCATCTGTTTTGGGTGGGTCATGTCTTCTTGGGTAAAGGACTGGAGAACATCCTACAGGGACGTGTGTAGGAATTTGCACAGCATATGATGGATAAAATCAGTTGGATTTGTTCCCTGTTAGATGGTGGTCTTGTTGCAGGTCCAGTGGAGAAGCCTGGGGAGGAGTCTTGCCTGATTATCTAGAAATGGTTTGAACCAGTTGAATCTGAGGAAGATCTTGTGCACAATCAGGAAGTCCTCCTACACTGGTGAATCCTACTCACAGGTGGCAGTCTTGTTCATCAGTTGTACCCATTCCTGGATTGGCAGGCCCTGCTTATAGTCACTCATGCCCTTGTCACCTCCAAATTGTACTACTGCTTCACCTTTTGGAATATATTTCCCCCCCCCCCCGAATTAGATTAGAATAGTCTTTTTTAACATTTTGGAAGTCCCTCAAGACCTGGTTATGTAAACAGACCTTCATTGCTTCATGGCTATTCTTATCCTTTTTTGCTGAAGTGTTGTACATTTGTTTTTAAAATATTTTTTTAAAGTCTGGATTTTTAAAAATGTATTTCTTGTTTTGATATTTGTTAGATTGTTATATGCTTCCAAATGTCATGTTTTGTGAGATAGCCAACTATGCAAATTTGACTAATAGAATTTTGATTAATAAATGTATTCAGAAATGCCAGTGAGTAATGTATTGCTCTGATGAAGGGAAAAAAAGAAGAGAGAGATGTACGAGACAAAACCACATCAACCTAAAAAATCTTGACCCATGGAAAATAATTGGGATAGAAAAAAACCCAATATAATTTCTGGCATTATTTAAGAACATTAACTGGGCAGATTTAGAACAATACTTATACCTTTATAAAAACATAACATCCCTATAGGTTTAATCCACTTTCAGACTGGCACTTCAGATTTATAGCTGGAAACAAATTCTATAAGGACCAAGAACCAATGGGCTTTTGTTGCTTATATTAGAGAAAGAAAGAATTAATGGTGGGCAGGAGGGTGGAGGGTGAACAATGGGCAAGGATTTAGCTGAAGGAAGAAGATCCATTTTCAAGGAAAGCAGCGTTTTTTTTGTCCTTATTCCATGTATCATTTATTTATTTAACTGACTGTGTAATGCCCTAATGGTGTCTGGTTTCTTTATTCATTATTGCCCATGGCAGCTATGCCTCTGTACATCTTGGAAACTACATAAAACAGCTTTAATGAAACCACTACAAATGTTTCAGATTATCTATAATCAGACAACACACTTTTAATATCCCAATCAAACAAACTTTTATATATTTGCATATGGAATGTAAATTGTTTATCTCTGGAATACTGCCCAACATGCACCATTAAAGACCTAAAAATAATTTACTACAGAAAAGTTCAATTAAAAAAAAGTTAAACTGAATACATTGCATAGGATTAGTTAAGGATATTTTCGGTTCTACAGACTTGTTAGCACTTTTTTTCATTAATATCCATCCATCTTTTATCAGGAACATTCTTTTCTGCCCTTTAATATTCCAAACTAGTTCTACATCTTTTTCTGTTGGTAGCAGCCATCCTCATCATGATATTTGTGGATTTTTGTTTCCAAGAATCTCCGGCCAATAACAACATTGCAAAGAATTAAGAGTTGAAGGCATCTTGAAGGCATCTAATGTGATAAAGACTGGCCTATGGAGTCAGGATTAATAGCTTTATTTGAAGGAATATACATATATATGCCCTTAAATGCTCTTCTCTTTAGTACTAGTTGTAGTAATTTCAACCAAAGGCTTGACTCAGGATGGTACATGGAGTTAATTATTTTGTCTCAGCATTTTCTATTTGTTCTAAAAAATGGGAATCAAAGTTAATGTTATTCTCTTTTACCTTTCATACAAAATTAGGATTCCCATCAAATGGCTATGGTTTTTCATTGTCGTCTGATCACTTATTTGATTGCCATCAAGAATATTATTATGAATATATCATACAAATGATTAGTTAATTGAATCATCAGAAGTTTTTCAATGGCAATTTTATTAAAAATTACAATTTTTATATTTTTAACTAGTTATTTTAATTAATAAAAACTAAAAAAGTAAAGAAAAATAGAAAGTGCAGGAAAGAATAGAAATATTAGAAAAGAAAGAAAAAATAATCTTCTCTTACAATAAAATAAATGATCTTGTCCTCCCCTATCCCAACTCTTATCTGTAAATAAATCCTTAAAGCCTCATGATTTCACTACTGATGTCAGGAAAAGTCCACTAAGGGTTACCAAAGATAACAACATATTTTTTTAACCTTGATCAAATAAACTAACTTTATTTTTTACTTCTAACAGCCCTGAATTTTAGTCCTTTCAAATAATGGCCTACAATTTGAATTCTTTTCATGTTTTCTTTGTATTTTCTCACAAAATTCTTCAAAGCTTTAACAAGCCTCTTTTGTAAATTCAATACAGGAAATTATTGAGGTCACTTGCTTAATTTATTATTTATATACTTCTTTTAATTATTAAGACATCAGACTTTGTATCTTCAATGCATCATTTTTTCCCATATCATTATTCCATTGCACTGTTTAAAAATAGCCTTTACTGTGCCCAATGTTAAATTATATTGCCTCATTCTGTGATAGTAAGTCAAATTTAATTGTAATTTGATTGAAGCATTCTTCTCTTTTAATTGTAATCTTCAGGTCTTCCTAGTTCCCTTTAGGGTCCAACCTTCAAAGGCTCATGGCATCATATTTTTAAGAGAATTGAAAACAAAAGCATTGTCCCACGGGAAGGATTTCTACAATTAATTCCAAAATCTTCTTTCAAATCTATCCGTCCATTTTTAACTTTCCAAAATCAAAGTTCTAATCATCTTTTTACTGTTAATTCCAAAATTTAAACTTGTTTTTAAAATGTACTGTATTTTACTAAGGATTAAAGGAAACTCACCCAAATCTATAAAACTTGTTGATTCAAAAGTTCCTACCATAACAGCTGAAAAACAGTTAACAAGCTATTTCCAAAAGTAATTAGAAAAAGAAGTATACAAATCAGATAGCAGATAGCAGATAATCAGAGTTGGAAGGGACCTTCTGCGTCAACTAGTCCCACCCTCTTCCCAAGCGGGAGACCCTACACCAGTGATTCCCAACCTTTTTGACGCGCGCCCGGACGCATCAGCGGCGCGCGCCCGGCATCAGCTGGGCGCCCGCCCGACCACGTTTCATCCGGCATCAGCTTGAAAGCTCACGGCGCCGCCATCTTTTTGATGAAACGTGCTTCCGGTGAGCTTTCTACCCGGAAAAGCTCACCGGAAGCACTTTTTCATGAAAAAAAGATGGCAGCGCCCAGCAAGCCGCGGCCCGGTAGGAGTTGTTCCGCGGACTGGTACCGGTCCACGGACCGGTGGTTGGGAACCCCTGCCCTACACCATTTCTGACAGATGGGAGTCCAATCTCTTCTTGAAAGTCTCAAATGATGACGCTTCCACAACTTCCGAGGGCAAGCTGTTCCATTGGTTGATTGTTCTCATTGTCAGAAAGTTTCTCCTTATTTCTAGGTTAACTCTCTGCTTGTTCAGTTTCCATCCATTATTCCTTGTCTGGCCTACAGGTGCTTTAGAAAATAGCTTGACCCCTTCCTCTCTGTGGCAGCCCCTCAAATATTGGAAGACTACTATCATATCTCCCCTGGTCCTTCTCTTCATTAGACTAGCCATGCCCAGTTCCTGCAACCGTTCATTGTATGTTTTAGTCTCCAGTCCCCTAATCATCCTGGTTGCTCTTCTCTGTACTTTTTCTAGAGTCTCAACATCTTTTTAATAGTGTTGTGACCAAAACTGGATGCAGTACTGTAGGTGTGGTCTTACTAGGGCTTTATAGAGTGGTATTAGTACCTAATACTCAGTGTCTTTTGGTTATTCCCTCATCTCCCAGAAATCTAAATCCATAAGAGGCCACTGTCTTGTGGTTTCCTGGCGAGGAGAGACTGTATGGAGCACTTGTGGGCAAACTCCAATCCTCTCCTTGTCCAGAGAAGAATTACAAATGATCCAGTCTCCTCATCAGCTCTTCATCCCACCATGGTTACCAGCTTCACTTATAGCAGAGCCATTTTCAGTCCACCATTTCTTCTCTGGACATTTGAATCATCCAAATTTTTCTTAGGTGATTTCTACTGGATTTTAATGAGAAATATTCATAGTGCACTCTGATTTACCAATTCTTTGAATTGATGTAGACACTGTAGTATAAACGAGCTTAGAAATGGTATAAATAAGAAACTTCATAGCGGATAACTAAAGATCTACTTAATGCAGCAGATCTTTATTCTACAGAGAATAAGTTGCAAAATAATTCTTCTTGTGCGCCTTCTTGACATTGTTATCCAGATAACAATGTACCTATAGTACACACTTTTCCTAACAAGACCAACATACTTTTAACTTACTGCTGTTTGTTGTCATCTTGCTTCCTAGCTTGGGGTGGGAGCATAAAACAAAACAAAACTTCTACATGTTCTGGACATTAGGTCCATTGCTTACCCAACATATTCTTGAAGAATTTGGTATAGCAACCCCTCAGGTCAGCATTTATATGAGGCAACCTTTCTGTGTAAACATATGTTGAGTTATTGCCATGACTAAGGGGAATAAGATTACTGTTTCATAAATTCTTAGTAACCTTTTAATGTCCACATGGGAACATTCTTCCTATTATTAAAGAAATATGGGATGAAGCAGAAGCCAAGATTTTTTTTTTTAAAGAGCTGCTTCAAACTAGATTTTCAAAGCAATTCAGGTTATTTAGATGCTATCACCATATCCATACAATAAACAAGGGATCATAAAAAGCAGTCATTGCAATTTCAGCATATTTACATGGTAATAAATCAAACTATTTACTTTTAGCAAGTAATAGTTAAGCATATGGTTTTAGTAACACTTACTTTGAATGTTATGAACTGTTAAAGCTGTCATTGTAGAAAAGAATTTTACCACTTCATATCAAATAAATATATCCTTAATATATTCACGAATTCTCAATAGAAATGTGCAGATATCTTTTTTATGCGTACAGATTGGAAAATCGGAGTGACTATTTTCATAATACAAAATCATAACACAGAAATGTAACCATGTCAAAGATGCTTATTCATTCTTCACAGCTTTAAATGGCAAAGATCAATCTCCCAATTATAGCTGTGATACAATGATTAAAGTGCTGGATTAGGTTGGAAAGATTGAGGTTTAAGTCTAGCCTCAGCCATAACTTTGGATCTCTCTTAGCTTATTTACCTTACAGAGATGCTTTTGGGGGAGTAAATGAGAGGAAGATCCCCATGTAAACTGCCACAAAAACTTGGAAGTAAGTCTGAATGTAAAGATAAATAATAACGAAGAAATAATAAATATTTTAGTGCATAGGTTCAGGAATCCAATCCAGGCTCAGTGATGTTTACTACGAAGACAGTCCTCATTCATGAGTTTCTAGATGTGCAGAGTGGATTCACAGTATGCTAAACCAGTAAGATGGCTTGTTTGTGGCTTAGAATTCTATAGAATCTAACCACTGATTTGTGGATTATTTGACTTAATATGCTCAATAAATTTACCCAGTTGTGAGGTATTCAATAAACTGGTTAAAACTATGTTTTAGCATAATATGTCACAATCCTGTATGCTGTCAGAATATTAATTTGTCACTCAATAGCTTCACTTTTTCATAGACATTATAGAGGCATATACTGTAAGGTGTTAGTGTATAACTGAACATGATAAAAAACCTTACCTTTATTTCTCTCCTAAACTTTTCCAGTATAAACTTTATTTGCTTTACTTGCACTTTATCTGTATTCTCTACTGAGT